>NW_008339068.1:650808-651607 GCF_000622305.1 Nannospalax galili
CATTAGACAGGTCAACTGGACAAAGAATAAACATAGATGTCTGAATTAAATGATACCATACATCAAATGGACCTAACAGACATCTTTCAATTATTCCACCCAAACACCAAAGAATACACTTTCTACTCAGCACCTCAGGGAACTTTTTCAAAAATTGACCACATACTGGGCCACAAAACAAACCCCAACAAATACAAAAATATTGAAATAATTACATGCATTCTATCGGACCACAAAGCAATAAAGTTCAAAATCAACATTAGATGAAGCCCTAGTCACTACACGAACTTGTGGAGATTGAACAACATACTCCTAAACAATGAGTGGGTCAAAGGAGAAATTAAGAAAGAAAGAAAAGATTTCCTGGAATTCAACAAAAAAATAACAATACAACACAACACAACCTCCGAGACACAATAAAAGCAATCCTAAGAGGGAAGTTTATAGCTCTAGGTGCCAGCACTTGGGAGGCAGAGGCAGGCAGATCTCTGTGAGTTCAAGGCCAGCCTGGTCTACATAGTGAGTTCCAGGACAGCTGGGGCTACAGGGAGACCCTGCTTCAAAAAGACAAAAAAAAATAGAACGAGCCCAAATAAATGACCTAACACTGCATCTCAAGGTACTGGAAAGGCAAGAACAAATGAAACCCAAACCCAGCAGAAGAGAAGAAATAACAAAAATCAGAGGAGAAATTAATGAAATAGAAACAAAGAATACAAAGAATCTGTGAATCTAAGAGCTGGTTCTTTGAAAAGCTAAACAAGATAGACAGACCCTTAGCCCAGTTAACCAAAAGAAA
>NW_008339068.1:652243-654043 GCF_000622305.1 Nannospalax galili
CAGACAAGGATGTCCACTATCTCCATCTCTTTTCAACATAGTGCTTGAAACTCTTGCTAGAGCAGTAAGACGGGAGAAGGAAACTAAAGGAGTACTAATTGGAAAAGAAGAGGTCAAACTTTCACTTTTTGCAGATGATAAGATACTATACCTAAGAGACCCCAAAAGTTCCACCAGAAAATTGATAGAACTGATCGATATTTTCAGTAAAGTGGCAGTTTACAAAATTAATCTGCAAAAGTCTGTAGCCTTTCTATATACCAATAACAAGCAATCAGAGAAAGAGTACATGGAAACACTCCCCTTCACAATAGCTGGGATGGGGAGACCACCCCATGCTTGTAGGTAACTCCTCATCCATTGCTCTATATGGAAGCCCAATAAACCCTTTAGTTCCCCAAACTGTATTTTGAAGAAATAATACCTTGATTTTTCATAAGAACAGTGGGAGGAGGGGGCTGGATAGCACTTGTGCTTCACAGAGGAATTTTAGCAACATCCTCAGATAATAGTTCCACTACTGGACCAATAGAAGTAGTTTGCTGTACTGGTCATTATGGTTATTAGGCTTTAGGACTGGGTGGGACCATTGATTGTTTGTATCCATTGGCAATTTGCAGATTATCATCTAGCATTATGATAGCTAAACTTCAGGTAGAAGACTTCCAGGTCAGTTCCAACTCCATTACTTTAAGTCCTGAATCCAAAGTATGTCCTATCTTCAGCCATAGGTCTGCAATTTCAGCCACCTGATAAAGGTTCTGAATACCTTGACAAAGGTGCCAAGAGCACACAATGGAGGAAGGACAGTATCTTCAACAAATGGTGCTGAAAAAACTGGATCTCCACTTATGGAAGAATGAAATTGGACCCTTATCTTTCACTCTGAAGAAAGGCTACTGCAAATGGATCAAAGACCTCAATGTGAAACTGGAAACCCTGAAACTATTAGAAGAAAATTTTGGCAGTAACTTACAGGATATAGGTGTAGGAAAGGATTTTCTAAGTCAGACAGAAATTGTTCAGGAATTAAGGTCAGCAATCAATAAGTGGGACCTCATTAAACTAAAAAGCTTCTGTACAGCAAAAGAAACATTCAAAAAAGTGAAGAGAAAACCCACAGAACAGGAAAAAAATCTTCACCAGTGACACATCTGACAGAGGTTTAACATCCAGAATACATAAATAACTCAAAAAAAACAGAGAATCAAGAAACCAAATGACCCAATTAAAGATGGGCTAAAGATCTAAATCTAAACAGAGAATTCTCAAAGGAAGAAATAAAGATGACTAAGAAACATCTCAAAAAGTGTTCAACATCTTTAGCAATTAGAGAAATGCAAATTAAAACCACCCTAAGGTATCACTTTACCCCAATCAGACCAGCTAGGATCAAGACAACAAATGATATCAAATGCAGGTGAGGTTGTAGAGAAAGGGGAATGCTCTTTCACTGCTGGTAGGATTGCAAACTCATGCAGCCTCTATGGAAAACAGTGTAGAGAACTCTTGAAAAAAAAAAACTAAAAATGAACCTACCATATGACACACTTGTACTACTCATTGGCATATACCCAAAGGACTCATCCTATTTCAGAGACACTTGTATATCCATATTTGTTGCTGCTCTTTTCATAACAGCTAAGAGATGGAAGAAAACTAAGTGCCCTTCAACTGGTGAGTGATGAAAATATGGTTCATTTACACAATGGAGTTCTACTCAGCAGTAAATAAAGATGAAATAATGAAATTTGCAGGTAAATGGATGGAACTGGAAACTTATACTAAGTGAAGTACAAG
>NW_008339068.1:654646-668645 GCF_000622305.1 Nannospalax galili
GGATGGCGTGATAAGAATAGGCAATAGGAATTGGCTAAGCAGTTAAGGTAAAAAGACCCCACAGAAATGTAGCCAGTTTCTGGGCTAAAAGTCAAAATGTCCTTGGGCCTGTTAACAACACACTCTGTTCCAAAGGCCAAAAATGTCAAAATGTCAAAAGTATTTGGGAGTGTGTATCTAATCCTTAGAAGATTTTAGGGTTACCTCTTCAGAGGGGGGAATGTTGGAGGGGAGGGAGTGGGCATGGATTTGATCAAAACACCTGATATGCGTGTATGAAATTCTCAATAAAGTTTTTGTAAAAGTTGAAAAAAAACCAAATAAATAATTATGCAGTAAAAAAAGAAGATACCTAACTTTTTAACTTATATAATACAGAAATTTAATCAATTTTTGTGTTTTCAGCTTATATTCAGTGACCTACTAAATTCACTTTTTTTTTTTTTTTTTTTTTTTTTTTTTTTTTTGCCACGGCTGACCTGGAAAACTATGTAGACCAGGCTGGCCTCCATCTCACAGAGATCCTCCTGTCTCTGCCTCCCAAGTGCTGGGATTATTAAAGGCGTGCACCACCACACCCAGCTTCACTTACTAATTCTAACAGCTCATCTGAATATCCTTTGAGATTTTCTGTACACATGGTAATATCTGTTAATACAATCATTTCTTCTATTTATATCATTCATGATTTTCACTCTCTCCTTACTGCACTGCAGGACTTTCAAAACACAGTTGAATACAAACGAGCATCTCTCTTTTTGCCTTGATCACAAAGGAAAACCTTCCAGTATTTTCTTCATCAAATGAGATGCATACTATGGTAATTGCGTGTGTGTGTGCACGAGCGCGCGTGCGTGCACACATGGGTTTCATGAAGCCCAGGTTGGCCTTGAACCCCTAATCCTCCTATCTCTGCCTCTCAAGTGCTGGGATTGCAGGTATGAACCACTCAGCTCTACAGACATTTTCTAATACTTTGATCAGTTTGATAGTGCTGTACTCTAGTCTTCTCAGTGATGGGCTCCAAAAGTGTCACATCCTAGTTTCTGAAGCCTATAACTGGTAACTTACATGAGAAGGCATCTTTGCAAATGTAATTAAGTTAAATATATTGAAATGAGAAAATTATCCTAGATTATCCAGATGGGACTAAAATAAAATCAATAGTGTCCTTTTGGGAATAACTATGCTACTGCAGCCCCTAAGTTTGTGGTTACTCTTAGCAGCTTTTGATACTACCTCTTATCTATATAATGCCAAGAGTTTGATCATGAATACAAGTTAAATTTTCCAAATGCTGTTTTCCATTAAGATGATTGTATTATTTTTATTGAGTCCGTTATGATGAATGACACAAACTGAGTTTTAGTTGTTAAACTGATGAAGAGAATTAGACATGGTGTTTTATATTGTTGGACTCATCTGTCTTGTTTAAGATTTTTTTCATAGAGTTTATAAGAGATTGGGCTTTACTTTTATCCTTTTGTCTTTATCAAGTTTTAATAGCAATGTTATTTAAAATAAATGTTTGAAAAACACGTTGGAAAATATTTCCTGGCTAATTTCTAACTCTGGCTTCCCACACACACACATTTGGAAGAATTCATCAGTCAAGCCATTTGAGATTCAAAGTTTCCTTCTGGAAAGTTTTTCAATTATTGAATCCAATACTTAGTAGGTATAAAAGTATTCCATTTTCTATTTTTCCTTGGTGAGTTGTTTTGTTTTGTTTTTTAGACAGGGTCTCATGTTCCTCAGGCTAGCCTTGAACTCAAAATGAGGCTTGAACTTCTGATCCTCCTGCCCCCACTTCCTGAGTGCTGGTATTACAGGCATGCACAGCACCATACCCAGTTTTCTTGGTCAATTAATAACTTATGTTTTTGAAGGAGTCTTTCAATTGCATCTAGTTTTTCTGATATACTAGCATCAAGTTGTTCTTAATATTCCTTTTGATCTGTGGTGCTCTCCAAACTGATGTGTTTTCTCATTTTATAACTCCTGACTCAAGCTCTGAGGTCTTCATTTTTTTCTCTTGGTAAATCTTTCTGATGGCTTATCAATTTTAATAGTTTGCAGGGTTTTCTTAGAGGGTTGGGGTTTTTATGAGACAGGATCTCCCTGTAGCCCTAGCTGGCCTGGAACTCTCTATATAGACCAGGCTGGCCCTGATCTCACAGAGATCTCATAGAGATCCACTTCCTCTGCCTCCCAAGTGGTGGGATTAAGGGCCTGCACCACCACAGAGTTAAATTAATGGTTTTTAAAAGTGTTTTTTTTAAATGTGTATGAGTATATTGCCTGCATGTATATAAGTGAATTCATGCCATGCAATGCCCACAGAGGTCAAGAGAGGGCTTCAGATCCCCTGGAACTGGAGTTATGATGGTTGTTAGCCACTATGTGGCTGCTGGGAATCGAACTCAGGTCCTCTGCAAGAGCAGCCGGTGCTCTTAACCACAGAGCCATCTCTCCAGACTCTGAAAGTATGTCTTATAGAAAACTATTCTGAAACTTCCGGTGGAGATTTGGAAGAGGTCAAGCCATCCCAGAGCTCGTGAACAATTTCTTACTAATCTGTATTGCACATCTCAGAGTTTCTCTTGGAGAAAGTCTTTGCAGCTACACGATTGGATAGCCCTTGACTTAGAAAATGGCATCTGAATTATCCACAGGACTACTTATGAGCTGACCACTCATCTCATCCCATAATTCCCCACTACTTTATCCACACTGAACTTTCCTGGCATTCTCCATGCATTCCTCAGACATTCTGTTTCCTGACTGGAATAGTCTTTGACCACCTTGACTGGCTGACTAAACCCCACTGGTCTTTCTCTGTTCAGTTCAAGTCACTTGTTTGGAGAACTCTCCCCTGACAGCTAGCTCTCCTTCTCTCTACTCAGTTTTGTTTCCACATTTCACCCTCTTTTTTTAAAAAGATGTCTAAAAATTTTAAATTATGGGGGTGGGGAACGGGGTATGTGTGTGAGTGCAGTGCCCACAGAGGCCAGAAGAGGGAGTTTGATCTCATGGAGCTGGAGTTACAGGCAGTTGTAAAGCACTGGGTGTGGGTACTGGGGACCCAACTTGTATCCTCTTCAAGAGCAGTACAGGCCCTTAAGCTCTGAGCCATCTCTCCATCCTCTTGTTGCTGATTTGCACAGCCATCTTCCGCTAAATGAGGAAGCAAAGACTGTGGCTCCATCATTGTGCTTAGTTCAGCAGTTTGTGTAAACACATGACCCTGAGTACCTATTATCCTAGATCAGCTATATTTTCAGATACTCTTTTATCCAGATGAATATAAAATTGTTACAATTCTTTTCTATGTTTTGGGTCCAAAGTACATCTTTCAAGCTCTTTTAACACTGATAAGTGACATAAAAATCTTTATAATACTGAAATCCCTGGGTTTTGGGTTAGAAAATATGACCACTTTGACTATAAAGCCCTCCATGTCTAAGGCCAGTCTGAGACCTCAATAAGTACTCCATTTAGATTTGACTAATTCCTACTGAGTAGGTTCTGTCTCTGGCCAAGTTAGAGAGGACTCAGTGTCCCTATAAAATATTCCTAATTTCATCTGACTGGCCTTTGATGTGACATACTTCTCCCACTCTAAACATTATAAAGCAGTATTGTATTCATTATGAGGTCATCAAAAATTGATGACTCAAAGGTCAGTCTTATAAAACTTCAAAATCTCTTGTAAACATGAGTCAGGATCTGAGTAATAAGCTTGCTTCTATTATAATTACTAATGTCATTGCTGGGGTGGACTGTGCACTGAACAGTCATTTTCCTGAATTACATGGTGAGAAATCTAACTTTTACAACTAAAACTTTAGAGTTGTGGAGAACTTAGTTATTGTTTGACCTCTCCTGGGGAAGTATAAACAAACATCTATTCATCACAGATAAACACCAACGACAGACCAAAAAACATTCCATCCAAGTCTAGTGTGGGGTTACTTACAGGAGCATGGGTGATTCAAAGGAAGTTGTATCACCAGAAAGCTCACCCCAGCACGGGTGAAGACTCAAAAGCTGCATACCTAAAAATCCTTACACAAAATGCCATTGGAGTAACCAGAAAGAGTGAGCACCCCTCCCCCAGCACTGCTCACTACTGTGATAAACTTGCAGAGGGGGGTGTGACTCTTGTAAGCTTTGAACTTCATGGGCCTTGTAAGTTTCACTAGCGGCCTGAGTCTTTCATAAGAGGATCTATTTCAACTTGGAGCTAAACATTTGTTATGGGAAATTCAGTAACTTCAGCTACTAAAATTTTAAGATAAATCTAAATACAGACTGTGATCCTCTTTCCCAATATCTTGAGTTTTTCATATTTGGAGTTTACTTAAAGACAGAAGACCTACCTGTTTCTTCTTTCCTGATATTCCTCATCTCAGCTGGTGAGAAGTAACCTCCTTTCTGCCTAGAGCTTTTCCACCTGCTGGGGGAGCCTAGACTGCCCTGGAACTCCATCCTGAGGATTCCTGCTTCTCAGAGCTCTGTTCCTGGGGGACACAGAAGCTCTAAGATGGACCACTCATTAAACTGCTGTCAGTCATTGTAAGCAAGCTTTTTTATTATTTATTTTTATTTTATGTGTATGAATGTTTAGTCTGCATGTAAGTGCATCTGTAAGTGCACCTGTGCATGCAGTGCCCACCAAGGCCAGAAGAGGGTGTCAGATCCCCTGGAACTCAAGTTACAGACAGTTATTAGCTGCCACGTGGGTACTAGGAACTGAACCTTGGTCCTCTGCAAGAGCAGCCAGTGCTCTTAACTGCTGAGCCATCTCTCCAGTACCATAAGCAAGCTTTGACATCACCAAACCACAATAACTGACACTATAGAGAGTTCTAGAAAACACAAAAGGCAATCATGACTGTCAAGGCTCTGAAACTTCTACTACACGTGCTGCGTGTCTGCCTCATCCCTGATTCAAAGCCACAGCTGAGCCAAGGGTAATGTCATCATGGTAGAAATTCCACAGCATCTGAGGTGCCCCAGAGCTATGCTTCTAACACAGAGACTTGAAGCCTCAAGGAGCATCACTCAGAGCGTCCATAAATGTAGGCGCAAGGAAGAAACAAATTGTCAATTTTTCCAGTGATCAATAAATTTAATAAAAAAGTCTTTTAAAATTCAAACAAGCATGAAAGTTTTATAAAGGAGACTACAAGACTGACAGTGTTAAAGTGTGAGCATTCAACTCTGGCTTGCTGAGGCCCACTGCAGGACATATGCTCACTTTTTTAGTGCACTGGTATAGTTCCTTCGAGGAACAAGGTACAGACATCCCATCCCAGGGGCATACGTCTCCCAGCTCCCAGCAGAAGAAATGGAGGGAAGATGTCCCCACAGGGCAGAGACCATGAAGTCTCTGCAACTTTCCCTCAGGAACTCCAGCAGGCACTTCCACTTGCCCTATGGGAGAGACTCCATAGCAGGCTGCAAGCTCTCCTACACTTTGCCTCTTGTGCTGGATAGCTTTAGTGTCAACTTGACACACCTGGGTTGAGGGAGCCTCAATTGGGGAATTTCCTCTATTGGACTGACCTGTGGCCATGTCTGAAGTATCTTTTTGATGAGTGTGGGAGGGCCCAGCCCACTGTGGGTGGTGCCACACCTGGGCAGGTGGGCCTGTGCTGCATAAGAGAGCAGGCTGAGCAGGGGCCAGGGGATCAAGCCTGTAAGCAGCTTTCCTCCATGGCCTGTGCTCTAGCTCCTGCCTCCAGGTTCCTGTCCTGAGTTCCTACCTTGGGCTCCTGGATGAACTGTGACCTGGGAGATGTAAGACAAATAAACCCTTTCCTCCCCAAGTTGTTAGTGGTCAGAGTGCTTTGTCACAGCAGTGGAGAAACAAACCAGAGCACCTCTCTAATAGCAGCAGGAAAACATCTCCAAGGGAGCACTCACACAGTGCCTTCTTTCCCTGGGAGTGAGAAAGGCTTGTGAGTCAAGCTTAAACAGACACTACCTGAGGCCTGAAGACATTGGATCCAATATCTAACCAACTTTTACCAGGTCTTTGTATCAGGCAGTATGGGTCAGTCTGTGGTAACAAGTAAGCCCTAGATCACGGGACTTATTAAGGGAAGGTTTGTTTCATGCTCATTGTGGATTGGCTGGGGATTCTATTCAACATCTCCTTCCTCCAGGACTCAGGCTGAAAAGATCAGGAACCACATAGCTGGAGAGATGGCTCGACGATAAAGAGCACCGGCTGCTCTTGCAGAGGACCAGGTTCAGTTGCCATGGTGTTGTGCTCCCATGGTGGCTAACAACAGTCTGTAACTCCAGTTCTAGGACATCCAATGCCCTCTTTTGACCTCCACAGGCATTGTATGACACAGATGCGCTAACATAGATGCAGGCATACACTCATACACATAAAATAAAAATAATAATTTAAAAAAATCAGAACCCACCTTGTCAAAAACTGAAGGTCATGACAGTAGAGGAAAAGAACTCTGTAGGGCCCCAATCTGTGATTAAATGCTCAGGCCAGAAATGATGTTTTTCCATGCACAACTCACCCGACAGAACTTGTCATGTGGCCCAACCTCACCAGAAGGTGCCAAAAAGTACAACCCAACCACATTTCTCAAGGTAAGCAAATTGGAAATATTTGGTGAGCAGCAATGGTTGCCACAACTTTTTGTTAAAGCCCTAGCCTGAGCCATCGGGTGGTGTGGCTGTCACTAAGGAAAAGAGCTTGGAATGAAAAAACAACTGGAGAAACAGAAGTCTTTCCATCTGTACTGCTGCACCTGCCCAAGGATGGGAAGCACTGAAAGGCACTGATGGCTTAGTAAATCCCTAAACACATGCCAGCTTCCTCCCTCTCCATGTTCACCAACCTCCCCAGGTTCCTTCTGGGTAAGTTGATGATGCTCTGTGATCCCATGCTTGGGTTTTTCCAGCAATACTAAGCAGGAGGGTGGAGGGGTATGGTGGCAGGTGTGTTAGACCACAGGGAAGTGATGAATTTTTAGGGTCATAATTTATCACACCATATAGAACAGTCAGTTAGGACTTGCACTAAATTACTACTTTCTGTTCTCTAAACTTTGCCTTTACAGGCATTGCAAGCACAGCTGTAAAGGACACTGTGACCTTGTGTGTCTTTTTTCTCAGTGTCCAATGAAGGGTGCCAGTAGTAAAAGTTGTCAGAGTTTGAATGAGGCAGTTTGCTGCAGGCTTGATTGGAATAGAAAGACATCATTGAAGAATTAGGACATAGACTTGTTTGGGAATGATGGGGTAATAGCTGGGTAAGTAGGGGTGTGGAAGGAAAAGCACAGGGGTGAAAATTCTCATGCCTACCTGTGACCCGTGTAGGAAGAGACTGTGCCATTGTTACAGATGGAGAGAAAGCCTCGACATCAATCCAAGGAGGCTCATCTTTATTCTTTCCACAAAAGAGACTGGAACATCAGCTACCAGAAACGCTTTGTAATAGACCCCTGAATCAAATAGAGGCTAGGCGTGTTAGTTGCTCACTCAGCTATGCATGACAGCCTCCTCTTCACCTTTATTCCAGCCGCTACAAGGAACTATTCAAAATAGACCTTCTTTTCAGTTTTTGTTTTGTTGTTTTCTTTTTAGAGACAGGGTCTCCCTGTAGCCCCAGCTGGCCTGGAACTCACAGATACCCACCTGCCTACCTCTGCCTCCTGAGAGCCAGGATTAAAAGAGTGTGCCACCATGCCCGGCTAGACCTTCTTTTAAAGAAAGATTGTCCCTCCAAACCAGGGCTATCCCTAGAGATTGTGACTCAGAAGGGCTCGATGGAGCTGGTCTGAGATCAAGGCCAAGTAATCACTACCTAGAAATAGCCCTGACACATCCAACGCAGCACGTAACAAGTGCAAGGAGAATTATATGCCTCAAAACTGCTCTTGTTACTGATCACCTCGTTTCTGCTGCAAGTGTACTTTGCCTCCATTTGGACTCAACACCCTGTGCTGTCCTGGATCTCGGAACACATAACGTAATGCCTCTTCCGGCAGATCCTGTGCCGCTCTCTCAGTTCTGCTCCTTCCCCACCATTTCCACTGCCACTGCATTTAGTCGGCTCTTTATTTTTAACCCCTCACTTCAACTCTTTATTTTTACAGATTTATTTTATTTTTAATTTTGTGTACAGGGTTGGGGGAAGAATATGTGCATGTGAGTGCAGGTGCCTTCAGAAAAGGCCTTGATCCCCCTGGAGCTGGAGTTACAGGTGATTGTGAACTGCCTGATATATGTGCTGAGAGTCAAACTTGGGTCGTCTATAAAAGCAATAGGTGTTCTTAAACACTGAGCCAGGTCTCCGGTCCTTGGACTCCTGCAGTAGCCTCCTGACTAAGCTATTATCCCTCTCTATATCTCTTACTTTATCTACCACCCTCAGGTCTCTCTATTTATATCATTTGTTTATTCTCTGATTAGGATAGTTAATATTGATTACCAATTTGACAGGATCTAGAATCACCCAGAAGATAAGCCTCTGGGCACACTTGTGAGGGATTAGGCTAATTGAGGTGAGGAAGCCCACCTTAACTGTGGGCCGCACCATCCCAATGGGCTGGGGTACTAGACTAAATTAAAAGGAGAAAGCAAGCTTCCTAACCACAGTCATAATGTAACCAGCGCTCTCAAGATATGACATAGCCTGAAACTGCGAGCCAAAATAAACCTTTCTCCCTGAAGTTGATTTCTCAGGATATTTTAACAGCAACAGGAAAAATTACTAATATGCTGCTTAACCACAGTTACAAACTGCAGTGCCTTAACCTGAATGAAGTGTGTCTTAGACTTGAGCTTGTTACAGTGTTTCAGACAATGGATAGCAAGATGTTGAATGTCCACTAAAGGTCATGTTACCAGCATGGATTCAAGGATGGTCACCATCTAGGGGTCAGGCTCATTTTCTCAGCCAGCGAAAAAGTTAAATGACAGCAAAATCTCAGACCAGCAGACAACAAGAAGCAAACAATCTTTTATTGAAAGATAAAGAATTGGGGCTGAAAAGACAGCTCAGCAGTTAAGAGCACTGGCTGCTCTTGCAGAGGACCTGGGTTTGAATCCCAGCACTCACATAGTGGCTAACAACCATCCGTAACTCCAGTTCCAGGGGACCTGACACCCTCTTCTGACCTCTGTGGGCACCGCATGACATGGATGCACCTACTTACATGCAGACAATACACTCATACACATGAAATAAAAATAATTTTTTTTAAAAAAAGAATCACATCCATATGCACACTCATACAGAAAGATAAAACTCTCCACAAGAGGGGAATTCAGAAACCAAGAATCCAAGCCCCCAGGAGGCTTAAACCTTTTAAGTGTTCTTTCTGGTATGGAACAGTTTTCCCTCCCCTAATTTTGGATTGGTCAGTTTAAATAAAGAAGAGAAGGCTGATAATGGGCTTAAGACATCAAATGATGAGATGTCCAGGTCCAGCCTCAGTTTTATCTGAACTGATTTGGACTAGTCGGCCAGAAAGAGAAGCCCGCTGGCTAGAGAGGGAGGCTCCAGGCCTTTGGCTCAGGCTAAAAAGAAAACTGAAGTATACCATCTTTATTATTCCTTGTGACCCTGTTGCTCATAGTCATGAAGTTAAAGGCTTGGCTCCCAGAGTGATGCTATTGGGAAATGGTGGAAACTTTAAGAGATTAGGACTCAGTGGGAATTTTTATTTATTTGTTTTTAATATTTTTATTTACTACTTTTATTTTATGTGTATGAGTGTATTCCCTGCATGTATGTAAGTGCACTCATGTCATGCAATGTCTGCAGAGCCAAGAAGAAGGTGTCAGATCCCCTGGAACTGGAGTTATAGAAGGTTGTGAGCCACCATGTGGGTGCTGGGAACTAAACCCAGGTCCTCTGCAAGAGCAGCCAGTGCTCCTAACTACTGAGCCATCTCTCCAGCCCCCAAATAAAAATTTTTTTTAATTCTGAACAAAAATAAAGTTTTCTCTTTATAATTTCGTCATGTCAGGCTTGGTTTGTGTCGGCAGAAAGCCGACAGCCTATTGTCCTTCGTTAGTCCAGTCTTAGCCACACTGGACTATTTTTCCTAAACTGCTCTATACCTTCCTGCCTCACTTTTTCCCAGGCTGCCACCAGCTTACTCCTTTGTCACCACCCTCTATTCTGAAATACTCTTTGTTTACTAAAATTCTGCCTATCCTGCATGATCCCATTCAAATTTTATGTACTCTATAACATCTTTCCGCCTTTTAGAAGGAAAAAATGTTAAAACATATTTAAATATGTACATCTCCCACATATTTTCTTTTAAAAAATTTTTTTAATTATTATTTTTCTTTTTTTTTTTTTTTTTTTTTTTTTTTTGAGCTGAGGACCGAACCCAGGGCCTTGTGCTTGCTGGGCAAGCGCTCTACCACTGAGCTAAATCCCCAACCCCTAATTATTATTTTTATTTATGTGTATGAGTGTATTGACTGCATGTAGGTAGTTGCACCCATGTCGTGCCAGTGTCCACAGAGGTCAGAAGAGGGTGTCAGATTCCCTGGAACTGGAGTTATGGTCTGTTAGCCATCATGTGGGTGTTGGGAATCAAACCCAGATCTTCTGCAAGAGCAGTCAGTGCTCTTAACAGCTCAGTCAGCTCCAGCCCCTCACATATTTTCTTACCAGTTGTATGCTATACATTTTGTTACAAGTTATTCCCTAAGTGGAATATCCATCCCAAAAGGCCAGAGTGGGTAATGGGGATGCATATTGGAAGAGGACCGTGAAATGTAAAGGTTCCTCATGCCTACATCTCCCTTTGAGAGAAGTAATTCAAGGTAATTCTCTCTACGTAAAGCTACTGACAGTACAGTTACCCTGGCATTGCCGTTCTGGCCTCCCACTGTCTGCCGGCCTTGCTTTCAACTCTGCCCTGCACTGGAATGGTAAGAACTGACTGAACCAGATCCTCTCCCCAGAATTCCTTTAGAAGACTCACAGGTGGTCTCCAAAACTCAGGCAACACCCGTCTGGCTGCTCGTGTCTTCAAAAAAGCAGAACATGTTCACTATGGAGGCACCGTGGAGTTAACACCTCTTCCTCCTTAAGTAGGAGCTAGCCTCTTTCTCTAAAATAATCTGGAGCAGCTACTCCAGGCAGAGTGAAAGGGACTAGCCCCCTAGGGATTGTGATGTATCACACCTGTAGTCTTAGCACTTGGGAGGCTGTGTTAGGAAGATCATGAGTTCACAGCCAACCTGTGCTACATGGACATGGGCAGGGGGGAGGGTCATGAAAATATAAGCAACTAATTGTGCAAGTGAATGTGAGGGTTCCTCACGCCTACATCTTAATGTGAAACATTTGACAATAGTGAAAGATTTCTGACTGCAAAACCAAATTTGTAATCCAGGCATGGTGGTACACGCCTTTAATCCCAGCATTTAGGAGGCAGAGGCAGGCAGATCTCTGAGATCTAGCATCATCTGCATAGCAGGTTCCAGGCGAGCTGGTGTTACAGGGAGACCCTGTCTCAAAAAAGGACCCCCTACCCCCCCCCACACACACACACAAAAAAAACACCAAATGTGTAACAGGCCAGGATGGTGGCTCATGTTTGTAATCCCACCACACCAGAGGCAGAGGCAGAAGGATCACAAGTTCAAGGCCAAGCTGGTTTATAATAGGGAGTCCCAGACAGCCTGGGTTACATATAGACTGTCTCAAAACAAACAAGCAAACAATAAATAAATAAACAATCACATAATGAAGCCCAAGTGTTTCTAGCAGTGCTCTCCTGTGTGGCCTCAATTTCACTGCAACCTCCTTCTGAACACACATCTGCACTTCCCACTGTGCATGCCCTCACATCACATAATCCCACAAACACTGCCTGAAATACCTTGGCTTGGATTTGAAACCATTGCGTTATGAATTACATTGTTTTACCAACATTTTCTGATCAGACAGAAATATAATGGTTTACATAAAATGAAGACTTTATTAGTATTGCCCTACCATACATCCCACAGTAGGTATCATAATATATTTTTGGGTTATTTTGTTTGGAATGTTTGAATTTAAAAATTGCTTGGGCCTGGCATGGTGGTGCACGCCTTTAATCCCAGCATTTGGGAGGCAGAGGCAGGCAGATCTCTGTGAGTTCAAGGCCAGCCTGGTCTACATAGTGAGTTCCAGGACAGCTGGAGCTACAGGGAGACCCTGTCTCAAAAAGACTATGCATGCAATACCCATGGAGGCCAGAAGAGGGCGTCATATCCCTTGGAACTAGAGTTAACAGGGAATTGTGAGTCATCATGTGGGTGCTGGGAGTCAGTGCTCTTAACTGTTGAGCCCTGTCTCTAGCCCCACTCTCTGTTTTTTAAAAATCCAGGACTATGCAGTAAACTCAACAGGCATAGGCCTCAGAACACCTCCTTTGCACCTACTTTTACATTTGTATAATATTATCAGGGTTTTTTTCCTTAACAATTTCGGCCCAAATTATAAAAGCCTCAGTTCCACACATAGGCCCACCCTGGCAGAAGGAATATGTTGGGAGAGGAATGAATTCCCCCTTGGAAAAAGAGCCAAAGGGAAATAGTAGAATTGAGTTGGAGGCAGATCTGGAGCTGTCTCCTGTGGGGAGAGAGAGAGGTGAACCCTTTCAAGACCTTACTCCTAATGGCAAATGACGTCCAGGTTCGAAATCCCTAGGAATACCTCTTTGGAGAGGCAATCCTAAGACTTTGGAGACCTCAGAACACAGCTGGGTTAGCAGGAAGACAGGAAAGTTAGGTTCAGGGAGCCAACCTCTCCAAATTTGCTCTAAGAGTAAGTGCTCGCCAAGAACAGTTCCCCAGGAATTGTACAAGCTGAAGACAGTTAAAGCGGTGTCCTAGCCGCTAGGTTCCTGCTTGAAGTCCTTGGAGCAGACGCAATTCTGAAAGGCAGTACATCCTGGTCACCACATGGCGGCTCCACACCAGGCTTCTTCTAGAGTTTTAAATTTCTAATTTTTACTTCTCTTTACTAAAATTACCGTTCTTCTTATTATAAAATAAAAACACGAATTGAAAAGTTAGGTAATACCCAAGACGGCCAGAGGTTTCACTATTAAGGAAAAGCTACTGACTCTGTTACTGTATAAACTTCCAAACCTGTCTAAACGTCATATATAAAAATTTATATATACAGTATATTGATATGTATATCATTTATGAACACATATTCTATTACACACATTTTAAGACAAAACGGGGGTCGTTCTGGACTCTTCTTACTATATCATGAGCATCTTTCCATACCAAGTTCTTCAACTTTTAAATGATGGTATTTGATACCATTTTCCATTAAAACATTATGATAAACGCATTGTAGAGAATTCTGCATGGCTACCTACTGGAATTTACCAAGCTATTTTCCTATTGTTGAAAGCACTCAAGGCAAAGATAGTGCTACAGCTGTCCAAAACATAAAGCCAATTCCCTGGGCTCAGGACTTAAAACTGCAGAAGTGACAGGGCCAGGAGCGACGCGGCCTGGCGGGGACGCGGGTCGAGGCCCTGCCCGCACGTTCCAGCGCTCCAGAGGCCGAACCCAGCAGCCACTGCCACGGGGACAGGACGTTTGGTACCCAAGTCCCCGGGTTGGTCCCGGGGGCGCCCGGCGCAGGCACAGAGCTGGTCTGTGCGCCCAGTGCGCAGCGGCCACCAGAGGACGGCAAGGGGCGGGGCGACCTCGCGGTGGGCGGGCCCTGGTGGGCGGGGCACCGAGAGGAGGGCGGGGCCAGGCGGGGCAGCAGGCGGGTGGCGGCGCTGCCGTTCGCCGCTCAAGCTGCAGGTGGGGCTGTGCGGCCGCGCTGCCTCCAGGAAGCCTCACGGGCCTTCGTCGCCTGGCCGCAGCGCCGGCTCCCAGGATGCAGTGTGGACCGGCCGGGCACTGACGGCGGCGGTGCGTCTGCGGGCGGAGCGGCGGCAGGCCGGCCACTGAGGAGCGCGGCGGGGAAGGC
>NW_008339068.1:668911-679736 GCF_000622305.1 Nannospalax galili
CCCCGGTTCCGGGCCAGGCGGAGCCGAGCGCGGGGAACGGCCGTCCCGGCCCTGGAGGCCCAACCCGCGCCAAGTTCCCGCAGCCCTCGCAGGCTTCCTGCCCGCGACCCGGCCGCTGTCCTCCGGTCTCCGCGTCCCCAGCCCGGGCTTCTTTCTCTGCGCTGGGCCGGTGCTTCTCCCCCAGCTCCCCCCAGCGGCCTGGTGGCACCTGGGAGGTGTCCGGCGTCGATTCCTCAGACACCGAGCACCCACTACGTGCCAGCTCTACCCGGGCGCCGAGGGCTGTTCGCGTGGGTCCGGTCAGGCACCGCTCTCAGCCCTGTGGAGGCATTCTTTGCCCTCCCTGCAAACCTGAGGGGTATTTACTATTAACATCTCTATCGTACAAAAGAAAAACTGGAGGAGGCCCAGAGAAGTTTTCTTGCCGAGGATCTCAGCGAGAAAGTGTGGGAAGACAGTGGCACACAGTTCAGGGGCCGATAAGGACGACAGACAGGCATAAGGGTAACCATATGGTCGAACAGAAAGAGGTGGTAGGGTCCCGGTGGAAACACGGTGCGAGCGCAGGTGCCGCATCCCCGTTCCTCGTCTGGGCCTGGTATTCTGTGCTGCTGTGATTGAGTTGGATTTTTGCGAAAGGCTAGGGTTTCAAAGGGCTTGGGCACAGGCACAGAGACAAGACAGTGCAAGATCAGAAAGAACCACGAGCCTCGGAGAGATGGTTTTGGTGTGAGACTGCAGTATTAGAAGGGGCTGGAAGGCCTGGACTTTGTCATGTCGGTGGGGAACAGCAGCTCCTCGGGCTCGAGTTTTGGCTTTCCTGCCTGGGTGTTTTGGGGTCGACTATTCTATCTTCCCTTTGAATTAACAAGGTGCTGGAGTTGAGCAGAGCATAGCTCTACTTCCCACTAGACAGTACAAAGGCCTCGGGGCTCATGGACCCCATGAAAATTGTAAGAAAATGAGTCCATTGTTCACATATTAAACAGGAATATCGTCTTAATGAGGTAGATGTTTGTGCAGATGCCCTTTTGTGCAACACAAAGATTGTAGCAGAGGGAGCAGGTGGCAAAGTACAGAGATACATCTGGAATAGACTCTCAGAGTCTGGGATGATCCCAGAGTTGATCCCAAAGAGGAGAGAGGTAGAAGGGGATGGCCAAGCACAGGGACCAGCTGCCTGCTAAAGGCATCCTCCACAGTCAACTTCCCCTTCCTACAATTCTGCCCTTCAAAACCCCATCTTCTGAGATCACTGGAAGGCCTCAGGCCCAGTGTCCATCCTTCTTTATGGCCTGAAAACCTCTTAAGCAACATCCAGACACTTGCTGCTTCAGGTCAAGCTCTTTATGTCCCCATTTTCTGATTTGTTTTTCCTTATTCTGGTTCTCGGTGACTCTAAGTACAGACTAGTTCCTAGAAATCACTTTATTTTGCAAGTAGTTTCCAACCTTTTTTTGCTTAGGAATGTTCTTCCAGAATGTAAGGACCATCTGTCATTAGGTACTGACTAGGAATGGTACCCATACCAGGACCTCCTCCAAGCCCTGTGGATTATACCTCAGATGTGCATGGAGGAGGTAATCCAACTCCGCACCCAAAGTGTTCTCTCATCATCCCAGACCCGTAGTCACTCCAGCCTCTGTGTGGCCATTCCTGATGACAGGGACGCTCCTGACTTGTGATTGTTGCTGCATGTGTAAAAAGCATGACCTCATGTAGGCTGGGGTATGTCATATATCTCAGTACAGCTCATGTATCTTGAGAGAAAGTGAGAATCTCAGGGATATCAGTGATATTAAAAAAGTATGACTCTTGGGGCTGGATAGATGGTTCAGCAGTTAAGAGCACTCACTGCTCTTGTGGAGGACCCAGGTTTGGTTCCCAGCACCCACGTGGTAGCTCACAATTGTCCTTAACTCCCAGTTCCAGGAGATCCAACACCCTCTTCTGGCCTCTTTGGGCACCAGGCGTGCGCTTGTTGAACATACATATATACATGTAGGCAAATCACTCATGCACATAAAATTTTTTTTTTTTTTTTTGAGATAGAGTCTTCTAATAGCCTCAGCTGGGCTGGAATTCATATGTAGGTCAGGCTAACCTCATTTGCTTCTGCCTCCTGAGTGCTAGGATTAAAAGCGTGTGTTGCCATGCCCAGCAAAAATAAATCATAGAAAAAAAAGTCCAGCCCTTAGTGCCAGGTGTGGAGACACTCCTGTAATCCTAGCACTTGGGGGGGGGGTAGAGGAAGGAGACCTAGCAAGTTTTAGGTTAGCCTGACTATGTGAGACTTCATCTCAAAAACAAAACAAAATGGCTGGGTGTGGTTGCACATGCCTTTAATAACAGCACTCCAGAGGCAGAGGCAAGCAGATCTCTGTTAAGTTCAAGGTATGTAGTGAGTTCCAGGCCATCCATGGTTATATAGTGAGATCCTGTCTTAACAACCCCCACACACACACCCAAAGACTCCAACTCTTGAGTGGTTGAAATTTGCAATAATGGCCTTTTTAGCTTGTGGGGGAGGGGCAGCTAGAAAGGGGCAAAATCAGATTGTCCTGGAGGAAGGAGAATTGGTCATTAAGATTATCTGTTAAAAGGGGACATGAGATGCTTTTTGAAAAGGCAGTTGAGCAACTCTCTTATTTGTGCCTCTCAGTGAAGCAGCTGGGGTTTTT
The DNA here is from genome assembly GCF_000622305.1 of Nannospalax galili. Lineage (NCBI taxonomy): Eukaryota > Metazoa > Chordata > Mammalia > Rodentia > Spalacidae > Nannospalax > Nannospalax galili. Next base: position 671,593 of record NW_008339068.1, read on the forward strand.
GCTGGGTCATCATCAGGCAGTTCCTGTGCAGTTATGACAAGAGTGCAGGCCAGGCCCTAGTAAATCTGCAGTTTACTGTTTCTTCACTAAAACACCCCAGCAATGCTAAGTCACTGTTTACTTTGCAAAATTGCACTGTATATCTACCATGTGTTTAACACTGTGCTGTGAAAAGACACAGTATCCACCATTGAGATGCTCATAGTGTAGGGCAAACAGGAAATGACCATGCAGAGTGGTAAGCACCAAGGTAGGAGACTGCACAGTGTGCAGGCAAGGTGCCTGCAAGATGCAGGCCAGATCCAACATTCCCAGAGGAGGTCACCAGGGCAAGATCTGCTGCATGGTATAGGATATCCCTACTTCCACAGACATGGGCTCCCCATTCCCAGACTGGCTCCCCCACACCTAGGGGAGAAGGCTCACAGCACAATTGATGCAGTAAATGATGCTGGTTTCTCTTCTTTCTCTAAAGATTTCTCCGTGGACAATGGCAGCTACCATTCAGGCCATGGAGAGGAAGATTGAATCGCAGGCAGCTCGATTGCTTTCCCTAGAAGGTCGAACTGGGATGGCTGAGAAGAAGCTGGCAGACTGTGAGAAGACAGCTGTGGAATTTGGCAATCAGCTGGAGGGCAAGTGGGCCGTGCTGGGGACCCTGCTGCAGGAGTACGGGCTGCTGCAGCGGCGGCTGGAGAATGTGGAGAACCTACTGCGCAACAGGAACTTCTGGATCCTGCGGCTGCCTCCTGGCAGCAAGGGCGAGGTCCCCAAGGTAGCCTTTGAGATGGGGAGCCCGAGGGCATGTGCGTTTAAGCATGTGGGTGAGTGGGTGTGACACTGTGGTTTCAGGTCTGGGGCCTTTGATGATGTGGCTGTGTATCTTTCTGAGCAGGAGTGGGGCAAGCTGGAGGACTGGCAGAAAGAGCTCTACAAGCATGTGATGCGGGGCAACTACGAGACGCTGGTCTCCCTGGGTAAGGCCTGATACACACTCCCCTATAAAGTGGAATTTTACAAGTCCCCAGACCGCTCTGTTTGTGAGATGGTTGTTTTCATAGCAGTGATATGTAAATCCCTTTGAGCAAGGAGACATCTCCTCTTGAAGATGTTGTGGGTGATGGAGTCAGCTATTCCTTCTGCTTGGTGGAGTGGCAGACTGAGAAAAGTGGTGTTCCCTGTCCTCCCAGGCCCAGGTCCAGAGTGTGGGCATCTCTGTTCTTCCCATACAAGTGTAGGTGCTCCACTGCCCTCTGGTCCATTTGTAATCAACTCCACTGTAGAAGACTCATTTTTTCTTTTTTTTTTCAATTTTATGTGTATGAGTGTATTGCCTGCATGTATGTGAGTGTACCCATGTCATGCAGTGCTGTGGGGGTCAGAAGAGGGCTTCGGATTCCCCTGGAACTGGAGTTAAGGACCGTTCGGAGCCACTGTGTGGGTACTGGGAATCGAACCCGAGTCCTCTGCAAGAGCAGTCAGTGCTCTTAATCGTTGAGCCATCTGCAGAAGTCAGAAGAGGGCTTCAGATTCCCCTGGAACTTGAGTTAAGGACGGTTCGTAGCCGCCATATGGGTGCTGGGAATCAAACCCAGGTCTTCGCAGTCAGTGCTCTTAACTGCTGAGCATCTCTCCAGCCCCAAGACTTATTCTTTTATCTTCTGTTGAGTGGCTTTTATGTGACACACCACAGGGTCTGTGGAGAAGAAAGAACATCTTGCCTCTTGCAGCAGATACTCTTTCTGTGCCTTGAAACCTTACTGCTCTAGCCCCTGGGGATGCTGTCCTGAAAGGGCCTAGACCCCTCTTCTCAGTCTAACAAGTTGTGTCTGATAGGGTTGTAAGTGGCTTCCCCTACCTTATGTTCTGGTTTGCAGACCTGCTGCTGCTTAACATGGCCCTATATCCCAGCACCACTGGCACTGTGGACCAGATCATTCTTACTGGGGTGAGGGCTGTCATATGCATTATTGGGTGCTCAGCAGAACCTCCCCCATCTCCTAGACTCTACACAAGATTTTAGACTTTGTACCAAAATACCTGCCATTGAGAACTACTGTTCTATACCAATCAAGATAGTTTCTAGACTATTACTAGTTTTCCAGCTGCCTTTCCTCAGCTCTGATGGGAACATGGTAAAAGCTAACCTCCTGTCTTTCCTCAGACTATGCCATCTCCAAGCCTGAGGTCCTCTCCCAGATTGAACAAGGCAAGGAACCATGCACATGGCGTCGCACTGGCCCCAAGGTCCCGGAGGTTCCTGTGGATCCAAGTCCAGGTGAAGGGTTGGGAAAAGGCCAGGGATACGCTGAGTAAACCGTTGAACACAGAAAACCAAAGGGCCACCAGTGATGTTTGTCTTCTTTCCAAGAGACAGAGGGAAAGTTTCAGATCTGTTTCTCATGGTTGAATCATAACCTCTGACTCATCTATATGTACTCTAGAAAGCAGTGCTTTCCATCCTGGACATAGATAGCAAAAGCAGAGTCGGTGCAGAATTGGCAGGTTGTCTGGTCCAATGTGATTAGGACCCTGCATTTATTTCAGCTGAATGTGGATACTGGATATAGTGTCTCAGATTTCCCTGGAGCCAGTCAGCATTCTGCAAGTTATGGAAAGGACGGGATACATGAGAAAAGCTGGATTCCTACAGTGAAGACCTTGCTGGGTCATTTGGTGAGAGAGACCTTGTCTCTGCTCAACCTCTGCTTCCTCTCATCTGTCCTCGCCTGTCCCACCACTTTGAGTGTGTGTTCCTCTGATGCTGTCCTACTCAGAATCTTCCTGAGGTTATTTCTATGTAGTCAGGTATGTTTTACGTTTGTTGCTTCATCTCAGGTTTTCATTTTATATAAGGCAAAAGCAGGTTTAGAACTGAGCACACTGCCAATTCTCACGTCAGTGTAGTTCAGCAAATGTATTTGGAGAATCATCTAGGTACTAAGGCCAGTGTGACAGCTATAGGATGGAAAGGTGCCTAGCATTCTGTCTGGAAGAGGTGTGGGACACATACGGCCTTAGCTTCCAAAGCTGGGTGGGAGATCACGGCAGCTGTTTTCTTTATTGTGTTTGTAGCATGTAGAACCTTCCCTGGTTCCTGTACCATCACTAATGAGCACCAGTAGAAGCCCAGAGATATGCCAGTTGCCACCCTTCAGGCTCCACTGTCCACTTGAACCTGTCTGCAGAAACCGTATGTGGCCTTTCTCTCTTTAGTCAAGCAGCTGAGATCTCTGCTCCCGGCACTCCGTCTTTGTCTCTGCCCTTGTAGGGCCTCATCTCCTCTTCTATAATCTTCATGGTGCTTTGCAGGATCTACCATGTGCAGCAAGTCCTGCTGGGTCCTCTGTGCTCCTGTCCTTCTTGCTCAGACTGAGCCCTGGCTCTTCCCAAGGGTACTGCTTCCCTGCGGCTTCCTTATCCTCCTCCCTGTGTACCTCTGACATCGTGCTTTCACAGGACAGATGTCCTTGCTCCTCCTCACTGCTGCTTTCCCAGCCTTCCTCACTCCTCTGGAAACCCTGTCTTGAGGACTGAGGCCTACTTAGACCTCTACACACCTTGTTGTTCATTTGCTGTCAGTACTCTTGGAGATGGCTGTGACCACATGGACTGCCCTTAGTCCCTTTACACCCCCTTGGCCATCCTGACACTGTTGATGACAGTCACCACGTCCTTTCCATGTCTCCCTAACATGCCATCCTGTAGCCATCTCCTGCCAGTCCTTCCACTCCCTCCTTTAGAATCTCAAAGTCTAATAGGTCTTCAGCTTCCAGGATCTTCAAAGTACAGCTCCTCCTGCCTGCTCACTCTCCACTCAACTTCATTTCCCTGTGGCCATCATTAGTCATCCCCTTCTTACACTCATTCGACCCTCTCTCTGTACACTGCACCCACAAGGCAGAACTTTAATTAAGGATATCCTTCTGCCTGGTCTACGCCTGCATCCAGGCAGCTGCCCATGTCTGGAGCAAGCCCTGTGAATGTGCAGCGAGTCTCGCCTGCTATTCCTGACTGCCAGTATCACGTGGGAGCTCTGTGTCACTCACCAGTCAGAGGTTGGCAAATTATGGGCCAAACCTAGTCTAGCTGTTCATATAGGGCCCACAAACCAAGAATGCTTCTGTTGTTTTGGTTTGGGGGTTTGGTTTGATTTTGTTAGTTTGTTGTTTTGTTTTGTTTTTAATTTTTTAAATTATTTTATATGAGTGTTTTGCCTGCACATGTGTGCAAACCAGCAGAGACCAGAAGAAGGCCTCAGATTCCCTAGAACAGGAATCAGCTGCCATGCAGGTACTAGGAACCAAACCCAGGTCCTCCAGAAGAGCAGCCAGTACTCTTAACCACTGAGACATCTCTTTTTGAGACAGGGTCTCCCTGTAGCCCCAGCTGGCCTGGAACTCACTGTGTACACCAAGCTGGCCTTGAACACAGATCTGCCTGCCTCTGCCTCATGAGTGCTGGGATCAAAAGCATGCATCACCATGCCCAACATTGTTTTCATTGTTTTGTTAGTTTTGAAAGATTTTTTTTTTTTTTTTTTTTTTTTTAAGGAGCTGGGTGTGGTAGCCTGCCTGGTCTACCTAGAGAGAATTCCAGGCCACCTGAGGCTACAGTAGACCCTGTCTCAAAAAACACCAAAAATATATATTTTTGTTTTTTTTTTTAATTTTTAAAAACCTACTTTCTCAGCCCTCCTGTGTATCTCCCCTGCCTGTGTCCTGTGTCTGGGACTCTGCTTGCTTACCTTGCCACTACCCCACCCTCTGTTCCACCTGACCCTAGGTTCTGCCCCATGCCACCTTCTCAAAGGCCACACAGACTTTTCCCACCTTGACTCATTCCCTTCCCCAGACTCTGCTGCATTTCTCTTCTCTGCCCTCTTGTTAAGGAGGCCTCAAGAGAGAACATGGTGCTCACCGTTTCCCCGCCCTCCCTTTTGCTATCTTGAGAGCCCCTCCCACTGAGCACAACCTGTCTTGGTCTCCAGGGAACAGGTAGTGCTCAAAGGTCTTCCTCATGTGTTGGGAAGATTTGCCACCATAACTGTTTTAATCTATTTTCTTAATTCATAGGCTGGGTCATTTATAAAGAGATTTCTCACAGTCCTAGCTAGAAGCTGGGAAGATGAAGTCAAGGGGCCATATCTGATAAGATCCTTTTTTTGAGACAGGATCTCCCTGTAGCCCCAGCTGGCCTGGAACTTACTGTGTAGACCAGGCTGACCTTGAACTCAGAGATCTGCCTGCCTCTGCCTCCAGAGTACTGGGATTAAAGGCATGTGCCACTGCACCCAGCTCTTTCTCATTTTTTAAAATTTACACATTTTTAAAATATGTATGAGTGTTATGTCTACAAGTATATAAGTACATCCATGTCGTGCAATGCCTGCGGAGGTCAGAAGAGGCTGTCGGGTTCCCTGGAACTGGAGTTATGGGTGGTGGTTAGCCACCATGTGGGTGCTGGGATTCAAACCCAGGTCCTCTGAAAAAGCCACTGTTCTTAATCACTGAGCCATCTCTCCAGCCCCATCTTTTTTTTTTTTTAATATGAGTGTTTTGGCTGCATGTATATAAATATATCTGTGCAATGCCCATGAAGGCCAGAAGAGGGCGTCAGAGCCCCTAGAACAGATGGTTGTTGGCCACCATGTGGTTGCTGGGAACTAAAAGAGCAGCCAGTGTTCTTAACCACTGAGTCCTCCCTCCAGTCCCTAATAAGATCCTTCTTGCCTCCAGGCAACAAAGGGTATCCCCATGGTGAGAGAGAAAATCCTTCCTTCTTAGAAAACCTGCTTGGGCCATTATGGAAGAGGGTCCCACACTAAAGATCTCACCTAATCCTGATTGCCTCTGAAGGCCCCACCTCTAACACCAGTAACAGATCAAGGGATTAAGTTTCCAGCACAGTGATTCCAGGGACACACCAACTGCAGCACTGCTTCCTGCAGTCATGTCTTTGAACTCACAGGACCCCTCTATCTCCTGGGGTTCCTGCCTCACCCTCACTGCTCTTCCTTGCTGTTTCCTGTGTCTCTGAGGCCTTTCTGCAGTGGCATACTCACCTTCACAGTCCTTTATCCCTAATAGAAGCTTAGTACTAGGATTATTGATGTACACCACCATACCTGCCCCAATGTTTTTAACCAGTGTTTGCTATTTCAGAAACAACCATCTAGCTGGATGTAGTAGTGTATCTCTGTTGGGAAACTGAGGCAGAAGGATCTTGAGACCAGCCAGAACTGTAATAGTGAAACCTTGTCAAAACAAAAGGACAGGTATAGTGATGTATTCCAGGACTTCAGAGGCTGAGGCAGGTGAATTGCCATGAATTCAAGGCCACCCTGTACCAGACCCGCCACTGCTGCATAGTAAACACTGTCTATAAAGACAATGAAAGAGAAAACAAATATTACAACTTGTTTTCCAGTAATTTCTGGGTTTTCACTACCACAGGCAGCATGGTAGTGCCAACCTCGAGCACATCTTTCTTTTCTTCTGAACTGTTTTCCACTATCGTTGATCCTGGACTCTGTGTGCATCTAGATACTAATCCTTTGTCTATTATTTGCATTGCAATACTTCCTAGTCTTGTGGGTCTTTTAACTTTGTAGTTCTTTTTACAGATTCTTTTATTATTGATAAAGTCAAACATATCAATCGTCTTTATGATCTGTGCTTTTTCCCTCTAATATCCTTGTCTACCTCCTTACTCTAGGTCAGAAATATGGATTTTCTCTTTTTTTTAAGGAGAATTTTTCATTTTGGTTCATGATTTCAAAGAGGTCTGTCAGAGCTCACTGGTTTCATGTTTCTGTGCCAATGTTGAGGCAGAGCACCATGGCCTATGTAAGAGGAAGGAGGCTGTGTACCTCAGCAGACAGGAAGCAGGGTAGGATGCCATATTATCTTAAGGTGTTTTGTTTTGCTGTACAGGTCATCAGGCTTGGCAGCTGACCTTTACACATGGAACCATCTCACCAGGCTAATACTGTATTTTCTTATAAAACTTTTAAGGTTTTGCTTTTAAATGTTGGGTTTTTAATCCATCTAGAAGTAATATTTGTATAGATTGCAAGGGAGGATTTAAAATTTTTCCATTGGGTACACTGGGTATGGGGCTACACACATATAGTCCCATTACTGGGGAGTAGGGACAGGAGGATCAGAAGTTCAGGGTCATCCTCCATTACAGAGTGAGTGAGAAGGATGGCAAGATGGTTCAACATAAAAGGCACTTGCCTACCAAGACTGATGACCTCAGTTTGATCCCTGGGACCCATGTGGTGGAAGAAGAGAACCAACTCCCAAAAGTTGTATTCTGATCTCCACACACTTGCTGTGTCATGTGTACCTGCACTCACACAGGCATACACAGTAATAAATAGAGGGTTTTTGTTTTGTTTTGTTTTGTTTTTACAAATGAATTGGAGGGGCTCAGCAGGTAAGAGCACTGGCTGCTCTTGCAGAGGACCAGGGTTCCTTTCCCAGCACCCACATGGTGGTTAACAACCATCTATAACACCAGTTCCAGGAAATCCAGTGACACCCTCTGGCCTCTCCAGGCACTGCACAATACATGGTACGTACACATACATGCAGACAAACACATGCATATCATATAAAAATAAATCTTTTTTTTTTTTTAGTGAATTGGAGGCTAGCCTTGGATACTTGAGACCCTGCTTCAGTGAATTAAGTAAATAACACTCCCTTGTTTGCTGGTTTGTAATGTCACCTCTGGCTTGAACCAATGTCTACATGTCCATGAAGCTGTCCCAGGCTCCTTTTTTTCTGTTGCTCTCTGTCTGCACCAACGCCACACTCATAGTCTCCTCATAGCCTTAGTCTCTAGTGGATCAAACCTGCCCTGCTTGTTCTTGAAAAACTGTCCTGGCTATTCTTGGATCTTTCCTCTCAGAATGCACTTTAGAATCTTTACATTGCACTTACAAGAAAATCCTGTTGGAAGCTTGGATAGAATTGCATTTACTTTATAGTTTAATTTCTAGAGAATTGCCACAACATTCAGCTTTTCTGTTCACAAGAAGACTCATTTATTGAAGGTTTCTTACGTGGTTGGATAAGGTCTTACAATTTTCTCCTGACAGTTTCTCTTATACATGAGATTTTCTTTTTGGACTA
>NW_008339068.1:679805-711175 GCF_000622305.1 Nannospalax galili
TTGCATTTATTTAAAAAAAAAAATGATCTCACTAGGTCTAGTGAGTTGTCTACTTGATGTTCTTGGATTTTGTTGTTGTCTTTGAAACAGGGTCTCCCTGTAGCCCCAGCTGGCCTGGGACTCACTATGTAGACCAGGTTGGCCTTGAACTCACAGAGATCTGCCTGCCTCTGCCTTCCACGTGCTGGGACTAAAGGCATGCACCACCCCGCCCAGCCCATTCTCGGATTTTTTTGATCCTTCACACAAATAGCCCCTTTGTTTGGCAGTGCTAGGGGTCAAACCCCAGGACTTGTACGTTCTTTTTTTAATTGTGTAACATTTTTTCTGGTCAAGGAATTTGGTCAGGGTAGTAGTAGTTGCTGGAGAGATGGTTCAGCAGTTGGGAACACTGTCTGTGTGAGTATAAGCTACATATGTGCAGGTGCCCACTGAGGCCAGAAAAGGGCACTGGATCCACAGGAGTTGGAGTTACAGACAGTTGTGAGCTGCCCAGTGTGGATGCTGAGCTATCTCTCCAGCCCCAAGAGTTCTTGTCTTCTTAAAGAATTTAGCAGAAGGGCTGGAGAGATGGCTCAGTGGTTAAGAACATTGTTTTTGTAGAAGACCTGGGTTCGCATCCCAGCACCCACATGGCAGCTAATTAGCAGCTGGGCATGGTGGCTCATGCCTTTAATCCCAGCACTTGGGAGGCAGAGGCAGGTGGATCTCTGAGTTCCAGGTCAGCTGGGGCTACAGGGAGACCCAGTCTCAAAAAGACCAAAAAAAAAAAAGGAATTTAGCAGAGAGGCTCAGTTTTAGCAATAATTTGCTTAGCAAAGTGAGGCCAAGAAACAGTGTATTTGATGGCTCTGAGAGCAAGCTGACCAGGGCTAAGGTACAGCAAAAAATCTTGGGTTTGTTATTCTTTATGACGTTTTATGAATATTTATGAGGTAAGAAGCATGTTCATGGTAAGGTGACCCATTTTCTTCTCCCAAATCACAATGACTAGATCTCCCTTCTAGGGTTTTATTGTTTCTTTGTTTTTTTTAAGGTCTTTTTTGAGACAGGGTGTCCCTGGCCTGGAACTCACTAACTCACTATGTAAACCAGACTGGTCTTGAATTCAGACATCTGCATGCCCCTGCCTCCCAAGTCCTGGGATTAAAGGCATGAGCCACCACACCTGGCTGTGCCTCTAATTTTTAATGGGAACAACCTAACTACAGCTTAAGGATGTTTAGCACAAGGAGGCATTTTGACCATGGACAGCTACCAAGAGAACAGCTGCAGTTTCCTTGGTTACCTGCCTACTGGGTCTCAGGATTATAGGTGTGTGCTACCATATCTAGCTAGGAATTGTCTTTAAAAGCCTCTTCAAGCCAGGCATGCTAGTACATGCCTTTAATCCCAGCACTGGGAGGCAGAAGCAGGTGGATCTCTGGGAGTTCAAGACCAGCCTGGTCATTACCAAGTTCCAGGCTGGTCAAGACTGTGAGTGAGTCAAAAAAAAAAAAAAGTAATAAATAAATAAAGGATGAGGATGTAACCCAGTGGTAGCAATTTTGCCTAATATCCACCACGTCCTGGGTTCTGCCCTCTGTCTCACACAGAGACACACACATGTGCATACCTACTCACATTCCTTCTGCTTCTGGCTAGCCAAAGGTTTTGGGTTTTTTCTGTACAGTTATGTGGAAGTTGAATTTAGGGCCTTGCACATGGTAGTCAAGTGCTCTACATTGAGCTACAACCCCACATCCCCTAGCCGAAGTTTTTACTGTGAACAAATGTTATCCAATAGTGGGTTTTTTTTCTTTTTCAGTAGTGATTGTAACAAAAATATACAGAGACCTAAGTTCATGAAACATATAGAGTGGTGTTAGCACTGTATTCCAAACACTCAGCATAAGAAATGAGCAAAACCAGAACCTTCCAGAGTCCTTGGTCCCTTCCTCATGACAGCCCTCCCTTCTTAGAAACAGAAAGCAGAAACTGAGTGAGTCTATCCTTTGCCTTACTTTACATTTTACTCTGTGTGTGTGTGTATGTTTTTTTTTTTTTTTTTCATGGCTTAACACATTGTGTTTAATCCTCTTACTGCTGGAGAGTATTTGTATTTTTGTATTGTTTTTAAGTTTCAGTTTGTTGTGGGGGTTGTGGAGTTTTTTGTTTGGGTTTTGTTTCCCTTTTAAGGACAGTGTGGTGGTGACCATTCTTGGGTATTTGTAAAAGTTTCTCTAGGCCTGAGAATGGACCCGAGAGGGTGGGCCACAGAAAAGATGTGTATGTGATTTTAACACTATCTAGTGTCACATGGTCATGGAGTGGGGTTACCAGCAAGACTCGAGGGCTCCTCTCTGGTGCTGCCTCTTCTCACCAGTCTTAGAAAGGCTATTTTCATTCTAACCATCAGGTGGGAGTAAACAGTTTAAAATGCATGTTCCACATAGGTGAGGTTGAGCATCGTGTCCTATATTCTTGGGCCATTCTTTTTTCTATATGAAATGTCTATTTATGTCCTTTGCCTATTTTTGTTTGGTTTTTTTTTACTTACTGATTTTAAGAGTTCTCTATGTCTTCTGAATATGAATCTTTGTATCAGTTGTATATGTTGCTGGCTGATACTTTATCTGGAGCTGGAATTCAGGGCAGGTGCTCTACCAGAGCTGTGTCATCTGTGGTTTGAAAGCAGAGGTGCTTCTCACTTCTCTGTACTTGGATTTGCCAGTCTTTTCCTATATGGTTGAGCCTTTTGTGTCTTCAGCAATTAAGAATGTTTCCCAACCTTCAGCTCATAATATACCATCTTGTATTTCCTACTGAAAGTTTTCAGGTCTTGCTTTTCATATTCAAGTTCTTAACCCATAGAATAGATTTTCTGGTGAGCCGAGGGTGAGATCTTGGTCCTCTTTTACTAGCACTTTGTTCTTTTCCTGTTTCCATTGTGAGGAACCAAGTACCATGAAAAATCCAATTGGGGTTTTGGTTGAAGTTGCAGAAAATTGACACTGGCTTTTTGGAGTCATGTTATTCTTGACATCTTCAATTGCTTTGTTTTACCTATAATGTCTCAGTGAAACCTCATAATTTTATCCCAGGAAGGTGGTACACTTTTGGGGGGTTATAATTCTTTTTCTTTTTTGGCCTGGAACTTTCAGAGATCCACCTGTTTCTGCCTCTCAAGGACTGGGATGAAAGGTGTGCATCACTGCTCCTGGCTCAATTTCTGTTTGTTGCTGATTTATGGGAGTTGGGGGTAGGACATACCGCTCCCCTGCAGCAGTAGCTCTATGGAGGTGCTGTTTCATCCTCTACCCTTCACACAGCCAGCCTCCGGTAGTGTGAAGTCACCTACCCAACTGCAGAAATGAGGAGCAAAACTTGGAGGAGCATAGGTCTAGAGAGATGGCTCAGCAGTTAAGAGCACAGGCTGCTCTTGTAGAGGACCTGGGTTCGATTCCCAGTACCCACATGGTGGCTAACAATTGTTCCAGGGGATCTGAGACCCTCTTCTGACCTCCTTGGGCATTGCACAACGTGGTACACTTTACACACATGCAGACAATATACTCATACACATAAAATAAAAATAATAAAATGTAAAAAAAGAGTTGGACCAGCATAGTGCCTGGAACCAGGTGCCCTTGCTGCTCTGCTCAGTACAGGCTCCATAGCCCAGGTTAACTTCTGATATTAGGGGCATTGTGGAAAGCTCCCTTGTCTACAGATAAAAACTACAGTACTCTGAATTATCACTAATAAATACCTTAGTTCACTGGCTTTCATCATTTGTTTTCTCAGGTAAGATCCATCTGAAGACATTCTTAATAGTGTATTCTAAAAGCAATTGTCTATCATTTGTTGATATTTCTGCCTAGAAACCATGCCTGCATGTATATAAGTGCACCTGTGTCATGCAATGCCCATTGGAGGTCAGAAGAGGGCATCAGATTCCCCTGGAACTGGAGTTACAGATGGTTGTTAGCTGCTGTGTGGGTGCTGGGACTCCAACTTGGGTCCTCTGCAAGAGCAGTCAGTGCTCTTAATCACTGAGCCAACTCTCCAGTCCGATATTTGCTTTATAGCCTAGAACCCTCATGTGCTGTGTGGCTTGAGTAGCAGGTAGCTCCTTGTGTCTGGTTTCTATTCGGGTCGATTTGGTCAGGCTTGTTAATAGTGCTGCTACATTTCCCTGTGACCTTTATTGATAAGATTCATCCAAAAGATAAGTGTCAAAACTCCCCCACAGCATGGGTGGATCTTTCCCTTCCCCCTTAGAATTTTCAGTCTGCTTTATTCTTTTGAGGCTATTTTATTTTATTTAAATTTTAGAATTATTGGAGCTGGAGAGATGGCTCAGTGGTTAAGAGCACTGACTGCTCTTGGAGAAGACCTGGGTTCAGTTCCCAGCAGCCACATGGCGGCTACGAACCATCCTTAACTCCAGTTCCAGGGGAATCCAAAGCCCTCTTCTGACCTCTGTGGAATTGCACAACGCGGGTGTACTCACATACATGCAGGCAATACACTCATACATGTAAAATAATAATAAATAAAATATATTTTTAAAATTTAGAATTGGGCTGGAGAGATGGCTCAGCTGTTAAGAACACTGACTGTTCTTACAGTAGACCCAGCTTCAAATCCCAGCACCCACATGGCAGCTAACAACTGTCCATAACTCCAGTTCCAGGGAATGACAGTCTTTTCTGTTCTCCACAGGCATTGCATGACATGGGTGCACTTACCTACATGCAGGCAATACACACATACACATAAAATAAAAATATAAATAAAATTTTTTTAAATTTAGAATTTATCTTCTGGATCAATTTGTGATATAGACGCTGGAGAGATGGCTCAGTGGTTAAAAGCACTGACTGCTTTTGCAGAGGACCCGGGTTCAGTTCACAAGCATCCATAACTCCAGTTCCAAGGAATACAAAATCCTCTTCTGACTTCCAAGGACATTGCACAACATAGGTGCACTTCCAAATGCACAGGCAAGCCACTCATACATAAAATAAAAATTTTTAAATTGTGATGTAGTAATCCCTATTTCTACAAATATTTTTATATTTAAAATGAATTTTTTTCTGGATAGTTATATCATTTTCTTCTGTTAATTCTGATTTAGTATAATGTATCTTGCAAAAAGTACATTGATTGCTTTTTGTTAGTTGTCAGTACAATGATCTTTAGCTTTTTTCCATTTTTAATGTGTTATGCATGTATGCATGCATGTTTTTGCATGTGTGAGTGCATGCATATGGAAGCCCAAGATTGATGTAGTGAATCATCCTCCATCAGTCAGTCTTCCACCTTATTCAGTGAGGCATCGTCTCTTAATCAAACCTGGAGCTTGCTGATATGACTAATTTTGCTAGCCAGCATGCTCTGAGCACCTCATCTCCACCTTCCAAGGCTGGAATTACAGCCAAGTCTCCACACCCACCTGGCATTTATATGGGTTCCTGGAGATCCCAACTCTGGTCCTCCATGGCAAGCATTTAACCACTGAACCATCTCCCTAGCCTCATCTTTACCTTTTACATGTAGTTGTTGAGCACTTGACAGGTACCATAAGAACACAATACAGATCACATTGTGAAAAGTACCAAAAAAGTGTGAAAGATGCATGTATAAAAAACTAAGTTACTTTATATTGATTATATGATGAAATCACACTGTGATATTGGGTTAAATATAATAAAGTTGGAATTTATTTTACCTGTTTCTTCACCCTTCTCTGGTTTGGCTACTGGAACACTTCTAACAAGATGAGTGATCTTGTGAGGTAGTGCTGGTCCAAACCATTGCCCTGGCCATGGTACCGCTGACCCTCTTCTACATATCCCCTAGAGTGCCAGTCTTTACTCCTGCCTTTTTTGCATTAGTTTGCAAGTTACAGTTTTCATTCTCCTAAAGAAGACTTTAGGTTTTTTTTTTTTTCCTTCCTTTAGAAGTTACTCTGAGTCTAGTGGCAATACACTCTCAGCTATGTGTAATCGTGAAGTTATTTATGTCTGAAAATGTCTTTGATTTCTGTAGTTGAAAGACAGAATTCTAGTTTGTTGCTTTCTCTTGCCTATGAAGATAATTTCTCCTTTTCTTCTCTAACTTGGCTGTTCTTGGAGAAAAGTCATCTGTCAGGAAATTGTCCTCCTCATGAGCAGCCTGCCTGTTTTCTCACTTTTGTGGGGATCTTTGAGGATCTGCAGTTTCACCTCAGTGTAACTAGATGTGGGGGCCTCCTCCTAGTGCTAGGGATCAAACCAGGGCCTTGCTCATACTAAGCAGGTGCTGTACCTCTGAGCTCCATCTCCAGCCTGGATGTGGTTTTCTCGTTTCTTTCTCCTGCTTTAATCCCTGTTGTTTCCCCACCCTAAAATCTTGAGTGGAATGAACAGTGGTCTCTCTTTGAACATTACCTTAACCCCATTCTCTCTATTCTTTTATTTGGAAATGTAATTCCAATGTCTAGAGTCTGAATAGTACTCTGTAGTTCTTGATTTCTCTTGACTTTGCTGGAGATGACTGGTTTTCCTACTGGCTTGGTGATTTGTTAGCCTGAGTTCGTTCATTATTCAAAAACTGTGTTTGGAATGTGATGCTCTGAGAATGTGTGCACCTCTGCTGGCTGCCTGGTGCCAATGTAGACTCAAGGCCAGCTCATCCTATGCTTTGGTCCACACTGCTACTGAGAGACCTGACTGAAAGCACCCTTGCATAGTAGGCTGTGGGTGTCAGCTGCCAGGGGTCATTCGTTCCTCTTCCCCCTCAATCTTGAGCCAGGGCCTGGGCCAGCAGTTTCCAGTCTGTCAGGTTTTATAAGTTTAGTCCACAGGAAATGTTGGCCTCTGTGGTCCTGGGTTTATGGGATGGGATCTCTAGCTCTAACCTTAAGTCTTTCATACACTCCCTCAAACCCAGGCAGCAGCAACTCAGATGTCCTCCAACTTAACTTCAGAAAGTAGACTTTCCCTCAGCTCCTGGCCCATTTACCATACTATATTTATAGGTCATCCATGCTTAAAATTTTTGTATTTCTGGGGCTGGAGAGATGGCTCAGCAGTTAAGAACACTGGCTGTTCTTGCAGAAGACCCGGCCGGGTTCGCATCCCAGCACCCACATGGCAGCTAACAACTGTTTGTAACTCCAGTTCCAGGGGATCCGACAGCCTCTTCTGTCCTCCATGGGCATTGCAAGACATGGGTGCACTCACCTACATGCAGGCAATACATGCATACACATAAAAATAATAGTTTTTTTTTTTTTTTGGTATTTTTCCCAGCATTTTTGCGTGTCCCATACTGAGGGGTGATTCTCTGGTCCTTTATACATCTACCCAACCATCTACCAGAAACAGAAGTCATCTACTAAGATGACTACAGTGGCTTTGCTATTAGTATGTCAAGAGCTCTCTAGGTCATTTGCCTTCCACTCTGCCTCTTTTTCATGAGACAGAGTTTCATGTATCCCAGGCTGGCTTTGATCTCTATGTAGCTGAGGATGACCTTGAACTTCTGATCCTCCTGACTCTTATCTCCTAAATGCTGGGATTATAGGGATGTGCCACCACACATAAGCCTCATTTATGTGCTGCTAGGGACTGGATCCAGGTCTTCTATATAGTAGGTAGGCACTGTACCAACTGTATTATATCCCCAGGCCCTCACTTTCCTAATTGTTTTGTTAAATATGGAATCTATCTTTTAAGCTTATATAAATACATGTGAATGGGGGCATGAGGTAGGACTGGGAGTTCAATTTTTTTCTGGCATTTTTGCATTAAAAGTGAAAGCAGCTCAGATAGGGCAGCTCAGGTATTCTTCCCTCTGGCCACCTAACCACTCGGGCACTCACTGCCTGACCATACTGATCTGTTGCCTTCTCTTCCCACCTATGTTCCCTCGATTGGGTACGCATCCAGCTCAGGGCTAAGGGCTCATATACTCTCTCTTTCCTAGGCTCTGGAGCCCCAGTTCCTGCCCCTGACCTTCTGATGCAGATCAAGCAGGAGGGGGAGCTCCAGCTGCAGGAGCAGCAAGCTCTGGGTGTGGAGGCCTGGGCAGCTGGGCAGCCAGATATCGGGGAAGAGCCCTGGGGTCTCAGCCAGCTGGACTCTGGGGCAGGAGACATGTCCACGGATGCTAACTCTGGTGAGTAATTAAGACGGGGTTAGACACTGGAATTAGTTTTAAGGGCTGAGGGTAGGAGTTGGGAAGGTGCCTAAGAACATATAGGCAACTGTGAGGTCTCAGAAAAGCTGGATGACTAGTTTAGAAAATTTTTCCACCTTGAGGCAAGGGCTCACAGAAGACACTGTGTGGACCCCTGCCTTGGGCAGGGACATCACCATCTACCACTTGTTGGAAAAAGGTGAATGAGTTGGTAATACCTGAGCTTTCCAGTGCTCTGGAGAATGGAGCAAAAGACACTGACTTCAGATAGGTTAAGGCATTGTGGTCATTCAGAACAGCCCTGGGGGGCCTTCAGGGTTTAGCTGCCCTCCCCTCCCACAGCTTTCTTGTCACCACTCTCCCTTTGTCCAAGTCCTTCCCTAACCCACAGGCTGTGTTCTCTCTTCCTTGCAGGTGTCCATTCCAACTTTTCAACCACCATCCCACCCACTTCCTGGCAAGCAGATCTCCCTCCCCACCACCCCTCTTCAGCATGCTCAGACGGGACATTGAAGCTCAACACAGCAGCCTCCACAGAAGGTACCGGGGGTGGCAGGAGAGTAAATGGGTGAATCCCCAGCCTGGGAGCCCTGTTCTTACTGGTGAACTGCCCCAACTTTGAGCCAGCAAGTGTTTAGAAGTCTACGATCCTAGGATTCATTGTACCTTCTGTTCTCCATCACCTTCAAAATTCTAGTTTGAACAGCCATTTTTGTGGATGCCTGTGTTTCTTTCAGACTGCTCCTTTTCATTCAGATAACTGATTTCTTGAAGGTTCATCCCTCTCCCCAGACTCAGGCAATCTATGGCTCATGTAGCATGGATGTAAACAAACTGAACTGAAACCACTTAGACATTTGAACTGCCAAAGACAAAGGCCAGAGTTGAAAAGAACTACCATATTTGTGTACTCGCTTTCTCTTGTTTTGAAGGCCAGTTATCTATAACCTTAATAAAAATTGCTCTCCTCTTTGGGCACTACCCCTTTCTCCCAAAATGCTGAGACTAGAACCCTGATGTAAAGCCCTGGCACGGAACTTGGGTACATTTAAATAAAATGAAACACAACTCATTCACTAGTATTTACATCCTTAGGCCAGTGGCTACATTTCCTGCATGCTTACTGCATGCCAGATGTATTCTGAGATGCCTTTAGATGTGTTATCCAGGTTTATCTTCCTATAGCCTGGGAAATTAGGCATTCAGTGGAGCCGTGGGTTAAAAAATGTCCTGACATAGAGTTGTTACAGAGCAGAGGTATGGCACAGTCCCAGAGGCCTCAGAGGCCAAGTGTTGGTACATGGCCACCATACTTGATTCTTGGGATGAATTCACAATTTACTAATAGCAAAGTGGAAACAGAAACGGGGGGCCAAATCTGAGGGTTGCTCTTCCTGTCAGCAAGGCCCAAGACACTGAGGCTTTGAGGTTGCCTCACACCCAGACACAATGCTCTCCTAGGCCGTGACACGGAGGTTTGGTGTTGGAAGACCCAGTGGTGGTCCATGGGGCTGAGCAGCTGCTGCAGATCCAGATGCCCGGCATCAGTTCCTTCAGAGATGAGGACCCGAATGATCTTTACCTTTCTCTCTCAGCAGATGTAAAAATCGTGATCAAAACAGAAGTCCAGGAAGAGGAGGTGGTGGCCACGCCTGTGCACCCCACCGACCTGGAGGCGCATGGCACAATGTTTGCACCAGGCCAGGCTGCACGGTTCTTTCCTAGTCCTGTCCAGGAGGGAGCCTGGGAAAGCCAAGGCAGTTCCTTCCCTAGCCAGGACCCGGTGCTGGGGCTGCGAGAGCCCACCAGGCCAGAGCGGGACATTGGTGAGCTCAGTCCTGCCATAGCACAGGAGGAGACCACTGCCGGGGATTGGCTCTTCGGTGGGGTCAGGTGGGGCTGGAATTTCCGGTGTAAGCCTCCAGTGGGCCTGAACCCAAGGACCATGACCGAAGGGCTCCCCTTTTCCGCTGATGGTGGAGAGGCCATCCTGGACCCCAGCCAAGCCGCAAGACCCTTCAACGATCCCTGCAAATACCCTGGGCGGACCAAAGGCTTCGGCCACAAGCCAGGGCTGAAGAAGCACCCGGCAGCGCCCCCCGGAGGCCGGCCCTTCACCTGCGCCACGTGCGGGAAGAGCTTCCAGCTACAGGTGAGCCTGAGCGCGCACCAGCGCAGCTGCACAGTGCCCGACAGTGCGGGCTCGGGCTCCGCAGCGGCCTCCTCCTCTGGCAGCGGCAGTGGTGGTGGGGGGAGTGGCGGCAACGCGCGGGACAGCAATGCCCTGCGGTGCGGGGAGTGTGGCCGCTGCTTCACGCGCCCAGCGCACCTCATCCGCCACCGCATGCTGCACACTGGTGAACGGCCATTCCCCTGCACCGAGTGCGAGAAGCGCTTCACTGAGCGCTCCAAGCTCATCGACCACTACCGAACGCACACGGGCGTGCGGCCCTTCACGTGCACCGTGTGCGGCAAGAGTTTCATCCGCAAGGACCACCTCCGCAAGCACCAGCGCAACCACCCTGCGGTGGCCAAGGCACCTGCCCATGGGCCGCCACTCCCACCACTGCCTGTGCCTCCAGATCCCTTCAAGAGCCCGGCAGCCAAAGGACCCTTGGCCTCCACAGACCTCGTGACAGACTGGACTTGTGGCCTCGGTGTCCTAGGACCCACTGATGGTGGGGATCTGTGAGGGCCCCTACCCGACCTGCAGGCCACCTATGTACAAAGCCCGTGTGCACACAGCAGAGTGACTGAAAGCCTAGAGACAGGAAGGGGAGACTCGGCAGAGAATCAGATTTCCATGTTGCTGAACTGATCACTGGAAAAAGAGAAACCACCTCTAAACAAAGTAGGATTCTGATTGTGAAACTGAACACCTTGGAATCTTATGTAATTTAATTACAAACCCATTTTTTATTTTTCATTCTTGAGGAAAAAGCTGGAAAATGGTAGCAGCACCAGTTGACGTGTGGGGTATAATTTTGTTTTCGGGGGTGTGTGTCCACCTTGTCTAACAAGTCTTTAGAAAGGTGACTGGGGTAAGGAGGCTCTGGACTCACCTGACCCTACTGACTCATAGGTGTGGGTCCTTGGACCACACAGTCTTGTAGCAGTTGAGTCCCTGTTTTGTCTAGCCAACTGATCTGGACCTCCAGCCTTGGGTGGTGAGGGCCCCAGGGCCTAGATCACCAGCCTGTATTCAGCAGTAAGGACCCTGCTAGGAGCAGCTCTTACAGCTGCCAGCTTTCCTCCTGAGAAGGCCCCAAAGCCCTGGCTTGACTTTTCTCCATTTGATGCCATGTGGTACCTTCCACTGTGGGATGTGATTCCTGGGCCTGGCTAAGAAGAGTCATGTGGCACTGTTAGTAGTGTTAGATATGGAGGTGAAGAAGCCAAAGTCAGGTGTTGAACACTTGCACATGTGGTCACACAGAGCCAGGGCTACCGTCTTAGGCTACACCTTTCTCCCCTAGATGCTTTTGTTGACTGCCCATCCTGTAGTGTGTGCATTTTCAAAATGGTTCCACCTTGCTTCTGATTCAACCGTTACCATGACTAAGAAGCAGCAGGACAGGTGGTTCTTTCTGGAGATGAGGAAATAAAGGGCTCAAAGGGGATACAGCCTCTCATCTAGAGCAGTGTGTACCAAGAGCTGGGAAGAACTACAGCTGAGACCCAGCTCCTGGAACAGCGATTTAGAGGGGAAAAGGTTTGGGGATTTGCCATCTTTAAAATATTTGCCCCACACCCATGGATCAGATCACCAAGACTCAGAGGAACTGTCTCAGCAGCGCCAGCTAAACAGCCTTCCCAGTGTGTGCTCACTCATGACTGGGGCACTCAGGAGGTAGTCTGCAATGCCAGGTAATGGGTAAGTGGTTCTCTCAGGCCTACCTGGAATATCTTTACAGTAAGATTAGAAATAGGCTGAGGTTTCTGTCCATTACCATGCTTTCCCCACCCCACACACATCCACTCCCATGTTAAGCAGCCACTGGTCCTCTTGCCCAAATGGTTAATGGCTCCCAAAAGAGGGCAGAGACCATGGTGCCCATTCAGCTCTCTCCTGCATACTTTTATTAGGAATAGACTAGTTAAGAAAATTGTTTCTATGTACTGTATATTTTGTACCTGTTTACACTTCTAATATTGATATAACTGATATTTTGAAAAACAAATGAACAGGAAACTTCCTGTTAAAATAAAACCTAACCAGCACCAAGGCAGTTTGATGAATTCCATCCATTCTTAGACCTGTTATTTTTCCTGATGCTTCTAAACACATCCTCCAGGAGGACATGTCAGCTCATCAGCCCCCTCTAGCACTTGTTCACATTGGATCCAAAGAGGCCACTGCCCTTGAGAACTAAGGATGGATGATCACAGGTAAATTTGGTTCCATACAGATAATCATACTTTTAGAGGGATTCAAACACATCAAATCATACCCACAGTTTATTTGAGATAATATTCAGGAGCATAGGAAGGAAATTCTTGGAGAAAACCAAGGAGCCCAGCGTGTTGGCACACGCCTTTAGTCCTAGCACTCGGGAGGCAGAGGCAGGCAAACCTCTTGAGTTCAAGGCCAGCCTGATTTACATAGTTCCAGAACAGCTGGGACTACAGGGAGACCCTATCTCAAAAAGACCAAAAAAGGAAAACCATAGAGTATCAGGAAAATGGATGTTCACCAAAGGCCTCCGATTCCCTTCTCGCCTGGTAGCAATGCCTGTGGTACCCTGGTCTTGGTGCAGTCTCTCCAGCAGCAGTGAAGCCAGACCAGCACCTGTGTACCCACCTAGCAGTCAGTCCTCACTGTTTCACCTCACATTCTTGGTCTGGTCTTGGTCGTAAACTTTTTTTGCTTTGGGGGGGGGGCTTTTTGAGACAGGGTCTCCCTGTAGCCCCAGCTGGCCTGGAACTCATAGAGATCCACCTGCCTCTGCCTCCTAAGTGCTGGGACTAAAGTCGTGTGCTACCACACCTGGCTTGGTCATTTTTTTAAAGGAATTTTTTTTTTCATTTATTTCATGTTATTTTTCCACAGAGGGAATGAGACACAGAAGGGATGGTAGGTTCCACCAAGCCTGTGGTGGAAAGCCATGACCTTGCCTCACTCCTTACCAACTTGACCCTTCCGCTGTGTTTCCCATCTGGCTCCCCGACAGATGTCTCCAACACTTGGAAACCTGCAAGGAGTCTGCCCAGTTCACTGTACCCTTGCTCTACCCCAGTCCCTTCACTCTTAGATATACCCCCATACTTACATACAAGAATCTATCAAGCCAGCACTTGGTCCCCTGATAAAAGATTCCTCCATCCTGGACTGAGGTGCCACTTGCCAGATGACAGAAGAAAAGATGGCTAAAGCTACAGTTTAACCATGTCAACATCAAGAATTCTGAGCTGGGTGTCATGGAGCAGGCTGTAATCCTGGCAGTCAGGAGGTAAAGGCAGGAAAATCACAAGTTCAAAGCCAAACTAATTCACATAGTTCCAAGCAAGACCTGGTTGACCAAACAAAACACTTGAGATTGTCCTGTCCACTTGTAACTATAACTTTTATTTTCATTGTCATTCTTACCACTGAAGGTCTTCTGGGCCTCAAAAGTGTGACTGCCAATACCCACTGGGGCCTGTCTACCCTTTGCACTACTCCAGGGTGATCTATACCTGGTAAATCTGGTCATTATTGCCTCCCCGTTATCTTCTGGTTAAAACCCAAACCTCGAGTTAAAAAACTAGCTCAGCAGTTATAAGCACTGGCTGCTTTTACAGAGGACCCAGGTTCAGTTCAGCACTCACATGGCGGGTAACAACTGTGGGATCTGACGCCCTATTCTAGTTTCCATGAGCACTGCATGACACAGGTACATTTAGATACAATACAGGCAGAACACTCGTATGCATAAAAATATTTTTCAGAAATCCAAACCTCTAAAAAAAGGGGGGGGGCTGGAGAGATGGCTCAGTGGTTAAGTGTTCTTGCCGGGTTTGATTCCCAGCACCCACATGATGGCTACAAACAGTCCTTAACTCCAGTTCCCGGAGAATCCGAAGCCTCTTCTGACCTCTGCGGCATTGCACAACACGGGTGCACTCACACACATGCAGGCAATACACTCATACACATAAAATAGAAATAAAAAACTTAAAAAGCCAAACCTCAGCCAGGCGTGGTGGCACACACCTTTAATCCCAGCACTCAGGAGGAAGAGGCAGGTGGATTACTGTGAGATTGAGGCCAGCCTGGTCTACTGAGCGAGTTCCAGGCCAGCTGAGGCTACAGGGAGACCCTGTCTCAAAAAGAGCAAAAAAAAAATCCAAACCTCAACACAGGATTTCTGATCCCTCACAGGGAAGGAGAGGGGGAGCAGCCTTGCTCCATTTGTATCTCACCTCACCTAAGCCACTGGCACCTGAGCACAGCAGCACCCCCACTGCAGACACGACTCACCTTGCCCCCAGTCCACCTGGCACACTCCTGCCTACCTCCCACCTCGGGCCTTGGCTCACAGTCACCCAGCCTCCCCTGATCTCTGCAAGTGGAACTGACACTAGTCCTGCTGCTCTTCCAGCCCCCTGCAGACTCCATCTGTCACCTTATCTGACCCTCTCCTACCTTGTGGATGAAAGCTGTCCATTTAAAAATGAGACAACGGCTTACAAATCAGAAGGAGGCCTTTACTCCTTGACAGCTATGAAACAAGAGTTCCTGATTTTGGTGTAACTGTCAAGTTTGTTTTAACCCAAATTATTCTACTATGTGCATTTATTTTTTAATATTTTTTATTATTTTTATGTGTATGAGTGTATCGCCTGTATGTATGTAATGCACCCATGTTGTACAATGCCTGTGGAGGTCAGATGAGAGCGTCAGAGCACCTGGAACTGGGATTACAGACAGCTGTTAGCTGCTGTGGTGGTTTGAATGAGAATGTCCCCCATAGGCTCCAAGTTATTTGTCCCAGTTGGTGGCACTCTGGGGCAGGTGTGGCATCACTGGAGGAAGCACGTCACTGGGGGAGGACTTTGCCAGTGCTTAATTAAGCCTTGCTGGATTTCCAGCTGCTCTGTGCCTGCTTGTGGATCTGAGCACTCAGCTTTCTGTTCTGCCACCACACCTCTCCGCCATGATGAACGCTTGCCCTTTTGGAACCATAAGCTAAATAAACTCTTCTATAAGTTCCCTTAGTAATGGGTGTTTTATCACAGCAACAGAAAAGGTAACTAATACATGTGGGTGCTGGGAACCGAACTGGGTCCTCTGCAAGAGCAGTCACTGCTCTTAACTGCTGAACCATCTCTCCAGCCCCTACATATATTTTAAAATATTAAAAGAACCATTTAAACATTAATATGTACTCAAATAATTTCTGTGTGGTAGCTCATGTCTGTAATCCCAGCACTGACAGGCAGGAGGATGACTTCAAGTCCAGCCTAGGATATGCAGTATGCTCCAAGCCAGTGTGGGCTGCAGGGTGAGACCATCTCAAAAAACTAAATTTGAAAAAATATTTACTGCAAATACTGTGAATTGTATGACCCAAACATATAACTTATGAGCACTGTGAAATTCTGTGTAAGGTTTAATAAACATGGATGCTTTCCAAATTGAAACTAAAACAGAGGGAAACCTATATGCCCAGATGAAGAGAAAACAGCACACCCAGGTTATAAGCACAGAAGTTGCACCTGTCTGGGTTGGGTCTTGAGAAGGGCATGGCTGTAGGCCATGGCAAAACCATACTCCACAAAAATCCCTTGAAGTCCTTGTCAGCAAATGCAAGGTTCAGAAACACTCCATATACACATGAAAGTGGGTCCTCTGAGAAACAAATCCCGAGACTGTTTGTAGGGCATAATGCCTGTGGAAGACCAAAAGAGGAAGCAGGATTTTGGAGAAAGTCTCAGGCCACAACACTCAAACACCCATGAAAGGCAAGGCAAGGGAGCAAGACTTTGGAGCAAGTG
This sequence comes from Nannospalax galili, assembly GCF_000622305.1. Classification (NCBI taxonomy): domain Eukaryota; kingdom Metazoa; phylum Chordata; class Mammalia; order Rodentia; family Spalacidae; genus Nannospalax; species Nannospalax galili. The sequence goes on from NW_008339068.1 coordinate 695,952, forward strand.
CCACCCACTGAAGGACTGTGTGCTGGGCAGAAATGACCAGGCCCTAAACTTAGTCCTTGGCTGTTCCAGCCAAGAAGAACATGAAAACCACGCCATCTGCCAACGGGTTCACAGGTGGAGCTGCAGTCACTCCTGCAGATCAACGGCAATTTCGCTTTTTCTTTTTTGGGGGTGGGGGGACAATTTCATCCAGGAGCACTGTATTTACATAACCCAACTCCCTCTCAATACTGTGGCCTCCTCCTTAATAGTTACACATATAAAAAATATATGTACTGAGTCCATTTAGTGGTGCATGTGTCTATGTATGTTTACGGCTGACCACTTGAGACTGAATAACCTATCAGGAAGCTCATCCCTGGAATAAACTGATTCTCCCTCCTTTAGTAGCCACTGATCACCTGCAACTCTTCATCTAAAGGTAGGACCTCCTGAAATTTCTCATATCCACACCGGCATGCCAATTGGTGGTATCACTGTGCAGGTCTTCTTTAGACAACCAGACTGTTGAGACTGCATGGGTGCAGCTTCCCTATCATGTCTAGAAGACACTAGCAACAGGTGTCCTGGGCCTCCGGCTCTTACAATCTTCTCAGCCCCTCTTCTATGTTTCCCAAGCTTAGGAGTATGGGTCCCCTTGTAGATGTTTCAATTATAGCAAGGCACCCCAGTCACTTATCCTCCACAGTTCGGCCAGTTGTGGAACTTTGTAATAGCCTCCATCTGTGGTAAAAAGAAGCTTCTCTGTTGAGTGGAGAGAGCTACATTCAACAGAAGGGTGAGTATTTAGAGTAGGTTACACTGGTTCAGGAGAATAGCAAGTTCTTCAGCTGAGATCCAAGTGGTACAGTTGCATGGCTGCCACCTGTGACAAAAGCTTGTCGCTCTCAAGCTGGGCTGTAGGCCATGGCAAAAGCAGTATGTTCCTTGAGAATTTAAAATCACAGCTTGTACCTGCTAATACCAAAGCTAGCAGTTCAGGATTCAAATTTACATTATTTGAAGGGCTGCTAAACTGACACAAAAACTAGATGGTAGGGCTGGAGATGGCTCAGTGGTTAAGAACACTTACTGACTCGGGTTCAGTTCCCAGCACCCACATGGCAGATCATAGCCACCTGTAACTCCAGCTCCAAGGGCTCCAACACCCTCTTCTGGCCTCCATGGGCACCTGTAAGCATGTAATTCACACACATACATGTAGGTACACAAACATTCACATAAAATGAATAAATAAATCTTTTTAGAAAGAGGAAAAACAGCTGGATGGAGACCAAAGACAGCACTAGGGAGAAGTGCTTAACAACAGGAGGAACCATCACACAGACCACAGCCCTGCTCAACAGAAACTCCTCACACAAAACCACAAGAAAACAATCTGCTATGATTAAGGAACACAAACAGCGGGATTAAGAGTCCAAGAACTTGAATTCATACAAAGATACTCCCAGAGAGAATACAACACTTTTAGAATTTATAAAATTAACAGGGGGCAGAGAGTAGAAAATTCCTAGTCAATAGAAAACATGAAACCTTAAGAAATCAAGATACTATGAAATAGGATGAACCTTTTTTTTAATTGAATTTTTGTGTCTTTCATATAGAAAATCATCTTTATAACCTCTTCCCCCTTGGCACCTGCCCATGTCCCCCTACCCCCACCCCCCCCACTGGAATTCATACATTCTGTCATTTGTGTTAAGGCCTATCATGTCATGTTAGTGTCTCCAGATATCCCTCAGTGCAAGTTCATCCACTGAGATCTAGTCAGCCTATCTAGAGTCCCTCCCTTTAAGATCAGCTCTTCCTCACCCAGCAGTAATCAGCTGCCAATGATCCTTCGACTGAGATTGGGGCCTGCTGTCCTTTTCCACAGTTCTGTGCTGGGTTTTTTCTGCTTGAGTTTGCATGGGTCCTGTGCATGCTGACACCATTGCTGCAGGTTTGTATGAGAAGGGTCCCAAGAGCCTGTAGGGCTATTTCCATATGGTCATGCACCTCCTCCCTGGCTCTACAATCTTTCTGCCCCCTCTTCCACATAGGTCCTCTTCTGCAATGGTCCCTGAGCGGGTGGATTTTAATACAGGAATCCTGTCCAAGGACCCACACTCTGCAGACACTTATTCTCTGGGTTTTGGCCATTTGTGACCTTTTACATTCCTTTTGCATGAGGGAGTTTCATTGATGAGAACTGAAAGATGCGCTAGTGTTCTCTTCATTCCTTTTTCTATGTTCTGTGAGCCTTAGGTGTAGAGGTTGCAACCTAGATGTGCCACTTAGGAGGAGGTGCCATTTTTTTTTAAGTAGAATTTCTAGAAGTAAAAGAATAACTTTAAAAAAATTTAATGGACTGGTTAAACATAACCATTAATAGCTTAAAATTTTTTTGGTTGTCCCACCAGGCGTGGTGCTGGACGTCTTTAGTCCCAACACTTGGGAGGCAGAGGCAGGCTAATCTCTCTGAGTTCAAGGCCAGGCTAGTCTACATAGCAAGTGAGAGAGACAGAGAGACCCTGTCTCAAAAAGACCAAAAAAATAAATAAAATTTGGTTGTCCATCAGTATTTGTAGAAGACTCATTCCAGGGCCCAACTCCCACAGCCAATGTGAAAATCCTCCCAGATGGTCACGTCCCTTGTGGTATACTACTGTATAAACCTATGCACATCATCCTACACAGTTTAAATAATCTCTAGATTACTTATAGCATCTAATACAATATATAAATGCTGTATCAATAGTTGGTATGTTATTTAGGGGATGGTAATTTTTTAATATTTTATTTTTATTTATGTGTATGAGCGTATTGCCTACATGCACATAAGTACACCCATGTTCTATGATGCCTGTGGAGGTCAGAAGAGGGCAATGGATCCTCTGAAACTGGAGTTACAGATAGTTGTTAGCTGCCATGGAGGTGCTAGGAATTGAACCCAAGTCCTCTGCAAGAGCAACCAGTGCTCACAATCACTAAGCCATCTCACCAGACCGGGAATGGCAATTTTTATGGAATATTTTATGTCCAAACCCACAAATACTTTGAGTTAATTGTAGTCAAATATGAAATAAAGTATCCAGAATGAAGGATAAAGAAAATGAGATTAAAACATGACATATTAAAAGCATAAACTAGGGGGCTGGAGAGATGGCGCAACAGTTAAGAGCACTGGCTGCTCTTCCAGAGGAACCCTGGATTCCCAGGCCCCAAGTGGCTGCTAACAACCACTCCAGGCCCTCTCTAGCCTCCAAAAGCATTGCATGCACATGGTGCTCTTAAAATACATGCTGGCAATACCAGGCATGGTGGTATGCACCTTTAATCCCAGCACTCTCAGGAGGCAGAGGCAGGTGGATCTCTGAGATCAAGGCCAACCTGGTCTAAACAGCCAGTTCCAGGTCAGATGGGCTAAAGGGAGACTCTGTCTCAAAAAGACAAAAGAAAAAGTACATAGGCAAAACACTCACATATATAAAATGTTTTTTAAAAAAGAAAGTGACATATGGTAACATGGCATGTTAAAGACATATACTAAGAGCTAGAGAGATGACTCGGTGGTCAAAAGCACTTGCTGCTCTTCAGAGAACCTGAATTCAGTTCCCAGCACCCATGTCATATGAGTCACAAGCAACTTAATGTAACTCCAGCTCCAGGGGATCCAGTGCCCTCTCTGGCCTCTGCAGGTACCTGGTCACACACACACAAACATACATGCACACATTTTCTTTTTAAATCTTAAAAAAAAAAAGCACAGACTAGGAATACTTACCACACATCTCTCTAATCAGATATTCTTTTCTAGCAACTAGGAAAGCGAGTAGGAAGTTAGGAGCAAATAAAGATTTTAAAATCTTAAAATTTATTCTTTGTAAAGAAGTATTTTTAAAGATTTATTTTTACTTTAAATCATGTGTTTATGTGTATGTCTGTGTACATGAATGCAGGTGCCCATGGAAGCCAGAGGTACTGGATACCGCCAGGAGCTGGAGTTTCAGGTGGTTGTGAGTTGCCTGATATGGTTGCTGGGAATTGAACTCTAGTTCTCTGGAAGAGCAGTACCTGTTCTTAACCACTGAGCCACTTCTCCAGCCCTGAAAAGAAATACTTTTGAAAAGAATGATCAACAGTCAAAAGTGGTGGTGCACACCTTTAGTCCCAGCACTCAGGAGGCAGAGGCAGGCAGATCTCTGTGAGTTCAAGATTAGCATGTTCTACATAGAGAGTTCCAGGCCAGCCTGGGCTATATAATGAGACCTTGTCTAAAAATAAAAAGGGTCATATTCACACCAAAACTGTGAAGAAGGCAGCCCAAGTCATCATCACGAAGTACTGTATGTTGCCTGGGTAATGACTTCACCAACAACTGTGTGTTCTAGGAGACTGCCATTAACCCCAGCAAGAAGCTCCAAGCTCCATAAAATGATAGTAGACTAAGACATGCATCTAGTGAAGTGGAATCAGAGAGGCCCTATGAAAGGTAGCTCCATCAAGTTGCAGGAGGAAGAGAGAGAGGAGAAAGATAATTATGTTCCTGAGGTCTCAGCCCCAGATCAGATCACTGAGGAAGATTCAAATTGCTGAAGTATCCTCTCCCACCTACAGGTCACTTGGCCTATAGTTGGAATGGATTTCAAAACATACATGGAACTGTTAGAATCTTTTCTGGTGTTCTGTAATATTTTTAGTAAACCTGGGAACAGCAAAAAAAACAGTAATAAGCAATTTTCAGGAATGAAAGACATAAACCCTCAGATTCAAGAGGCACCAATCCTGACTATAGTAAATAAGGGTAAATGCACACATACAAATATAGTGGCAAAACTACAAAACAAAAACAGAGGAGTTCCTAAAAAGCAGTCAGTTTAAAAAGGTCTGACATCAAAGGAAAACTAATAGATTAAAAATACTTGCTATGATAAAAACAGAATTGACAACAATGAACTCTTGCCTATGAAACTATACAAAAAACTGCCAACCTGGATTTTATACTCTGATCAATTATCAATCAACAGTATAACCAAACAAAGACACTGTCAGAAAATGAAAACCAAGAGCACAGTCATAGACCCACCATCTCTTACCTGTTAGGACCCTTGTGGACCCCCAAATCTGGGAAAACCAAAATAATATGTTCCCACCAAGCACCACCAGTCCTATAGAAGAATTCTACAAGGAAAACTCCCTAGAGATAACCCAGGACACAGAATTTAAAAGAACAATTATAAACATGATCAAAGAATTCAACAAATTTAAAGAACACACAAACAAATCAAAGAACTAAAAGAAGACAGGGATAAACTTCTGACTGAATTCACAACAGAGATAGAAATATTGAAGAAAACATGCCGAAATGAAGGAGGTAACAAACTCAATAAGCCAATTTAAACGAATAGAAGAAAACCTCACTGATAGAATGAATAAAATGGAAAACACAATATCAAGACTGGACAAAAAAGTTGAAGGACTGGACCACTCAAGCAAAGATTATGAAAATTTTTTTAAACACAAGAATAGAATATACAGGAAATGGGGGACACCATGAAAATACCAAATTTACACATCATAGGCATAGAGGAAAGAAAAGAATCTCAGGTTAATGGTTTGATCAGATCTTAAACAGGATTGTAGAAGAGAATTTCCCCAAATTAAGGAAAGATATGCCCATTATAAGGGACTACATTAAAAACCTATATTCTATTAAATTTGAAAGCTTAAAGGGATGGATATCTAAAAGCATGGGATCCACCAAGGCTAAACCAAGAAGAGATCAACAGTTGAAACAGACCCATAACATATAAAGAAATTGAAACAGTAATACAAAACCTCCCAACTAAAAATCAGCCAAGGCCCAGCTGGATTTTCAGCAGAATTCTACCAGATATTTAAAGAAGATTTACAACCAATAATACTCTTTTTCTGTTTTTCTTGGTCTTTTTTGAGACAGGGTCTCCCTGTAGCTCCAGCTGGCCTGGAACCCACTATATAGACCAGGCTGACCTTGAGCTCACAGAGATCCCCTCCCAAGTGCTGGGATTAAAGACATGCAACCACCACAACTGGCTCTATCTTTTTGAATAATTTATGAGTATTGGTTATAAGGCTGGGCATGGTGGCACATGCCTTTAATCCCAGCACTTGGGAGGCAGAGGCAGGAGGACTGCTATAAGATTGAGCCAGCCCGGTCTACAGAGCGAGTTCCAGGCCAGCTGGAGCTGCTACAGGGAGACCCTATCTGAAAAAGACCAAAAAAAAAAAAAAAAAAAAAAAAAAGCCGAGTGTGGTGGCACACACCTTTAATCCCAGCACTAGGGAGGCAGAGGCAGGCAGATCTCTGTGAGTTCAAGGCCAGCCTGGTCTACATAGTGAGTTCCAGGACAGCTGGGACTACAGGGAGACCCTGTCTCAAAAAGACCAAAAAAAAAAAAAAAAAAAAAGAAACAGAGGGAGAACTCCAAAATTCCTTCTATGAAGCCAACATCACTCTAATACCAAAACCAGCACAACCAAAAAAGAAAACTAGACTCGTATCCTTAATGAACATAGATGCAAAAATTCTCAACAAAATACTTGCAAACTGCATACAGATACACATCAAAAAGATCATCCACCATGATAAAGTAGGCTTTATTCCAGAGATGCAGGGATGGTTCAATATACGTAAATCAATAAACATCATCAATCATATAAATGGACTCAAAGACAAAAAATCGCATGGTCATCTCAATAGATATAGAAAAGGCCTTTGACAACATTCAGCATGCATTCATGATAAAAGTCCTAGAGGGAACATACCTCAACATAAAGCCATATACAACAAACCCACAGCCAACATCATTCTAAATGGAGAAAAACTGGAAGCATTCCCATTAAAATCAGGAACCAGACAAGGCTGTCCACTACCTCCACTCCTTTTTAATATAGTGCTTGAAACTCTTGCTAGAGCAATAAGACAGGAGAAGGAAATTAAAGGAGTACTAATTGGAAAAGGTCAAATTATCCCTTTTTGCAGATGAAATGATACTATACCCGAGAGATTCCAAAAATTCCACCAGAAAACCCCTAGAAATGATTTACACCTTTTATAAAGTGGCATATTACAAAATTAATCTACAAAAATCAGTAGCATTTCTATATACCAGTAACAAGCAATCAGAGAAAGAGTAAAGGGAAACTCTCCCATTCACAATAGCCTAAAAAAAAAAAAAAAAAAAAAACCTGGCCAAAGACATTAAAGATCTCTACAAAGAAAACATAAATCTTTAAAGTGATTGAGGAAGACACCAAAAGATGAAAGGACTGACTGCTTCCTGATCCCTTGCATCCAGCTGCCATGTGGGTGCTGGGAATTGAACTCGGGTCCTCTGCAAGAGCAATCAGTGCTCTTAACTGCTGAGCCATCTCTCCAGCCCCCAAAATTTTAAATCTTTAAAGAAAGAGATTGAGCCGGGCGTGGTGGCACACACCTTTCATCCTAGCACTTGGGAGGCAGAGGCAGATGGATCTCTGTAAGTTCCAGGCTAGCCTGGTCTACATAGTTCCAGGCCAACTCGGGCTCCAGGGAGACCCTATCTAAAAAAGATGAGAGAAAGAGAGAGAGAGAGAGAGAGAGAGAGAGAGAGAGAGAGGAGGAGGAAGACACTAGAAGATGGATGGACCTCCCATGCTCATGAACTGGAAGGTGAAAATGACCATACTACCAAAAGCAATATATAGATTCAATGCAATCCCAATCAAAATCCCCATGACATACTTCACAGAACTAGGAAAAACCATCCTAAAATTCATATGGAAGCACAAAAGACCCCAGATAACCAAAGCAAATGCTGAGGGGATTACTATACCAGATCTCAAACTATAGTACATAGTCATACGTAGCCATAGTCATAAAAATAGCATGGTACTGGCACAAAAATAGATACAAAGATCAATGGAACGTAACTGAAGACCCAAAGATAAGTACACACGATTTTGGCCACGTGACATTTGACAAAGGTGCCAAGAACGCACAATGGAGGAAAGACAGCATCTTCAACAAATGATGCTGGGAAAACTGGATCTCCACCTGTAGAAGAATGAAACTAGATCCTTATCTTTCACCTTGCACAAAAGTCAACCCAAATGGATCAAAGACCTCAATGTGAAACTTCAAACTCTGAAACTGTTAGAAGAAAACATTGGCAATAACCTACAAGATAGTGGTATAGGAAGGACTTTCTAAATCAGGTATCATTTGCTCAGAAATTAAGGTCAACAATCAAAAAGTGGGACCTCATTAAACTAAAAAGCTTCTGTACAGCGAAAACAAATGAGAAATCCCACAGAATGGGAGATACTCTTCACCAATGACACATCTGACAGAGGTTTAACATCCAGAATATACAAAGAACTCAAAAAACAAAGATTCAAGAAAACAAATGAAAAAAATTAAAGGGCTAAAGATCTTAACAAAGAGTTCTCAAAAGAAGAAATAAAGATGGCTAAAAAAAATCTTAAAAAGTGTTCAACATCATTAGTAATTAGGGAAATGCAAATTAAAACCACTTAAAGATTTCGTCTTCCTCCAGTCAGGCTGGCTAAGATCAAGAGAACAAATGATACCAAATGCTTGCAAGGATGTGGGGAAAGGGGAACACTCATCCACTGCGGGTGGGATTGCAAACTCATGCAACCCTTATGGAAAGCAGTGTGGAGAACTATTTAAAAAATAAAAATGAATCTACCATATGACTCAATTATACCACTCCTTGGCTTATACCCAAAGAACTCATCCTATTGCAGAGACACTTGTACATCCATGTTTGTTGCTGCTCTTTTCACAATAGCTAAGAGATCAAAAAGACAAAAAAAAAAAATCTAAAAATAAAAATAAACCTACCATATGACCCCGTTATACCACTCCTTGGCATATACCCAAAGGACTCATCCTCCTGCAGAGACACTTGTATAACGATATTTGTTGCTGCTCTTTTCACAACAGCTAAGAGATTGGAAGCAACCTAAGTGTCCCTCAACTGAGGGACAAAATGTGGTACATTTATACAATGGAGTTAGTTCTACTCAACAGTAAAGAAAGTTGAAATAATAAAATTTACAGGCAGATGGATGGGACTAGAAACTGTTATACTAAGTGAAGTAACACAGATTCAGAAAAACAAATGACAAATGTTCTCCTTCATTTGTGGATCCTAGCACTAAATCCCTGTATGTGAGTATATATCCCGATGTAGCTGCAGGAACCAAGAAAATGGAAAGTAACCAGGGAAGTAAAGGGAAAGAAGGAACCCGAGATAGAACAGTAGGAGACAGGTGTTACTAAGGGAGAAATGTGTAAAATGGGGGTATTTAAATGGGAGGGGAAGAGGGAGGGCTATACAAGGAACTATGGGGGAAAAGGAGAAGAAGGAGTTCAAGAGAGGTGGGACCACAGCAGACAGGAACTATCAAGGGAGGAATGGGGAAAATGGGGACACTTTAAATGGGAAGGGAGTGGAGGAAGGAGAGAAAGAGGAGAGATCAATAATGCCTAGCTAGTATAAAAACCAGAGGGAATCATATTAGTCCAAAAACCTATATATGAGTCTCTGTGTATAGCTGAAGGCTACATAACAAGAAAACAGTGCCAGACAGGAGAAACCTTCTTTTGAGTTGTTGGCCAGGGTAGTCCAAGTGACTCCCCAAATTATACAAGCTATTGCCACAGCCCTTCATTACCTCCCAGAACTTGAAGGTAAGATGCTATTGCAGAAGACAGGATATACTTTGGACACAGGATTTGGAGCAACGGAGCTGGAACTGACCTGGAAGCCACCTCCCCTGAAGGCTAGTTCTCATAGCTTTAAAGAGTGCTATGCAAGCTGGTAAGCTTGCATTTGATGGCCCAACCCCAGCTTCAAGGTCTAAAGAACCGCATCAGTGACCAGCACAGCAAATGGCATTGGTGCAGTACTGGCACTTTGTTCTGGGGGGTGGGGGGAGGGTAATCAACAGCTACCTAATTGGACTTAAAGCCCAGTGAATGAGAGGAAATTCATGTGTGGTACTGTAAACCTAGCCAAATACACATAACTGGAGAGGTCACAGATCTTAGAGAAAACCCAAGGCTCTCATATCCCTAGACAAACGTAATTTCTTACTATGTCCAAAATATGGATCCTTAAATTTACAGACAAGTATCCCAGTCACCACCTATCAAAGAAGCTCCTGCTTCTTTTTGGTCTTTGGAGACGGTCTCCTTATAGCCCCAGCTGACCTGGAACTCAATATGAAGAAGACCAGACTGGCCTGGAATTCACAGAGATCCACCTGCCTCTGCCTCCCAAGTGCTGGGATCATGTTCCCTACCATGCCTGGATAAAAGGAGCTTCTTTTTCAACAGACAAAGATTATTACAGAGTTCCACAACTGATCACACACAGAGATTCTCTGTGAATTGCTCAAGGCTAAGTGGCACATCTACAATGCAACCTCTACACCTAAGGCTCACAGAACATAGAACAAGGGATGAAAAGAACACTAATGCATCTTTCAGTTCTCATCAATAAAACTCCCTCATGCAACAGAGAGCCAGGAATGCAAAAGGTCACAAATGGCCAAAATGCAGAGAGTAAGAGTCTGCAGAGTGTGGGTCCTTGGACAGGATTTCTATATTAAAATCCACCTGCCCAGGGCTCAGGGACCATTGCAGAAGAGGACCTATGTGGAAGAGGGGGCAGAAAGATTGTAGAGCCAGGGAGGAGGTGCATGACCATATGGAAATAGCCCTACAGGCTCTTGGGACCCTTCTCATACAAACCTGCAGCAATGGTGTCAGCATGCACAGGACCCATGCAAACTCAAGCAGAAAAAACCCAGCACAGAACTGTGGAAAAGGACAGCAGGCCCCAATCTCAGTCGAAGGATCATTGGCAGCTGATTACTGCTGGGTGAGGAAGAGCTGATCTTAAAGGGAGGGACTCTAGATAGGCTGACTAGATCTCAGTGAATGAACTTGCCCTGAGGGATATCTGGAGACACTAACTTGAAGTGATAGGACTTAACACAAATGACAGAATGTATGAATTCCAGTGGGGGGGGGGCTATAGGAGAGGGCTAATGGGGAAGGGGTATAAAGATGATTAAGATGTTTGGTACTCAAAAATTCAATAAAAATTTTAAAAAATAAAAAAACCTTAATAAAACAAAGCAAAACTAGATAAAAATACTAGGCTGCAATAGCATGGCAGGAGCGTGAAGTACGACTGAATGAAAGGATTTTATGCTCCCTGTGATTCCAAGCAAAACCAGAGGTGCAGAAGTGGTGCACACCCTATAGTCCTGCACTGGGGGGCAGAAAGAGGAGGGTCAAAAGTGTAAGGCCATCTTCCCTACACAGTAAAGACTAGCCTGGGCTATGTGAATCCTATCTCAAAAAATATAAAGAAATAAAATTAAATTTTTTTTAAAAAGGAAAGAAAAACATACCAATTTCTTTTAGATTTTCTAAATCAACCATACAAATATAAAATGTTCATTCATGAGGCCTGGAGAGATGGCTCAGAGGTTAAGAGCACTGTCTGCTCTTGCAGAGGACCCAGTTGGGTTCCCAGCACCCACATGGCAGCTAATAACTGTAATTTTTAAAACCTTTTTTTAAATGACATGGAAAGCCAAACATTCACTAAAAAGCAAAAAAACCTTTTTAGTTCAAGAATAAATTGTGCTTTTAAGTTTTAGGAGGAGATTCATGGGGCAGAAATATAAAATTGTTGTCCTTTGTCCAGTGACCGCCCTGCTCCTGTGCTGTGTGAACCCGTCCTCACTCACTGGCTTTTCAGCACATCTTGCTAAAAAATTCCACAAAGTTTTGTCACTTGCTATCATCAGGAAAGTACCTGGCTGAGTCCAGACTGTTCTGAACATCAGTCTATAACAACACTCAACAAGGCTGTCTGGGTTCCAGCTGCTAAGGAAGCTACCAGAAGGCTGCTCCTCCAGCCTTCCCTGCCACCTCTCTTTTCCCTTGCTTCCTTCACTCAGACTCTGGCCTAAACAAGACAGGGCCTCCTTGTGGCTTTAAGAGTTTACAAAGGTGCTAGGAATGGTGGCACATGCCTTTAATCCCAGCACTACTGTTAACTTGGCTGCACCAATACCTGTTAGTCCCTGTCTGTACAGTGGTATCCAGGGGTCACCCTAATCCCCTGGATGCTGAGAATCAGACCCAGTGAGCTAGATGGAAATTTCTGCCTTTTTCTGGGATAGGCATCTCATCCTATGACATATAGCCATGTGGGCGGCCTGAGACCACTCCCTCCACGTTGCTTTGTGGAAAGGTGAGGAAGCTGCTGGGGCTCCAGTGTACCCACCAGGGCTTGAGGAGCTGGGAGAAGTAGGAGCAGCCCCACCCCTTCCCTACTGTGAGTCACCCTCCTCCAAAACCTCTGTGCTGACACCTGTTCCTTACCTCAGTGTGCCCACTTCCTTCAGGGGACGTAGCCAAAGGTTCTCCATTTTCTTCTGCACTGGAAGAGGGAGACTAAAAAGGGTCATGTGCCCCCTGCTAGGCTCTGCATCTGCTCTATGTGGTAGGGACTGGTCAGTGGTTGGGCCAGTCCCACCCCCAAGCTCTGTCCCATCTTTTGTGGCCACATGAAATTAAAAAGTGGGGTACCCAGCGCAAGGTGTCTCACACCTTTAATTGAGGGAGAGGCAGGTGGATCTGTGTGAGATGGAAGCCAGCCTAGTCTACATTACAAGCTCCAGGCCAGCTAGAGCTACAGTGAGAAAAAAATAAAGTGGGGTACCTTACATCTTTTGTCCTCACCCCTAATGCTTGACACCAGCATGCTGTTTGTGACATAAAGAGTTCAAGGTTAATCACTGGGGGATGTGGAAGGAAAACAGCATCACCAGCTGACAGAACACTGGAGAACTAACACTACTGCACAAAGCAGGCTCAGTGCTAGAGGTTTTACTAGTTTGTAAAAGGTCACAATACCAAGGGGAAAAAGTTACAATGTTCCTAAAAATGTGGCCTCAAAGGTACATAAAGAAAAAAAGAATTGAGAAAAAATAGAATCATTAGGTATTTTCACATACTTATGCCAGTAATTGATAAATTAGTAAAGCTATAGGAAATCTGAAAGACATGTTTAGTTTTATTCAAACAATTAGAGGTTTTATACTCTTTGGGTATTTACAAAAATGAAAGTTGGGTGTGGTGGCACACACCTGTAATCTCCTGCTTGGAAAGGGGAAGTAGGAGGATCAGGAGTTCAAGGTCATCCTCAGATACACAGCAAACTCAAAGCCAGCCTGGGCTACTTGGAACCCAGGCTCAAAAAAAGGGGGTGGGGTAGAGAGATAGCTCAATGATTAAGAGCTCTCACAGGGGACCCAGGTTCAGTTCCCAGCACCCACATGGCAGCTACCAACCATCTGTAACTCCTGTTCCAAGAGATCCAGTGCCCTCTTCTGACCTTCGTAGGCATTGCACACATATGATGCACACATGATGCACTTACATACAAAACACTTACATACATAAAATAAAAACAAATCAAAAAATTGTTTTAATTTACAAACATGGCTGCAAATCAAATCACAAGTCCCAAATAATCTATTTTATACAGAGTTCTCTTTAAAAATTACAATGCAATAAAATTATAAACAATTTTTCACTTTTTGCAGTACTGGAGATTTGACCCAGGACTCTTCACACGGTAGGCAAGTATTCCACCACTCAGCTGTATCCCTGGCCGAATAAAATGTTTTTGTAAAGAGAATAACCGTTTACTGAAGAAAATGTAGAACACTTAATACTGTTTCAGGGAAGCAATGTTCCCACCCAAGTATAAGCCAGGCCTGACCCTGCTTAGCTTCTAAGATCAGGCGAGTTCAGGATAGTACAGCCACAGATGGAGCAATCCTTACTATGATAAGTTCATAACAGAATTTCAGCTGATTACAGAGTATTTAGCATTGCTGTTTAAATATACAGTTGGTAATCTTGAGGGGGAAATGCCAAGAGCACATATAATTACAGAAATAATTAAACATGCCATTATATGAAATAAAATACTAAGGAACACCCACAGAAAACTAAACTGCTGCAAGATGTAAAGGGGAATACATCCCAAGGCCCCAGGGGACCCCTGAAACCTCAGATAGCACCGCACTCTGCAGTCCTCCCTTGGTATCCATGACGACTGGCTCTAGGACCCCCACATACACCAAAACCCAAGGATGCTCAAGACTGTTTTCCAAAATGATGTAACATTTGTACAGAACCTATGTTCACCCTCTGGTATGCTCTAAGTCACCTCTAAATTACAGGGAAATGCTTTCTAAAGTTGTTTAGGGAAATAATGTTTAGGGGAAAATTCCATACATGTCCTGTACAGATACAATTTTCTAGTGATTTCTTTACATTTATTCATTGCATTATGTATATATGTAGGGTGGGGGAGATGCCAGAAGACAACTTGTAGGAAACTGTTCTCTCCTTCACCACTCAGGTCCCAGGCATCGAACTATAGTCATGAGGCTTTTAACCACTGAATCACCTCATCGGCACCTCATACAATGTATACATATATATAACTTTGACATTGGAATACATTTTATTAATAAAGAGTTCTAAAATGAGCATGTTTCCCAATTTGACAATCATTACATTAAAACAGATTTTTTTTTTTTTGAGGCAGGCTCTCACTATGTAGCCCTGGCTAGCATGGAACTCACTATGAAGACCAGGCTAGTCTCAAACTCATAGAAATCTGCCCACCTTATACATGGTTGTTATATATTAGTCTCATTTAAGCGCGAGACTCTTGGTATGTTGACCAGACTCCAGTTATCTATATATTAACTTGGGTGGGGGCTATAGATAGGGGAGAAGATCTAATTACAATCAAAATACACTGTATGAAATTCTCAAAAATCAATTAAAAGGGCTGGAGAGATGGCTCAGCCGCTAAAAGCACTGGCTGCTCTTGTAGAAGACCCAGATTTGAATCACAACACCCACATGGTGGCTAACAACTCCAGTATCAAGGGATCTGACACCCTCTTCTCTCCTCCATGGGCATCGCACAACATGGGTGCACTCACGTAAACGCAGTCAATAACACTCATACACATAAAAAAATTTTTAAACTTTTAAAAAATAAGAAAACTGAGCCGGGCATGGTGGTGCACACCTTTAATCCCAGCACCTGGGAGGCAGAGGCAGGTGGATCTCTGTGAGT
>NW_008339068.1:711443-718017 GCF_000622305.1 Nannospalax galili
CTTTTCCGATAATTCAGTAAAATCCTAATTACTTAGTATGACAGAGTGTCTAAGCATTTGATCATGGTATTTAACTTTCTATTCATTAACAGAATGAATATCTGTAGTGTCCCCAAAATAAATTTTTTTTTTTTTTTGGCCTTTTTGAGACAGGGTCTCCCTGTAGTTCCAGCTGTCCTGGAACTGACTATGTAGACCAAGCTGGCCTTGAATTCACAGAGATCCGCCTGTCTCGGCCTCCCAAGTGCTGGGACTACAGGCGTGCGCCACCACGCCCAGCAATAAATTTTTTTAATTAAAAATATTTTCAATGAAAAGAGCCAGGTATGGTGACACATACTTTCAATCCCAGCACTTGGAAGGCAGAGGTGGGTGGGTCAGTCTGGTCTTCATAGTGAGTTATAGGCCATCTGGGGCTACAGGAAAACCTGTCTCAAAAAAGCCAAAAACAAAAACAAAAACAAACAAAAAATTCAGTTAAAATGTTTTTAAAAAGAAAATAGAGAAGACAGATGTTATAAATAAACATCATGCCATCAAAAAATAATAAAGATAAAATGGAACAATTATAACAGTACACTGTGATAAAATTGGCTGGTATCTCTACTCCTGAACTTTAATACCATTATTCTTCAACCAATGAAGAGAGGCACTAAGTGTCTAAGGGGTAGGTAGTCTACACAATGTGGATGCACATATGGAGGGACAATGCACATCCTGAAGGACAGAGCTCAACACTACTCAGAATGTTGCACAACTTAACTTTTTAATTGGCTTTTCTGTAATTTTTTATTCAGTATTTTTGGAACACAGTTCACCATGGATAAGAGAGGACTATAGTTGTTTGTGTTACTGAGTTCTCCATCTGCAGATCAAAGCAACCTCAAAGTAAATACATTTGGGGGAAAAGAAAATGACTGTACTGAGCTTGCACAGATATTTTTCCTGTCACTATTCCTTAAACAGTAACGTATAACAACCACCTATATCGCGTTCACATTGTTTTAGAGACTATAAGTAATCTAGCAATGACTTTAAAGAGCATGGGAGCGATGCATGGGCTACATTCAAATGCAGTACTGTTTTAATAAGGGACTTGAGAATCCTCTAGGGGTTCTGAAGCCAATCCCTATGGATTCCAAGGACAACTGTATAAACATAAAATACATGCTAATTAAGATGGTAAGGACAACCTCTTTTAAGATTATTGCACCAGGGGCTGGAGAGATGGCTCAGCGGTTAAGAACACTGGTTGTTCTTGCAGAAGACCCAGGTTCGAATCCCAGCACACACATGGCAGCTAACAACTGTCCGTAATTCCAGTCCCAGGGGACCCAACAGCCTCTTCCGACCTCTGCAGGCACTGCACGACACGACAGGTGCACTTACCTACATGCAGGCAATACATGTATACACATAAAATAAAAACAATAAATAAAAAATTTTTAAAAAAGATTACTGCACCAATGGGGGCTGGAGAGATGGCTCAGTGGTTAAGAACATTGGTTGTTCTGCAGAAGATCCGGGTTCAAATCCTGGCACCCACATGGGAGCTAACAATTGTCCGTAACTCCAGTTCCAGGGGATCTGACGGCCCCTTCTGTCCTCCCGGGCACTGCACGACACATGTGCACTTACTTACATGCAGGCAATACACTCATACACATAAAATAAAAATATTTTTTGTCTTTTTGAAGCAGGGTCTCCCTGTAGCCCCAGCTGTCCTGGAACTATGTAGACCAGGCTGGTCTCGAACTCACAGAGATCCACCTACCTCTGCCTCCCAAGTGCCACCACGCCTGGCTTAAATTTTAAAAAAAATTTTTTCTTTTGGTCTTTTTGAGCTGTCCTGGAACTCACTATGTAGACCAGGCTGCCCTTGAACTCACAGAGATCTGCCTGCCTCTGCCTCCCGAGTGCTGGGATTAAAGGCATGCGACACCACACCCAGCAATAAAATATTTTTTAAAAAAGATTATTGCACCAAACTTGTAGTGTTGATTTACTGTTTTAATTTTCATTTACATATATATATGTGTGTGTGTGTGTGTGTGTGTGTGTGTGTGTCTGTGTGAGTGTATGCCATGTGTGTAGGTGTCCACAGAGGCCAGAAGAGGGTGTCAGGGAACTAGTTACAGGTGGTTGTGAGTCACTTAACGTAGTTACTGGGAACCTAACTTAGGTCCTCTGGAAGAACAGCAAGTGGTCTTAACCACTGAGCCATCTCCCCAGCCCCCATGAAGTAGTAGAATTTATACAGAGCAGGCTCTTAAAAATTAAAGATACAGTTGGGTGGTAGCTGTAACAGGGGTACACCTGTAATCTCAGCACTCAGGAGGCAGAGGCAAAGATGTTGAGTTCAAGGCCAGACCTTATGCAGATAGACAGATGATAGATTGATAGATATTCTATAACTTAAAATTAAGTGTAAAAATGCGGCTGGAGAGATGGCTCAGCGGTTAAGAGCACTGACTGCTCTTGCAGAGGATCAGGGTTCAATTCCCAGCACCCACATGGTAACTAACTATCCATAACTTCAGTTCCAGGGAAACCCAACACTCTCTTCTGACCTCCTCGGGCACTGCAGGACTTGGGTGCCTTTACATACATGCAGACAATACACACAGAAATAAAAAATTTTTTTTAGTTAACTGTAATAAGAAAATGATAAACAGAAAAAAATTACTTTAAAATTAGAATGCTGCAGCTGGGTGCAATGGTACACTCCCTTAATCCCAGCACTGGAGAAGCAGAGGCAGGCTGACCTCTGTGAGTTAAAGGCCATAATGAAATCCAGACCAGCCAGGACTACATTGTGAGATTATGTTACACACACAAAAAAAACAAACAACAAAAAATTTAAAAAAAAAAATTCCCAGCACTTCTGAGGTAGGAGAGCTGCTGTGAATCCTGCCTGGGTTACACTGTGAGTTCTACGCCAGTTTTGGCTACAGAGCGAGAGCTTGTCTCCAAACAAAAACGAAAATAAGTAAAACACTAATATAAGTAGAATTACTTTTAAAATGTACTCAGCCTGTAAACTGGCAAATGGGAGCAACATATCTTTGAACACATGAAACATGTAGAAAACTGGTAAGATAGCAGATCTAAGTGCAATCATTTTAGGGTTCCAGTCTATAGCACAGTAGGATAACTACTGTTAACAATTGAGTATTTCAAAATCACCAGCAGAGGGCTGGGGGTAGATGGGCGATGGAGTGCTTGCCTAGCCTGCCTGAGGCCCAAGTAGAGATGACTTTGAATAGTCCCAGGACAAATAAATGACAGAAGTTCTAACTAATGAATATATGCCACTTGCCCTAGCCTGGTTATTATATATTGTATACAAATACTGAAATGCTAAAATGTCATTCTGGCCTTTAATCCCAGCACACAGGAGACAAAGGTAGGCAGATTTCTGTGAGATCTAGGCCAGCCTGGTCTACATGGTAAGTTCCAGGCCTGCTGGAGCTACAGGGTGCCCTGTCTTTAAAAAAAGAACCTGCCTAAGGACTGGAGAGATGACTCAGCAGTTAAGAACACTGTTCTTGCAGAAGACCTGGGTTTGAATCCCAGCACACATACGGCAACTAACAACTACCCATAACTCCAGTTCCAGGGGATCCGAGGGCCTCTTCTGTCCTCTGTGGGCATTACAGGACACAGGTGCACTTACCTACATGCAGGCATAACACTCATACACATAAAAATAATGTTTTTAAAAAAAGACCCCTAAACTGGGCGTGCTGGCACACGCCTTTAATCCCAGCACTCAGGAGGCAGAGGCAGGTGGATCTATGAGTTCAAGGCCAGCCTGGTCTACATAGTGACTTCCAGGACAGCTGGGGCTACAGGGAGACCCTACCTCAAAAAGACCAAAAAAAAAAAGACCCCATGTAAAAAAATGTCATATTGTATGGGCTGGGGAGATGGCTCAGCAGTTAAGAGCACCGGTTGAAGACTGGGGTTCAAATCCCAGCACCCACGTGGCAGCTAACAACTGTCCATAACTCCAGTTCCAAGGGATCCAACAGCCTTTTCTGTCCTCCGTGGGCATTGCACGACACAGTGCGCTTACCTACATGCAGGCAATACACTCATACACATAAAATAATAAATAAAATATTTTAAAAAGTCATACTGTACTCCACAAATATGCAGATTATATTAAATATATTTAATATATTTATTAAATATATTAGAACCAGTATATATATTAGAATTAAATATATTTAGAACTGGTGAGACGGCTTAGCAGGTTAAGGGCACTTGTCATTAAGCCTGACCACCAGAGTTCAATCCCAGGAACCCACATGATCAAAGGAGAAAAATGACTCCCATAAGTTGTCCTCTGATCTCAACAGGCACATCATGGCATACATGTACCCATAAACATACACACACACACACACACACACACACACACACAAAAAGACAAATATTAAAAATATAAATATATCCCAGCACTTGGGAAGCAGAGGTAGGGGGATTTCTGTGAGATGGAGGCCAGCCTAGCCAACATAATGAGTTCCAGGACAGCTAGGGCAACAGGGAGACCCTACCTTAAAAAAAAAAAAAGAGCTGGTGATTGTAGCTCAAAGGTAGAGCCTAGCATGCACAAAGCCCTGGGTTCGATTCCAAGTACTGAGACAAATAAATAAATGCAAAATTGCAATCATATCAGTAGTTACAAGAAATGTTTGGTGATAGGATTAATAACCAGAATGTTATTCTTATAAAACACTTATAAATCAACAAGAAAAAGATGTAAGGGTATGAAGAGAAAATCTGCAGGGAAGAAACCTGTTAGTATTGTAAATATGCAGCTTAAGGGCAACACAAGTATCAATGTAAATGAAAATAACGAGTTGCCATTTCCCATTCATCTTAACAAACCTCCCAAGTCACTTATCAGTGAGTGTTGGCTAGGACTTGAAAACAGGAAGTCATGCTTAGTTGGGGGCGGTTAAGTGGACGCCTCCTCTTAGTGAGCAGCTGGAAGCCTCGGAGAGGTGAAGGTGCTCCTGTCACCCACTATTCCAAGTTTGGTGTCTCTTCTGGGTGGAGTCTAGCAACGGAGCAGTGAACCTCTTATGCCTGTGAGTTGTCTGAGACGTCCTGAAGGCAGGTTTGTTTTCCATCCCCTCAGGGGTAAGTTGGAGTTAAGTATTCAATGAAATACTATATAGTGGTTAAACTGAATGAACCAGATAGACTTGTTTACTCATGCTATACCTCAAAAAATGATCCATGGGGGAAAAAAAAAAAAAAAAAAGCAAGTTGCAACAGAATGTGGACTGAATAATGCCACCTAAAATGTCAAGAAAACCCAAACCAGTCCTATGCATTGTTTGTGGACGCACACATGATGGGAAATTCATAGACATGCTGGGGGCAGGAGGGACAAGATGCAGGGGCCCTGACCTAGTCCCTGTTCATAACTTTCCATTTTAAAGAGAGCTGAGCTGCTGCATTTGCCTCCTGCTGGGGTTGCCTCCAAGACCAGCTCCAACCAGTCATTCCAAGGTTCCACGAGGTGAACGAAAATTTCTGCTTTTTTCTCTTAGCTCCAGTTGGGGTTCATCCCTACTGACCATGACACCTGATTCTACTTTTTCCTCTCTTATTTCATCCCCAGATCTTGCCACCTCTCGGGCATTCAATAAATGTGTTTAAATGAACCTGTCCGGGAAGGAGGGTCGCCAATTGGAAGCTTTACCCTTCCTGTTGGGACTCCCTCCCGGTTGGAGAGAGCAATACTTACTACCCGGGGGCGAGACTGCAACTCGGCATAAACAAGCCCCCCCCGCCAGCCTCAGTTACCTCCTGCACGACCCGTCTAGCCTCCTCCAGCCCCTAGCCCTCAAAGATCCTGGGAACTCCGTCCTTTCTGGTGGAAAACAACACCGAGGCGCTGCACAAAGCTCCCCCCCCCCACCCTGCTACCCTTGGACGCGCAGTCCGCGTCCCTGGAACCCGGGCTGCACCGCGCCGGTCACATGCACTCCGGGCTTGCTCTGGTGTGACGGCTTTCTGAGATCCCTTTGTGAGCGCAGGTTTTGAAAGCCAACGACCCCGGGTTCTGGGTTTGAGCCGCGCAGGGAGCCGCGGGAGGAAGGCTGTCGGAGCCGCGCGACCCGCCTCCAGACCCAGCACGTCGCCGGGGCTGCGCGCTCCCGAATCCGCGCCACCGCCTCCGGCCTGGCCCGAGGGCACCCGGGCGGCGAGGACCCCAGGTGAGCGGCCCCGAGGCCCGGGGGAGGCGGGCGGCTCGGCCCTGGCTGCACGACGGGCCGGCCCGGGTTCAGGGCGTGTCCGCCGCCGCCGCCGGGCGGCTCGCTCCACACTGTTCGCTCCTACCGGCTGTAGATGGAGCTGTCTGGGTTCCGGCAGCTCCGACGAGCCTCGGAGGGTTTCTCTTTAAACGGCCTGAGAGGGACATGCCTCCCAGGATGCAGTTTGTAGCAACATGGCAGCGGCGGTGCAGCTCCCCTGCTGAAGCGGCGCTGGGACGGCAGCGCAGCTCGCAGCCCGGGCCGGGGCCGCAGCCGGGGTCGCCGCGCCGGCCGCACAG
>NW_008339068.1:718530-756064 GCF_000622305.1 Nannospalax galili
GGCGCTGCGTCCGTCGGGGTGGCCGCCGGCACGTTTTCCGCAGAGCTCGGCCCCGCGGAGCGGCTCCCGGCCTGGGCGCGGCGGTGACGCGGCTCTCCCATTTCGCAGAGCTGAGACACTGAGGCTCGGACACCTGGCGGCGACCTGCCCCGCGTGCCCCAAGGTCACGTAGCGAGTCGTCTGCGGCTTGGTGCCTGCGGCCCCCGGGAAAGGCCAGGCCGGCGCGCTGCGGGCCTGGACGGGGAGGGGGTGGGCCGCCCGGGCTAGCCGAGCGAGCGGTGGCGGCGGCCCGTCGGGGGAGGAGGGGAAGGAAGGCCGAGCAGCGTCCAGCCCCGCGTCTCCACGGTGGGGGTGGGGGGATCGGTGACCCCAGGCTCTGCGTCTGGAGAACCCCTTCCCTAGCAAACTCGGGGTGTCCCTGGGGAGTGAGCTCCTCCGAGGTTGGGAGCTCACATGCCCCTTCGGTGGACCATTCAGTCTTTAAACTCCCTCTCCACCCAACGTGCCCTTTGAGGTGCCCTGGCTGTGCTGGGCAGGTTTGCAGCATGCTTTTGAGCCTGTTTTCCTATGTGTACAGGAAAGGGGTGGGATACAAGGCTTTCCAAGAGCCTCCTGTTCTTGAAATAATAACAATAACAAAACTCTTGGGAAATAAAAATGAAGATTTTTATTTAATATGCCTACCTCTGGGCTGAGGTCTCTGCAACCCTTTAATGTCATGTAATTCTGGGTGAACGATCCAGGAGCAAGCAAGAAAATGGCACAGATTTTGTAATAAGTCAGATATTCGTGGTTCTGCATGTTTCTACTAACATGGCATGAATCGTGGAGACCCCTTCCGATTCAGGATACACCAGGATACACGGGGGAGGGCGAGACAGTGAAAACCCCATGAAATATGGCTCAGAGGAATTCAAGACCTCCTCCCTGCCAGCAGTTAGAGAATCTGAGTTTATTCATAGTAGATATATTTGCTTAGGGTAAGATCAAGCCACAGGTTTACGGGAACTAATGAAATTATAGCACGAGACTATTATCTGGTGGGTGGGGAAAGGGACACTGTCCTGTGGCCCCTTACTCCTTTTCAGCACTCCAAATCCCTAAGTGGCAAGACAGTCTCATAATAGAGAGCCAAAACAGCATTTTCCTTTGAGCTCCGATTAGACTGGGTAACAAAGATGTGTTGCCCTGCCAACATTGAAACCTTTATTTTTTAACTTAAACCCCTGTGTTACTCAAGGAAACTAACCTGGCCTTCTAGTGATTTTTCCCTTCTTCCTACTAGTTGTAGGCAAGTACCCTAATCCACCTGTGAAGACAGCTGTAGTATACCCATTATGATAGTAGGAGCCATCCAGTCTTCACCTTAACAGTGAGGGATTGAGAATAAGTTGTTGATTAGCCTTCAGGTTTAAGGGGTCTTTGAACCCAGCATTTGTATTAGATTTTCTAAAGGGCTCCCTGCCTCACTTAAGTGGTAGTGTCTTTAGGAATAGGACCTTCCATCCCTTCATGACCTCTTGTGGTAAGCCTCACATAGGTCTCTTTAATGTCCAGCCCTCTCAGTTCAAACCTACCCACGCCTCAGTTGGTAGGGGAGGCCTAGAGGTAACCTACAGACTCTGGAGCCAGGAGGTCGTGTGACCTGAGCAAGACACTCTTAGCTTCTCCATCTTCAGTGTTTTCATGGGATAAATGTGGGTAATAATTCTAGTGGTGCCTATTTCATCAGGTTTTGAAATGAGGTAATTCTTCAAAATACTTAACACAGTTTACGGCACATAATAAACACTGAATAATTGTTAGCTCTATACTAATTAGCTCCCATATTTAAAAGATCACTCATATAGAACATAGTAGTTGAACAGATTCACTGAAGGAATACTATAAAGAGATTGACAAATTATTATAGGAAAATTATGTCAGTTCCAATAAAGATATTGAATGACTAGGTCAGTGAATTGGCCACTCACAGAAGAGCATGGCTTTACATCCTTAGTAGTCTTCCTGTCTCCTAGTTGTGGTGGTTCAAGAATTTGACATGAATGTGTCAAGATGGGGATCAGAGAGTATGTCCCTAGTCCCCAGCACTCTTGACATACTGTCAACACTTGTTGGCTTCTGCATTGCTTCAGGTCATTCCAGGCCTTTCTTGTCCCTCACTCCCTACCTAAAGAGCCACAGG
Source organism: Nannospalax galili (assembly GCF_000622305.1). Lineage (NCBI taxonomy): Eukaryota > Metazoa > Chordata > Mammalia > Rodentia > Spalacidae > Nannospalax > Nannospalax galili. Next base: position 720,716 of record NW_008339068.1, read on the forward strand.
GAGGAACCCAGCCTGAGGAACCCACCATAGTGACCAGGAGACACTGGCTCCTGGAGGAGACTGAATTGCCTAGAGAGCTGTCTTCCTGTCTCGCTTGGCTTTCCCCTTGTAGCAGAAGTCAGTCCTACATGCCCAAAGCCAACCAGGCTCTGCAGGCTTCTCTTGACAAGAACAGCAAACACATAACCAGGCCAGGGTGAAGAAGCAGCAGTAGGTATTGATGGTGGCAGCAGCTTCTTAATTCACTTCCAGTACCCATCCGCTCCCTCATACCATTCATCATAACTGAAATGTATGTTGTGAAAAATAAGATGGCTGTAGAAAACAGAAGGTGGCACAGCCATCTTTTAACTGTGAATAATAGTTTTACCATTGATATCTAGATCAGTGCCACCATCCTAAGAGGTTTGCGTTCATGGAGGGTGTCTTATTACTGTGAAAACTGAAGACCTTTTAACATGAATTCTTGTTTTTGGGATTTGTTTTGCCAGCTGGAGACTGTGACCTTCAACCCTGTCTTCTTTACTTGAACATAGGTCCAGCAGCTAGTCATGGAGAGCCAACGCTCATCACCTCTGTCTTTCTCTACTCTTCCACAAGAAGAGACCTCGCATCAGGCCCCTGCTGGACTCCCCCAAGAAACCGTGTTCCCATCCTGCATTCTTCCCCCGAAAGAAATTCCTTCTTTGTCTCCCGCCACTCCCCGGCAAGGCTCGCTGCCCCAGACTGCCAGTGCTCCCAAGCAAGAGACTTCTGGCCAGATGTCGCATGTTCTCCAGAAGGGACCATCACTCCTGTGTCCTGCTGCAGCTGCACAAGACTTACATCACCAGGAGTCCCCAGCTTCCCAGGAAGAATCCCATTACCCTCCCTCTGCTGCTGAGCAGGAAATCCCCCTTCTCTCCCACTCCACCCACCATCAGGAAGCTCCACTCCACTCTCCTGAAGTTCCTGAGAAAGACTCGGTGACTCTTTCCCCAACAGTTCCTGAGACTGACATGGACCCCCTCCTCCAGAGCCCTACTTCCCAAAAAGACACTCCTTTCCATTCCTCTTCTACAGCCCAGAAGGAACAGCCACTGCCCACCGCAGAGATCACTCGCTTGGCTGTGTGGGCTGCCGTCCAAGCAGTGGAGAGGAAACTGGAGGCCCAGGCTATGAGGTTACTGACCCTGGAGAGCAGGACAGGGACAAATGAAAAAAAGATAGCCGACTGTGAGAAGACAGCCGTGGAGTTTGCAAACCATCTGGAGAGCAAGTGGGTTGTGCTGGGGACCTTACTTCAGGAGTATGGACTGCTGCAGAGGCGGCTGGAGAACATGGAGAATCTGCTGAAAAACAGAAATTTCTGGATCCTGCGACTGCCCCCAGGCAGCAATGGAGAAGTTCCCAAGGTATACCCATTCCATTGGGGGCCTCCATCTGAATGGGAATATGGTTCTGGAATTGAGTTTAATTGAAAGAAAAGAAAAATGATGGTTGAAACAAAAAAAAGTAAGGATCCCTCCTTTCCAGTATTGCTTCACTGAGAACAGGCATACCAAAAGCAACTCATTTCTCCTGTTGGTAAAAGCACAGGCTGGTACAAAATGCCCCAGGTATCATATTGTCCATTTAGAAAGGGGTCAGTAGAGCCATTCCCAGTGCCTGGAGATAGAAGGCAAAGACTGAGAGCGTCTGCAGTCTCTGCTCTCGGCCCTCCACACTCAGCCTCTGCATCCTGGAGTCTCCCAGCTCTGCGTTGAGAACACTGGGAAAGAGAAAATTATGTCTGTACTGAACATTATACTTTTTTTGGTCACTCCCTAAATAATAGTGTACAGATAAGAACTGTACGCAGCATTTACATTGAGGTGATATTGCAAGTCATCTAGGAATGACTTAAAGCACATGAGGATATGTGTAGGTTCTATGCAAACACTACCATTATATATAAGGACTTCTGCATGTGCAGACTTCAGTATCCTAAGGGTTCTAGAACCAATCCCTTGCAGATACCAAGGGAAGCTGTACTGAAGAACAGTACCTAATCATTTCCCATCAGACTGGACAGGGGAAATGTAGGTTAAATGTTAACAGGTTTTGTTCTGCCTGACAGTTTTGTTGATTTGCTCATAAATCACATTAATTCTAATGAAACTGATTTTAAGAAGTATCCTTAAGAAGCTAAAGACCATTAGGTTTTAATTTTGTTTTCCAGAAAGCTCCAAAGGAGCATGAACGTGGACCAGTTTTCTTTCTATTCAAAAGACTGTCTGTAGGACGACACCTCTTGAACTCTGTTGTGCACGTGAACCCCCCAGCATCTCACTGCAGGCACACTAATTTCTGTAGGTCTGGGGTGAGGCCTGAGAGTCTGCATTTCCAGCAAGTTCCTTGGTGCTGCTTCTGCCGTTGGTCCACAGACCATACTTTAGAGCAGCAAGGTTATCCTGCAAGGGGGAAGGACCCAGGCAAGATGAGTCTTCTACTCCTAGGCAAGGAATGTGACCAGATTTCCAGAAGGGTCTTTGGTCTTACACCCAGAGCAAATGGGTGCAAGTCTTCCCCTCTTCAGTCCTTGCGATGAGTAGTTGTGCCAGGGCTTGGGGTGGCACAGTTGGAATTTGAAGCCTATAGCTGTTGTCCCTTTGATCTCTTCTGACCCCAGTTGTGTGGTTTCAGGTCCCTGTCACGTTCGATGATGTCGCCGTCCATTTCTCAGAGCAGGAATGGGGAAACCTTTCTGAGTGGCAGAAAGAACTCTACAAGAATGTGATGAGGGGCAACTACGAGTCTCTGGTTTCCATGGGTAAGGACAGAAGCTGTCGCAAGCAACATGGGCATGAGGACTGGGTAGAAGCTTATGGAGTCCTCAGTAGATACAATAATTGAAAACAAAGCAAATCAAATTTTGTTTGGTTTTGGTTTTATTTGCTTGTTTTTGACAGAATCTCACTGTTTAGTGAGGCTAGCCTGAAACACCCCAGGTAGCCCAGGCTGGCCTTGAATTCACAATCCTGCTGTCTTTGCCTCCTGAATTACTGAGATTACAGGCAGGCATGCACCACCACAAACAGAATTTTATTTTATTGGTGTATATCTCTGTACTGTGTGTATGTGTGCACATAGGGGCCAGAGGTCAACGACTAGAGTCTTTCTGTTGCTCTCCAACTTATGCTTTGAGACAGGGTCTCTAACTGAACCCAGAGCTCCCCTGGCTAGACTGTCTGGCCAGCATGCCCTGATCCACCTACAGCACTCCCTCCCCCAGCACTTGGGTTGCAGACACCTCCCCTACACCCACACACCCAGGTATCACATGGGTGCTAGGGACCAAACTCTGTCCTTGTTCTTGTGTGGCAGGCACTTGACCAACTGAGCCATCTCCCCAGCCCTACAAACAGAATTTTAGAGTGCCACAAATTAAAACAAACACAAATACGCTCCTGTGTGCCAGTTTGGTACAGGTGGGAACAATGTTTAGAGATACTGTTCTGCAGAGCAGCACTTGAGGCAACAGGGAGAAGGCAGACTTAGACTTCGGTGATCTCGCACCACAGTATTTTCCCCACGGATCCTTAGAAAATTCATTTGTCTGACAAATTGTTACTAAGGAAAGATAAAACGAATAGAAGAAAACAGATGTACTAAAGGCATACTGGGTACCAGCAGTATGTGAGGTGCTTTGCAAAAATGATTCCCAGGCCTCAGTGAAGGATAGGCCAAAGTCTATTCCAGTTTTCTTATTCAGATGACTGAACACTGTCATTTATTGAGACTTTATGGGCCAGATCTTGGTCCCATTATGCAGATAAAGAGGCTATAATCCGGCTGTTAAAAATTGCCCCTAAACCAGGCATGGTGGCATACACCTTTAATTCCAGCACTCAGGAGGCAGAAGCAGGTGGATCTCTGTGAGATCAAGGCCAGACTGGTCTACATAATGAGCTCCAGGCTAACCGGTTGCAAAAAAGACAAAAAACCTGGAAAGATGTATTTTGCTTCTTCTGTTTGTACGCTTTTCTCTCATATGTGGAATTCTTTTGCCATAAACAAAAATTGTGGGGTGATTTGGGGAGATGACACAGTGGGTAAAGTGCAAACTTGAGGACCTGAGTTCAGATCCTTGACATTCACATAAAAGCTGCACACAGCGATTACGTCTGTAACCACAGTGCTAGAGCTGGGGCCAGGAGTTGGGGCATGAGGGCAGGACAATCTGTAAGGTATGCTCTCCAGCCAGTCTAGCCAAAACTGAGTTTAGGATTCAGTAAGAGATCCTGTCTCAAAAAATAAGGTGTAGACATGGTTGTGGTGGTCATGCCTTTAATACCAGCACTTAGGAGGCAGAGAGGCTGGTTGGATCTTGGAGTTTGAGGCTAGCCTGGTTTACATAGTGGGTTCCAAGCAAGCCAGGGCTACATAGTAAGACCTTGTCTCAAAAAAACAGCCCCCTTCCAAGAAAATAAATGGAGATATGACAGAGGATGATACCCAACATCAACTTCTGACCTCCACATATGCACACACGTATACCACACAGAAGAGATAGAGAAAATTTTAAGTGTTGAATACACTGTTGGATAGAAACTGATTCATGCTAGAATAAGTAATTTTTTTAATGTGTATGAGTATATTGCTTGTATGTAAATGTACCTGTGTCATGCAGTGCCCTTAAAGGTCAGAAAAGGGCATCAGAGCCTCTGGAACTAGAGTTATAGACAGTTGTTAGCTGCCATGTGGGTGCTGGGAATTGAACCCCAGTCCTATGCAAGAACAGCCAGTGCTCTTAATTGCTGAGCCATCTCTCCAGCCCCAAATGAAGTCCACTTTTGACTGTGCTGCTGTTGATAAGCCATGGTTGGTTCTGTTTCTTTCACTACAAAGTGTTGTGAGAAATAGCTCCATATATTCTTGCAGTGACTGAGTGTTTGAGCAGTGCAGACGTGAAATCTGTGTGGAGCAGAGAGTGCACTGCCACAGGGCCGCCTAGAGCTCAACCACTGCCTGTGTGCAACGGAACGTGAAAATGCCATTTCCACACCCTGGCTTACTCTGTTGCTGTAAATATTTGCCTTTTTCCCCTCAGAACAAAATCACAGAACTCCAATTGGCCTCAAAAGTTGCTATAGCCAAGGCTGACTTTGAACTCCTGATCCTTCTCCCTCTACCTCCCAAGTGCTGGAAATACGGCAAATATATTTTCCTTTTGATAGATGAGAAATGATACTTCATTATTTTAATGTATTTCTTTGATGATTAGTGAACTTGTACATCCTTTTTATACATTTGCTGGTCATTTGTATGTCTTCTGATTAACTATTTGCCATATGTGACAAATCTGTGTGTATACATATATATATTTCTGCCAAATTTTATCTTTTATATGTTATTATTTTTACTTTATGTGTATGAGTGTATTGCCTGCATGTATGTAAGTGCACCCATGTCATGCAGTGCCCTCAGAGCTCAGAAGAGGGTGTCAGATCCTCTGTAACTAGAGTTGCAGATTGTTGTTAGCCACCATGTGGGTGCTGGGATTCAAACCTAGGTCTTCTGTAAGAGCAGCCAGTACTCTTAACTGCTGAACCAACTCTCCAGCCCCCCCTTTTTTTTGTTTTTGGGTTTTTTTGTTTTTGTTTTTTAACTCACTCTATGGCCCATGCTGACAGTGGACTCATAGCAGTTCTCTCCCTGCCTCCCAAGTGCAGGTGTTACAGGCATGAGCCATTGTGCTTGGCAAACTTTTTTTTTAATGTAAGGAACTCTTCTCAGTATTTTGTTTTATGAATTTTATACTTTATCAGGATTAGTTTCTTTACCTTATAAAACTTCAGTTTTTTCATGGAAACCCTGGACAAACCTCAGTACTCTGAGCAGCACGAGACATACACGCACGCACGCACACACGTGCAATGGGCCTGGGAAAAAGTTTGAACAGTTGGCCACTTCTTTTCCAATATTGCCAGTCCCCAGCAGAGGAACTGTTTCCCACATCCCCACAGAGGTATACCTTAGCAGCATGCAGTGCCACCTCATCCCTTACAATATTTTCTTTCCTTCCTTCTATCCAGACTATGCAATATCCAAACCAGACCTCATGTCACAGATGGAGCGTGGGGAGAGGCCAGCCATGCAGGAACAGGAGGACTCTGAGGAAGGTGAAACACCCACAGACCCCAGTGCTGGTAAGTGGCAAATGGGTGGTACAGAGCCCTGCATCCTGGGTCTTGAAGTACTTAGGTGCCCCTGGCATGGGGTGTCCCAGTCCAGAGTGAACCTGAAGGGGCATGGAAGCAAGCTGTATGGGAAGGAGGCCTGCGGATACAGGGCCTACTTGGGTCTCCTGGAGATCACCAATGGCTCAGGTAGCTGATAAGCAATAATGCTGTTCAGTTCATTGTCTTGGAGACTTTCTTTTCAGAAAGTAAGAAACAGAAGGCATTCTTGTGCTAGGCTTATACTACCTAGATTCCCACAGGGGGGCCCTGTCCCTGCAAAATAGGGGGCAGGCATGGCCTTTACCAGAAACACCCTGCAGCACAGGGCTCCAGCAGGCTGGATGAGGCAATTAGATGAAGCAGCAGATCCTGTCTGGTGCCGGGCTACCTGCATTACAGTGCGGCCCCACTGTTTCCTAGCAGCATGGATCTTTGTGGAGTTCCAGTTTCTTCATCTTCAGGATAGGGCTGGTATTAAGATCTAACTCAAGGACCTGGCATAGGGATTGGCATATCATGGTGGCTCAGTAAATACAGCTGTCATCAGTGTGCTTGGGTGTTGTCCCCTTCACAGTGGTTAGGTCAGTAGCCTACACAGTCACTGTGAGTGCTTTCCTGGTGCATAATTTTTTTTTTTGTCCTTTTTTTTTTTTTTTTTTTTGAGGCAGGGTCTCCCTGTAGCCCCAGCTGTCCTGGAACTCACTATGTAGACCAGTCTGGCCTTGAACTCACAGAGATCCGCCTGCCTCTGCCTCCCAAGTACTGGGATTAAAGGCGTACACCACCACGCCCAGCAGTGCATAATTTTTTAAGACTGTTCTTGGGAATTCCCTTTGGATTGGATCACTTGTTTCACTAGAAACATGTCCTTTCTAGGCATATGTGACAATCAAGAATAAGGGAACGGGAGAGCCTATTGATTGCAAAAGAGAGGTGATCCAGCTGGAGAATTCAGTTAGGGGCTAACAGCTGAACTTTGTCATACAATAATGTCATTGATTCGAAGGCTGTATTAGTTTAGAAACTACCTACGGCAGGAAGGATTTATTTTGTCTCACAGTTTTGGAGGGTTGTCCGTGATTGCCTGGCCCATGAGTGTGGTGTGGAACATCAAATGGGGTGAGGCTAACATGATTCAGTACCACAGACTAAAAGGATGAATTTAAAAGTAGATGAAACTGAGGAATTGGGCCAGGGTTACATTTTGGTTAGAGGAAAATCTACCTTAAAGGTTTGAGTGGCCACATCTGAAAACGAGATGAGTGAGAATAGAGAGATTTGAGGCTGAAGAACTAAGGCAGGAGAGGCTCAAAGTGAGAATTCGGCAGAGGTGATTTGTGGTCAAAATCCTGAAACAGCTGGTGGTGAGGCCCAGGTGCTGCTCTGATAGCATTTTCTTAGAAGGGCTGGGATGAGAGAACCCTTTCCTGTCTACTTTTCTCATCTTCATCACAGAGGGCCTCCCATACAATAGGACATGTGAATGGAAAAGCAAACCACCCAGTCCACTTTGCCCTGGGCTGGGTTTGTTCTGTCACACATGTGCATGGCCCGGAGCTTCTGCAGAGACCTCCTTATGTCACTTGCATTGATCTTCCAGTCCTTGGAGCCTGTATCGGTAGGGAGGGCAGGTGACATGGGACCACTGCTCCATAGCGTGTTCAGCCAAAAGCCCTTATCCTATAGTTGCTAAGTGAAAAACTAGGTATCGGCCTTCTTTGTTTTAGGGCTAGCCTGTCCAGTTTCTTCTCCCTAGCAAGACAGCAGCAAAGGCAACCCTGAGCCAGACCCAAGGTGTGACACCAAGGGGAGAAAGTCTTGAAAACAGAACTTCAAAGTCTGAACTGTGTGAAATATCAGTAAATTCATTCAGTAAACTGTCATTGAGTGGTTTGGGTCCCTAAAGGGGAAAGAGATCCAAAGAAAATTGAGAGATCAGCACTTTAAAACGCGCTCTTCAAAATGCTCAGAGTACGGTCTGGGTATGGTGGTGTACATCTTTAATCCTAGCATTTGGGAGGCAGAGGCAGACAGATCTCAGTGAGAGAGACTGAGGCCAACCTGGTCTACATGGTGAGTTCCAGGCTAGCTGTGGCTACAGGGAGACCATGTCTCAAGTAAAACAAAACACTCAGAGTAGCAGTGTCCATGTCATCCATCCATGTGTCTGTCCATCTGTTCCCTTTCCCCATGTGCTCACAGCCTTGCAAGAAAAAAGCAAGCCAGAATACATGTATGAAATGTGTTTTCTCATACATGTTTTAAATATTTTAAAATATTCAGGAAAAGAACCTAAAATATTAATTTAAATGCACTACATACATATTATAAGATGATACACTGTCTACAGTCTCTGCACCACATTATGAAGGACTTTAATGCCATACAATTCCCTTGTGTGTTTATTTAGTTCATCAGATTAGCGTGTATGTCAGGTGCTCTGTCCAGAACTGTGTAGCCAAGAAATCTTTGCTCTCAGACTTACTTTCCAGTGGACAGTCACAGGGCTGGAGAGATAGCTCAATGACTAGAATGCATACTGTTCTTCCAGAGGACCTGCATTCAGTTCCTAGCAGCCAAATTAGGCAGCTCACAACCACCTGTAACTCCAACTCCAGGATCCAACATCTTCTGGTTTCCATAGGCATCTGTATTCATGTGGCATATATACACACCAGATATACACATAAATAAAATTAATCTTTTTCAAAAAGTCACCTCCTAACGCCAGGTGTGGTGGCACATGCCTTTAATCCCAGCACTGGGGAGGCAGAGGCAGGTGGATCTCTGTGAGTTTGAGGCCAGCCTGGTCTCCATAGCGAACCCAGGCCAGCTGTGGCTACAGGGAGACCCTGTCTCAAAAAGACCCCCCCCACACCAAAAACAAAGTTACCTCCTATAATAGATCTGTGACAAATAACAGCCAGACTGCAAAATGAAGCACAGACCTTGTTATGCTTGGGATGTCAGAAAAGACCTATTTGGGGCAGGCAGGATGGCTCAGCAGGTAAAGGTACTTGTTGCTAAGCTGACTACCTGAGTTTGATCCCAGGAACCTACATAATGGAAGTCAAGAACTGACTCCCACAAGTTGTCCTCTAAACCTCCACGTGCACGCTGTGTCACACACATGCACACACACAAATATAAATTAAATAAATGTAATAAAAATTTTAATTGAAAATTCAGGAAAAGCCCTCTTGGAAGATATGGAAGTTTTAGTGGAAATCTAAGTAACAAATGGGTTCTTTGCCCCAAGGAAAATTAATTAGAGAGAAGAGACTAAAGACTGTTGGTGGTATGTAGAGGCCCAGTGGGACACCGAGGAAAAAGTGCCGAGAAAGCTGCTGAAAAGTCTGGATTGAGCAGAAGGTCTGGGCACTGAGACAGTGGGACAGTTAGACATTTGGGTGTGGATGGTGTAGACAGGATTAGATTGGTATGCAGAGGAAGACATGAGAGTGTGACTGTCACTGCAGAGCCCTGACTGTAGGGGCAGACCTGGGGTTATGGAATCTGTTGATCAGAAGGAGGTCTTAATTTTTTTTATTTACTTTTAAATTGTATTTTATTTGTTTTTTTTAAACAGGGTCTCCCTATAGCCCCGGCTGTCCTAGAACTTGCTATATAGTGCAGGCTGGGCTCTATCTCACAGAGATCTGCCTGCCTCTGCCTCCTAAGTGCTGAGATGAAAGGCCTGCACCTTAATACTTTTTTTAATATACATATGTTTGCATGTGTGTGGATGCACGTATGTGCATGGATCTGTTGGGAGTCTTCCTCCATCACTCTCTACCTTAAATATTGAGGCAGGGTCTCTCAGTTGAACCCAGAGTTTGCTGGTGTGGCCAGTCCAGGCATCCCTAAATCCACCTCTCCGGAGGATTATAGGCAGGCCACCATGCCCACCCCAAATTTACACAGGTTCAAGAGATCTAGACTGTGGTTCTCATGCGTGGACAGCAAGCACTTAACCCTGAGCTTTCTCCCCTGCCTGGTTTTTTTTTGTTTTTTTTGTTTTTTTTGTTTTTTTTTTTAGAGCTTAGAATGTGGTCCTTATGTGCAGTCAGGTTTAAAAAACACTGTTGTAGGTCTAGGGGTGGTCGGTGAGGGAAGAAGCAGAGGAATCAAAGAATCACAGAAAAAGTAACCAGAAAAAACAGCAAGATACTGTACAGCCTCATTGATCTGAAACGAAGTTCTTCCAGAAGAGGGTGTGGTCTACAGCATGATTTAGTAAAATAAAGATGGAAAGGGTCTGTTGATTTGCACACTGAACATCATCAGTGACCTCAGTGTGTGAAGGCTAACAGTTGAACACAGGTGCAGCTGACTAGCGTGAGAAGCAGTCCTGAGGTGAGGAGGTGAAGGCAGCATGCACTGATAGTCTGCAGGTTTAGCTGTGAGTAGGGAATGGATATGTGGGACTAGGGAGGGACTTCTTGTTGACTAAGATGGGGTTTGCTGAAGCCTTTTTGAAGCATTGCTAGGAGTGATCGAGTTGATATAGAAGGTGATGATACAGAATGGGAAGTAGACACACAATATGAAGAACAGAAATGGATGAAAACATACTGGAATCATACCTATGTGATTTGTAAAAAAAATTAGCACAGTGTCTTATATAGCCCAGGCTGGCCTCTTGACTCATTTGTAGCTGAGGTTGACCTTGAATTCCTTAGTGCTGGGATCACAGGTGTGAGTTACTGTGCATAGATAATGAGGTACTAAGGATTGAACCTAGGTCTTCACACATGCTAGGCAAACATTCTACCAACTGAGCTATATCTGTAGCTCCTGACTTGTACAATTTTTTGATTACAGCAGATAATACCCTCAAGTAAAAACATTTTTAGATGAATACATGATAGAAGACTTTTGAGTTGAAGATCCCATACTGAATGTGCTGACTCCTCCCACTCTGTAAGTCTTTCTAAAATGAGAATGAAAGGACTTAGAAGGAGACAAAAAGGGACAGATGACACATTACTGATTTAGAAAGCTGAATCTGAAGTTGGTGTTCGGGAGGCTGAGACATGCCCTGTACCCCTACTCCAGACCCAGGAGTCAGCAGTTCAAGAGGCTCAGGCGGTGTCTGGAAATGGGGGTAAAAGTGAGGCCAAAACTAGAGGACTTGTTTATGTGTATGAACGTTTTGCCTGCATGTGTACCATGTAAGTGTACATATAAGTGTACCATGTGTGTGTGATGCCCCGGAGGCCAGAAGATGCCATCAGATCCCCTGGAATTAGAACTATGGACAGGTGATATCCTCCATGTGGGTGCTGGAAACTGAGCACAGATCATCTCAAGAGCAGCTAGCTCCAGCCCCTCCTTTTTAAAAATATAGTGTGGGACTCAAACCCAGGGCTTACCCATGCTTAGTCAGTTCCTCTATCACTGATCCACAATCCCAACCCTGATCCAGATTTTTATATTTATTTACCTATTTATTGATTTATTACTTTCACAGGGTCTCTTTCACAGGCTTGTCTTGAACTCCCTATGTAGTTTAGGGTGAGCTCCTGAGTGCAGGGATTACAGGCAGGCTCTACTACACTTGGTTTTATGAAGTGCTGTTATCCTGCATGTATGTAAGTGTAATCATGTTATGCAGTACCCTTGGAGGACAGAATAGGCATTAGATCCCCTGAAACTATAGTTATGGATGGTTGTTTAGCTGCCATGTGGGGTGCTGGGATTCGAACCTAGGTCTTCTGCAAGAACAGCCACTGCTCTTAACCACTGGGCCATCTCTCCAGCCCCATCAAGTATCTTTTTTTTTTCTTTCTTCCATCAGGTATCTTTTAAGAGGCAGTTATATCCCTCCTCTTCCTTAGTCTGGCCAGGCTCTCTGGATGGAGGCATCAGGCACAGTGGAGGGTGGCACCATGCTGAACATGAGATCTCCAGCCTGCTTCCCTGACCTAGCTCCCAGAATGATGCTGACATTCCAACATTCAGTCTTTGGAGCAGGATGTCAGAGATCTGTTTATAGGCTTTTGGGACCAGCCCAGAGTCTGATCACTAGGACCCATGTGATGGAAGGAGACAACTGACTCCTACAAGTTGTCCTCTGACCTCCATGCACATGTGAACCCATAAACATACAGACATATATGCCCATAAGATAAATAAAAATGTAAATTTTTTAAGAAAGAAAGAAACAATGAAAAAACTTCATCTAAGTTTCAAAAACCTCCATGGGACCAGGCCTGGTGGTGCACACCTGTAATTCCAGCACTCAGGAGGCTGAGGCAAGCAGATCTCTGTAAGATTGAAGCCAGCCTAGTCTGTATAGCAAGTTCTAAGCCAGCTGGGCTAACAGGGAGACAGTATCTCAACAAATCCAAACAAAACAATAACAAAACTCCTCTGTTGCTTTGAGCTGGTAGAAGTGGTTAATATAGCGACACTGGTTTTTAATTTCAGAAAGGAAAAAAATGCAGTAAATCCCCCATAATTCTCTCCCAAAAATCTTAAAAGTGGGTCCATCCAGCAACGTGGCTCATCAGATAAAGTCACTTGTTTATGCTAAGCCTGAGGATCTGTGTTTGAACCTGAAACCCAAATGGTGGAAAGAAAACCAATTCCCCAAGTTGTTGCCTGCCCTCCACACATGCATCATGACATGAGCACACACATACATACAACAGTTTTTTTTATTTTATGCATATGAGTATTTTGCCTGCATATCTATAAGTGCATCTGTGTTGTGCATTGCCGTGAAGCCCAGAAGAGGGCATCAGATTCCCTGAAACTGGAGTTACAGATGGTTGTTAGCCACCATGTAGGTGCTAAACTGAATTCAGGTCCTCTGCCAGAGCAGCCAGTGCTTTTAACAGCTGAGCCATCTCCCCTACCCCTATTCTTTGCAGTTTTATGTGTACACACTTACATATACCACATAGTCCTAATTGTATAAGTAATAAATAAATACATTCCCACTGTAAAGCAAATGCAAATAATATGGAAGAACCTTATTTGGCAACATTTTTTTCAGTAACATATCTGAGCTAGGCAAGGTACTGCACACTAGCAATCCTACCACTCGGAAGGCAGAAGCAGGATTGCTGCAAGGTCAAGAGAAGCCTGGGTTACAGAGTGAGACCCTGTCTCAAAGAAACCAAAAATAATTTTAAAAATAATATATATTTAAGTACTCTCCCACTGATAAGCTTTGTGGGGTTTGCAAGTTTTAGTGCATCATACAGATGCCTATAAATCTCAGCACTGGTCTGAAACTTTTTTGGAAATGGATTTTCTGGGACAAAAGCTATCCACACTTAAACATTTAATAGATACTGGCAAATGCCCTTCACAACTACTGGGCCAGTTTTGTGCCATCATCTAAGTATAAAAGTACTGCCACATGCCAAAGCTGTAGTTGGTATTTTTAGCTTCATATTGCTCGCCAGAGTGGTGAGTATAAACAGTATTTTGATTCCTTTCTTCAACTTTTCAGGAGAGTGAGGTTGAGAACACTGCCTTACCTTTGTGTCTGATTCTGTGGGTTGTCTTTTATTCTCCTTTTGTTTTTAAGATTATTTCTTTTCATTATTGGTTTGTAATTTTTTTTTTTTTTTGGAGACAGGATCCCACATAGCTGGACTCAAACTCATTTACCAAGGTTGAATTCCCGATCCTCCTTCTTTCACATCCCAAGTCCTGGGCTTATAGGCATGTGTTACTCTGCCAGGCTTACAGAGGCTTTTTGAACATCAAAGATTCTAGCTCTTGGCTGTCATATGTATGCCAATACTTTTCTCAATTCTTAGGTTACTTTTGTATACAGTATTTGTATCAAGGTGTAATGTAACAGTTTTACATTTTTATGTTTTCAGAATCTTTTTTTTTTTTTTCGGTCTTTTTGAGACAGGGTCTCCCTGTCGCCCCAGCTGTCCTGGAACTCACTATGTAGATCAGGGTAGTCTTGAACTCACAGAGATCTGCCTGCCTCGGCCTCCCGAGTGCTGGGATTAAAGGTGTGCGCCACCATGTCCGGCATCAGAATCATCTGTTTTAAGTTCTATATATCAAGGTGTTTTTTATTTCCTTTATGTGTATGAATGTATTGCCTACATGTGTGTAAGTGCACCTGTGTCATGCAATGCCCTCAAAGGTCAGAGGGTCAGATTCCCCTGGAACTGGAGTTACAGACAGTTGTTAGCCACCACATGGGTGCTGGGAACCAAACCCAGGTTGTCTTCAAGAGCAGCCAGTGCTCTTAACTGCTGAGCCATCTCTCCAACCCCATATGTATTCAGATTTTATCTCTTTATTTGCAGTGTCTGGGTTTCACATTAACTACAGAAATATTTACTTAGGCTATCACGGTGGTACATGCCTTTAATCCCAGCAGTTAAGAGACAAAGGCAGGAAGATCTCTATGACTTTCAGGCCAGCCTGGTCTATATAGTGAGTTCTAGGCCAGCCAGGGCTACGTAGTGAGGCCCTGTCTCAAAAAATGAAAAAAAAAAAAAAAGATTTACTTTTATCCAGTAAACATTGTGATCACAGTTTTGCAAGCTTCTTGAAAACTGATAAAAGCTGGACCTGGGGTTAAGGCAAAAGAATCACAGGTTCAAGGCCAGCCTAGGCTACACATGAAAAAAGCATAACAGCAAAAGAAAGCCAGTTATCTCTGTTTACTTAAGACTCCCCCTGATGATTTGAAATGCTAGCCTTAATCAACTGTTTCTGAAGTGCAATGTCTTTAATTTTTTTTTTCTTGTGAATGCTTACATATAAATGTAGTTTGGTTGTCAATACCCTTTCAAAAGTTTGGAGGCCTGCAAGATAGCTCAACAGGTAAAAGCACTTGCCACAAAGCCTGATGACCTGAGTTTGAACCTGCAGAACCTAAAACCCACACAAAGGTAGAATAAAACCTACTCCACAAAGTTGTCCTCTAACTTCCACATGCAGGAGAGGCACATGTGTGCCCACACTCATGGCACACACAGTTGCTTAGGATGAGGAACTTTTTTGATTTCCCTGGCCTACCAAGTGTGGGGGAGGGGTACATGAAAAGGTAGAAGTACCACCTGTTTCCAGGGGAACAAGGTGCCCTGAAGAGGAGCAGAACAGCACCTAGGTTCAGAGAGGCGTCAGGTGGCTTCATCCTCTTAACACATTTGGCAGAACAGGGGACAGTGAGTCATCTGGAAGCAGGGACAGGTGGTGGAGGCACTGGTATTCAAAGTGAGACACTGAGAGTCTGGAGGCCCCAGGAGATTCTAAGAGGTACACAGCATAGATGGCTGCAGGCTCCATGTCTAGGTCCTTGGTTCATGTGTTCTCATTTATAAACTGATCAGAAGAGCATACCACCCAAGTAGCCCCAGGTACACAGGCCCTCTCCTATACCTCCACTATATAGACTTTAAGAAACAAAAAAGGAGCCAGGCCTGGTAGTACAGACCTGAAATCACAGCTGTTCAGGAGACTCAGCAGCAGAATCACAAATTCGAGTGCCTGCCTGGTCTGCAAAATGACTTCAAGGCCAGTCTGGGCAACTTGGTGAGACCCCATCTCAAAAATTTAAAAGTAAATGAGGAGTGGAGATATATCTCAGTGGTAGAGCACTTGTCTAGCATATGTGAGCCCCCCTACGTTCAGCCCCCAATACCACAAGAAATAAACTGGCACCTCCTGCCATCTCAGTCTTACTGCAGAGCATTTCTGAGGTGTAAACCTTCTGGGTCACAGCCGAATGGTACAGAATATTAAAGGACACATCCACAAGTCTTCGCACTAGGGCCTGGATTGCATTTCCAGTGCAAGTTAGGTTGTTTGCAGTATTTTGCTTTCAACACAATTGAAAGAACCTAATTAAGTTGTCAGCTAATAGGCCATTAAGAACAATTTTTGATGATAGGTTAACCATGTGATTTTTGTAGCATGTAATTCAGTTTAAGTTCAGACAATCAGGTGACAGTTCCATAAGAGGGCTCCTTCCAGCCCATCTACATATTGATGTGATGAGATTGTTTCCCATGTTGGATAATCACTAAGGATAACTTGAACCAGAAAAAGCTGAAAATGTATAGCCTTGTGATTATTAGAGATGAAAGCAAAGACTGGGCATAAAATAAAAATAATAAAATTAGCAGGGTGTGGTGGCATGTGCCTTTAGTCCCAGCATTCGGGAGGCAGAGGCAGGCAGATCTCTGTGAGCTCAAGGCCAACATGGTCTACATATTGAGTTCCAGGCCAGCTGGGGCTTCAAAGGGACCCTTTCTCAAAACAATAATAAGACAAAATAATAAGAATAATAAGGTCTTTAAAAAAAAAAAAAAAAAACAAGGAGCCAAGGATGTACCTTTAGTTGGTAGAGTTTGCCTAACATGCATGAATCCCTGGGTTCAGTCCCCAACACAGAATAAACCTGTCGTGGTACACACCCATAATCCCAACACTTGGTAAGTGGAGGCAAGAGAATCAGAAGTTTCAGGTCATGCTGTGTAAGTGGAGAGCAGCTCTGTCTCAAAACAGACAACCAAAAGGCTAAGGATATAGCTTAGTGATAAAGGACTTGCCTAGCATGTAGGAGGCCCTGGGTTCTATCCACAGTACTAAATACAAAATTAAAATGTAAGTGAAAGAAAAAGGGGTTTTCTTCAATACAAGAATTAAAATGAGGGGAGGGGAACTGATACCGGGTATCTTGAAACCCTTCTTGGCTTTTCTCTATATCCAAGTACTGGGCTTACATGCCTGCACCACCACCCTGGGTTTTGGGGGTTTCGGCAGTGTTGGTAATGAACTCAGGGGCCTTGTGCTTATTAGGCAGGCATTCTACCAACTGAGTACATCACCAGCCCCAACCTTGAGCTCTTAAAAGTTAGGCATAGCCGGGCATGGTGGCGCACACCTTTAATCCCAGCACCCAGGAGGCAGAGGCAGGCAGAGCTCTGTGAGTTCAAAGAGCACCTGGTCTACATAAGGAGTGCCAGGCCAACTGGGGCTACAGGGAGACCCTGTCTCAAAAAGACAAAAAATAAATAAATGAAATAAAGTTAGACATATGTAATTTACAGGGTATTGAATCTGAAAGACCAAAAAGAAAAGGAAATCATCTTCAAACCTACCCTATCCAAGAAGTAGAATTAAAGTAGTAGTAACTTACCACTTTACATTTGGCTGAGGAAAATAAACACATGCAAAGTGTCTGTTGCTGGCAGAGATTCAGGGAAAGGGTTCTCTCCTGCAGGCTGGTGGAAAGATGAACTATCACAGCCTTGTTGAAAAGCAATCTGGTATCATCTACCAAAATTAAAAATATTTAACCTTTCGACTCTGGAGTCCCACTGCTGAGAATCTCCTAGAAGTAAATCACTATTTTGTAATTAGGAATACAAACAAATGTTTATTGTATTGCTTATTGCAGCAAAAGATTGGGAACAAAACGTGAGCATTTTTCCATTAAGGGAATGACTTGACGAATTACAGTGTGATCCTTATGGTGGGATGTATGCAGCATTTAAAAGAATGACTTAGCACTACAGAAAACTGGTTTGAAGCGATTTCTACAAGATATTTTATCCTAAAGTAGGAACCTAGAAGCAATTTTATAACACCAGTAGTGGCCAGAAAAATTTAAAAAGATACATGTATATGTGCTGTTGGAACCACGCAAGCATGGGGGAGGTCCCAGTTAATTACAGCAGTCACCTGAGTGGTCCTAACAGAACAGTGGGAAGTACAGGAAAGCAGAAAGCATTGCACTAAGAAACAAAGATATGTTCTGTTGAGTTTATATAAAATGATGCTGTATCTGTAAAGATCCATTTAATCTACAGACCTTTGTGCAAGTTTAAAAACCACAAATTTAGCCAGGCGTGATGGTGCATGCCTTTAGTCCCAGTACTGGGAGGGAGAGGCAGGCGGATCTCTGTGAATTCAAGGCCAGCCCAGTCTCCATAGTTCCAGGTCACCTGGGGCTACAAGGAGATCCTGTCTCAAAAAGACCAAAAAAAAATCCCACAAATTTTAAGGCCATGTATATAATAGGGTACTGTATAACCAAAAACAAACAAAACTCAAATGTTCCTCTCATGTGCATATGTGTGCTTGGAAAGAAACAAGTCTGGGTGGTCTGTCTCTCAGAAACTGACCAAAGAGTGAGGAGGAGGTAGCCCACCTTTTCATGTGCCTTGATGATGCATGAGCTTGAGAAGAGCTATGGATGTTGGCTGCCTTCCCTGGGATGGAGAAGTAAAATAAGGACCGCTAAACAATTGTAGGGCTGGCAGAGAATTTTTCATCATTTTAGTTTGACTCCATTTTGTATTAGCATTCAAGACTACTTTGTTTTTTAAAAAAGACCTTTTGGAATGTAAATTCTAGGACTGTAGAAGCCTGGATAAGTGGCATGACTGCTCTGTATTCTCCTCACCTCCCCTCAGCGCACGATGGCATTGTGATTAAGATCGAGGTACAGACCAATGACGAGGGCTCAGAAAGTCTGGAGACACCAGAGCCCCTGATGGGCCAAGTAGAAGAACATGGTTTTCAGGACTCAGAGCTGGGCGACCCCTGTGGAGAGCAGCCAGACCTGGACATGCAGGAACAGAACACGCTGGAGGAGTCCACTGAAGGGTCCAGTGAGTTCAGTGAGCTCAAGCAGATGCTGGTGCAGCAGAGAAACTGCACAGGTGAGTTCTGGGCAGGTAAGGGGCCTGCAGAAGACTACCTCCAGGGAAGCTGTGATCCTGCAGAGATACAAGTGGACCCTGGTGAACAGAGAGCTGCGAATACACAGGTCTCCTAAGTCAGAATTTATTAGATCTGTCTCCCAGCCTAAGGTCCTGCAGAGATACAAGTGGACCCTGGTGAACAGAGAGCTGCGAATACATGTAGGGACCCTGGTGAACAGAGAGCTGCAAATACACAGGTCTCCTAAGTCAGAATTTATTAGATCTGTCTCCCAGCCTAAGAAAGAAGGTGCTATGTCGAAGATTGCCTCAAGCAAGAGCTCAAGGCAGATAAGGTCAAATACATTGCCCAAGGTCACACAGACTGAGGCAGAGCTACAACTTTCTCCTGACAAATCCTGGATTAGTTGTCTTAGAGCACTATTTTGGTTTTGAGGTTTGAGTAGGGTCTCACTAAGTAGGCCAGACTAGCCTCTTCAGTGCGAGGGTTGAAAGTGTGTGCCACCATACCATGCAAGAAAAGCATGTTTTTAGGAAGTTCCTACCAGCTGCCATGAAGTTGGCCAGGACATTTTTCCCCTTCTGCACTCATCTCCTCCAGGCAGCTGCTGAGCCTTATTACAGCTTGCCCTGGGCTTTTTCTTCTAAACTCTAATAAAACTGTAATTGAGCTTAAAAAAAAAAGACTACTCTCCTCTGATAGTCTAGTCATTGTCCGTCTCTTTTAGTTACATAATGTATGCCTCTGCTCTATGTTGCTCCCTGGGATACAGCAACATGGCAAGTAGGCTCCTGGTGACCCTGGTGATCCTTCGTGACAGCTTTCGTGACTTCACAGCCCTTGAAGTCCTGAGGAAAGCCTTACTTGGTCAGTATGACAGGTTTTTGTTTTTTTTAAATGCTGTGTTGGACCTACCAAACATTTTATTCCACAGTTTACAACTGTGTTCATAAAAGGAAATTAACTTTTTTTTTTTTGAGACACGATTTCACTATGTAGCCCTGGCTAGCCTGAAACTCATAGATATCCAACTGCCTCTGCCTCCCAAGAGCTTGGATTAAAGGCTTGTGCCACCATACCACGCAATCCTAATTTTTAAATTTCATTTACTAGTGTGGGAGGGAGGTGGAAGTGTGATGAGTCTGTATCAAGTTTTGTTTTTTTTTCTTACCTATAGATGAGGTTGTAAACAGTTGGGGGAGGGGCACGTTTTCTGGTTGGTTGGGTTTGGTTTTGTTTCTGAGATTGAGAGTCTATATGTAACTTAGGCTGGCCTTGCCCTTGAGATCCTCTAGCCTAATTACTTCTAAATAACCTCACAGCGGCCAGGTGTGGTGGCTCACTACGTGTACCTATGTCATGTGCTTTAACACTGCAGTCCACAGGTCAGGGCATAGGCACTGCTAGCCTCAGTTTCCCTGTCAGTGGGGGGCAGATAAGACAGTCCCTGACATGCAAGCTCTGAACAGGCCTGTAACTTGTTTCTTTACTTAGAAACATCACTTGGTATTTCTGGGCTGGAGCACTCCAACTGTGAGATAGGGCAATACTTGTGTGACTTGATTCTTTTCCAAGTTACTTCACACAGCAAAAGAAAGGGCAGATGTGAAAATGTTGCAAAAACCATTTTGTAAGAATTCAAAAAGCACATTTTTGTGTCTTGTCTCAGAGAGGGACTTAGAGACATAAGTTTCTCTTGCTCAGTAATAAAATAGACCTCTCCAGTTAACACTGATTAGGGAACACCAAATAACTATAGTGCACCTGAAGTGTCAGAGGCCGCTTTAGGTTCTCTATAGAGAACTACATTGTGTAGAACCTAAGGAAACAAGCATGGCCTGGGAGCAAGAAGCAACCAGCATACACGCATGCAGGGCATGCCTCTGAAGCAGAAAGGAAGTGTCAAGGCTGGTGCTTTCTACTCCTTGTTCCTGGCTACACCATGGGACCTGCATGCAGTGCCTGAGCTGCAGGAGGCTGCCTAGAGAGGAAATTAGTTCAGGTTGTCACCTGTCAGGATCACCAAGGAAGACATGGAAAATGGAGGAGGAGGAAGTTGATGAAGGTGGGTGAATAAAAGACCTAGGAGAAATCCCCAGCTAGGTTCAGAAGGAAGAAGTCTGGCAGAGCAGAGGTCTGCTGAGTCTTTGAAAGGGAGGAGATGGAGAACTTTGAGTCGGCACCCACTGGCACAGCTGCAGACACACGGCCCTTAAGGGCTCCACAAAGAAAGTTTAGTGGCTCATGCCCTTGAGTTCAGGGCTATGACAAGTTCAGGTGTGGCATGATGGTTCTTGGGGCTGGTTTCTTTTCCTACTGGGTATGGGTCCTCCAGAAGCTTCCCTTCATGACCAACAGGAAGCCTTGTAGCCTCCCTGCTTCCTCAGAAAGAGAGGACTTGAACTCTCCAGTTAAAAGTTCCAACTCCAGTCACATGTGGGTGGGGATCAATGGGCCAGGAAGTTAGGAACTTTTCAGAGGAGGAAGAATTTGGACAATCTTAGAGACATACACACAAGCAGGGTCTGTTGGTGAGGATGAAGTGATGCTCTACCTATCCAGGATAAGGGTTCTAGACAGTAACATTTTTATTTCTGTCCTGGAGCAGAGGGGATCGTGATAAAAACTGAGGAGCAGGAGGAGGAAGAGGAGGAAGAGGAAGACGACGAGCTGCCACAGCATTTGCAGTCCCTCGGACAGCTGTCCGGGCGATATGAGGCCAGTATGTACCAGACCCCCCTACCGGGTGAGATGTCCCCTGAAGGCGAGGAAAGCCCCCCGCCCCTGCAGCTGGGCAACCCAGCAGTGAAGAGGCTGGCGCCCAGCACTCATGGCCATGGCCATGGGCATGGGCATGGCGAGCGGCACCTGGGCGAGAACCGCGGGACCTCAAGCCAGCAACAGCGGAACCGGCGTGGCGAGCGGCCCTTCACCTGCATGGAGTGCGGCAAGAGCTTCCGGCTGAAGATAAACCTCATCATCCACCAGCGCAACCACATCAAGGAGGGGCCCTACGAGTGCGCCGAGTGCGAGATCAGCTTCCGCCACAAGCAGCAGCTCACGCTGCACCAGCGCATCCATAGGGTGCGCGGCGGCTACGCCTCCCCCGAGCGCGGCTCAGCATTTAACCCCAAGCACTCGCTCAAGCCGCGTCCCAAGTCACCCAGCTCGGGCAGCGGTGGCGGCCCTAAGCCTTACAAGTGCCCCGAGTGTGACAGCAGCTTCAGCCACAAGTCAAGCCTGACCAAGCACCAGATAACACACACGGGCGAGAGGCCCTACACGTGCCCTGAGTGCAAGAAGAGCTTCCGCTTGCACATCAGCCTGGTGATCCACCAGCGTGTGCACGCGGGCAAGCACGAGGTGTCCTTCATCTGCAGCCTGTGCGGCAAGAGCTTCAGCCGCCCGTCGCACCTGCTTCGCCACCAGCGGACTCACACCGGCGAGCGGCCCTTCAAGTGCCCGGAGTGCGAGAAGAGCTTCAGCGAGAAGTCCAAACTCACCAACCACTGCCGCGTGCACTCGCGCGAGCGGCCACACGCCTGCCCCGAGTGCGGCAAGAGCTTCATCCGCAAGCACCACCTGCTGGAGCACCGGCGCATCCACACGGGCGAGCGGCCCTACCACTGCGCCGAGTGCGGCAAGCGCTTCACGCAGAAGCACCACCTGCTGGAGCACCAGCGCGCGCACACCGGCGAGCGGCCCTACCCCTGCACGCACTGCGCCAAGTGCTTCCGCTACAAGCAGTCGCTCAAGTACCACCTGCGGACCCACACGGGCGAGTGAGCGCGCCCTGCCCCCGCCCGGCCGAATGCCAGGCCAGGTGGGAGGTCCGGAGACCCCCACGGACTGGTGTCTCGGCTGCCACCGAGTCCAGCTGGCGGGGGCGGGGCGCCCCAAGCCCTTCTGCTGTGAACCCTCCTCCCCTTCCGTTCCTCCTCCCCAGGACTTGGGGTAGAGAGACCAGGTTGCTTGTTGCCTGCTTCCCCTGGGCCCCAGGGGGGAGAGCTTGGGCCTGGGGAACCCTTTCAGGCTGTTAATTTCCTTGACAATAAAATGGATGAAACCAATCTGCATGGGGGCAGTGATTTGGCTGCCGGCCACTCGCAGGCGCTGAGCAGGGCCGTTTAGTTGGGGCTAGAACTTTATAATTACCTTTTGGATACTGTGGTTCTATTTGATAATAATAGAGTAATTTTGAAAAGACGAGCGTTTCCTGTTTGCTGTTCTTGTTTGGTTTTGAAGGGGAGGGGCTGAAGAGGCCCAAAGGGACGTGTGCCTTGTATCAGTTGGCAGACACCTGAGTCCCTTTCACAAATTCATTCTTCATGATGGGTGGAGAAAGAGAAGCGGGTACCACTGACTATAAAATCGGAAGGCGGGACAGTGCTGACCAACTTGAAGAAGTCCAGGGAAGGATAGAAGCTCCTAGCTGCCGACTTCCTGCACCCTGGTGTCCACCTGGGCAGTGGCAGCCCGGGCAGGAATAGGTCCCAGTTGACTAGGATGATCAGAGAAAAAGTGGTGGTCAGGTTGATAATGGCCCTATAGTAAAAGGACCCAACTTCTTACCGGGTTTGGAATGCCACTGGCAGCAGGGTGGCATAGTTGAGAGTGAAGAAGCCCGTGGTGTGGTCTTTGGGGCAGCCACAAACGCCACCACCAGGACATTGAACGTTGCATAGAAAGTACTTTCTGGGTGTGTTGGATTCACCTCTAGGGATCCATGCATTTCCTGTCACCCTTCAGCTCTCTCCTCCAAAAGAAACTGAACACATTGCTCAGGAGCCACTTCCTTTCACTCTGATGCGGGGCTTGGAGGTAACCAGAGAGGATTCTTGTCATTTAAAAGGAGGGTTGACTATCCTGCAAAGCCAGGCCTACTGGAGGCTGGGCTTCCATGGAAGGCAGAGACTGGCCTGAGGGCCTGCGGAAGCTAGGAATGTCAAGTTGTGACAGGGTACCTAAAGGTTCAGAAGGCATTTGGAGAGAAAAGATCCATTATGGACCTCAAGGCTACCATAAGACATTACAGTTATATGTCAGTCTATAAAAGATGCATAAGCTGAGGCATTTGTATTTTGGTATATGACTTCTATTTACAATGGAAGGCTGTGAGAGCAAGGAGGTAATAGCCAGGTGGAAAGCTGAAACAGATACAGAACTGGGTGCTGCATTAGTGTGCAATTAAATGCTAGTGCTAAGGAGAACATAGATGCACTGCAGACCACAGGGGGGTCCCAGCAGGAGTCTGGGAGCAAGGGTTTCCAGCAGGTGGTAGAGTTGACCTGGGTCTGTTGTATGGGGAGGATTTCTGTAGGAAATAATAAGAAAGGACTCAAATGGGATGTAAAGAACAAAAGTGTGGCAGGAAGACTCCCAGGATGAAACTCACAAGCTCAGGAAGGCCTGGGCAGGACAAACAGGGTCTGGGTGCTGGCTTGGAATAGACTGTGGATATGGAGTGTGTCTTAGATCTCCAACTGAAAGGAGTTTTGCTGTGGAGTTTCATCTGCATCTGGTGTAAGAAATCTTTGAACACTGGACTAGGAGAGGGACATGATGCCAGTGGAGGCAGAACAGACGGAAGGGGACAAGGAAGCATGTGAAACAGCAGGAAAACCAGATGAGTTCCATGAAGGCATCACACAAAGCGGTGGGTGAGAGCTGAAGGGATGGCAGAAGAGATGGTTCATTTGAGCAGCAGAGTATTGGAAGCTCCAAAGAGATACTGAGGTCTCTTAGAGGTATTTGACGGTCACCTAAAGTCTTTACTAGTCTAAACCCAGGAGTGCCACAGGTACTCAGACTAGCAGGCCGTGTGGTTTGTGATAGAATCCAAGCTAGAGAGTTAAATTCATTTGCAACGTGAAGTTAACTGAGACACAGAGCAAGTAAATGGGATTGAGACTGAAGAGCCTCTCTTTTTCCAGGGAAACCTAATCTTTAAAGAAATTAAACCAAATATAGTCAGAGACGTACTTACGTTGAGCTGGGCTGTAAGGGATCTCCCCTTCCTTGACCCTAAACTCCTCTATGCCTCTTCCTTCAGCTTACATCTTGGCCTCTGGCTTGTTCTTCCCTTGTCCCCAACTTATCACGCTTCTCACTCTGCATGTGCTGTAATGTCTGCTAGTGATCAGAGGCCAAAATCAATAGAGGATGGTCACTAAAGTGTACACAGCCTTCTGAGTCAGATAGTTAATACTTCCATGGCTTTGACCTTGGACAAGTTAAGAGCAATCTCATCTGTTGAGATAAAGTTTCATTGTTTTTGATATGTAAAGTAGGCGACCTTAACAGTTTTGAAGCTTAAATAACAAAGAATAAATACTAGCAAAGACATTGGTCCATACTAATAACTCAGACAAGTTTACTAATTTCATTAACTTACAACAAAAACAGAAGTTCACTGAACTAGTGTTATATTGCACACACACAAAAAAGCTATAAGAAGGGAATTTCTTTTGGAGGGTAAGCAAGGTTTTATTGAGTAACAGCTACCCCTAGCAGGGAGGGGTCCCCAAAATGGCTTGCCTGAGAAGGGAATTGTTTGAGCAGAAAATGATTATGGTAGGAAGAAGTTTAAATGCAGCCCAGCAGCTACATTGTTGTCAGTGGACAGTTGAAACTGCCTTTCAGCCTCATTGCAGAGTTTGTACAGGTCCAAGCCCACCTGTCTGGGTTTTCTGGTGACTTCTTTGGATGCCCTTAAGATTTATTTTTTTAATTTGTGTGTGTGTGTGTGTGTATGTATACCTGTGAATGTGGGTAACTGCAGAGGCCAGAAGAGAGTGTTGGATCCCCTGGAGCTAGAATTATAGGCAGTTGTGAGCCTCCCCAAGTGGGTGCTGGGAACCAAACTTGGATCCTCTGGAAGAGCGGGAAGTACTCTCCAACCACTGGGCCATTTCTCTGGCCCCAGATGCTCTAATTTATTTTTTATAGTATTTTATTTATTTATTTATTATTTTTATTTATTTATTTAGGTCTTTTTGTGACAGGGTCTCCCTGTAGCCTCACCTGTCCTGGAACTCACTACGTGGACCAGGATGGCCTTGAACTCACAGGGATCCACCTGCCTCTGCCTCCCGAGTGCTGGGATTAACGGCATGCACCACCATGCCCGGCCTGGAGTATTTTATTTATTTTTATTTTATGTGTATGAGTGTATTGCCTGCATGCATGTAAGTGTACCCATGTTGTGCAATGCCTGTGGAGGATAAGTGGGCTTTGGATCCCCTAGAACTGGAGTTATGAAGGGTTGTTAGCTGCCATGTGGGTGCTGGGAATTAAAACCAGGTCCTCTTCAAGACCAGCCAGTGCTCTTAAACACTGAGCTATCTTTCCAGCCCCATACACTCTTAATTAAAAACACAGACTTTGAAATTTTTCAGTTGCCAGATTGTGTACCAAATAGAATAACTGTCATATCCTGGGTGCATCTTATTTTTGAAGACCTGATACATATATATTACTACAAACTCAGGTATGTATTATTACACCCACTTTCTAGAAGAGTTTGAAGCTCACAGGCTCAGTAAGTCCAAAGTCACACTGCAACAGATAATAGAGCCAGGATTTTGTTTGGTTTGGGGTTTGGGGTATTTTGAGACAGGATCTCACTCTAGCCCAGGCTGGCCTCAGACTCATGGCAATTCTCCTGCCTCAGCCTCCCAAGTGCTGGGTTACAGGTATCCACAGTCCAGATTTGAACTCAAATCTTTGGCTCCAAAACTCATGTGCTTGATCATAAAGTTATTTCTCTGGGATTTGGTGGTTGTTGAAAAGAGAAAAGCCAGTACGTCTGTTAAATCATCCTCTTTTCCCCTCAGATGTTTAAAAAAAATTTTAAATGAAATATGAGGAGAAAATGTGCTCTGTGTTTTCAATGTGATGACCGTCCTAAGAATGAAAAAGAACGTTAGAGGTGGAGCAAACTCCAAAGTCAAGACAGCATTTCATAGCGGGAGATAAACTGGGTCGTTTGTGTGGGTCATATGACTCACCTGTGTGGGGACAAAAGGCAACACAGAGCAGGGTGCAGGTCTGCCACCTTCAGGAGTGCTCTGGGTAGTACAGTCTCCCAGAATTCATTATGTGCCAAGCATTGTGCTGGGCTTCATGGGAAAAGATTAGAAACCACCCCTGCCTTGACAGTCCTCGGAATGTGGTGGCAACTTTGGGCATCATTCCCTAAACGGAGCCTCTGGGGTTTAGAAAAGCTTAGGCCATCAAGGACAACTTTTTATGAAGGGTACTGCTGGCCAAAACGGCCACATGTTCCATTTTCCTATTCTGTCTTTGGTTAGAGCAGCTTGAAACAGCCAGGTGCCTGGGGGAGACCTTTCCTGAAGCCCTGTGTGGCAGCTCTTCAGATTAAGGGATCAGGGACTCGGGCCCTCCAGGCCCTCCTGTTGCCAGGGCAACCATGAGTCAGGCTGAGGCCTGTGCTCTAGCCTTCTGGGAAGTCATTTGGCTACAGAAGCTTCTTCGCAGTCATAGTGGGACCTTCTAGATTAAAATTTGGTCAAAATCAATTTTACCTTGATCACTTCTAGTTGGGGTCCTTGAAATTTTTAGTCAAGATGTCATCTATTTAACCTTTTTCTATTTTTTGACAAAGAATACCTCCAGATTCAAATTTTTTAAAGGAGAAAAAGAAAGGAAGGAGAGAAAGGAAGAGAGAGAAAAAAATTAACCTAATACTTCAGATAGAGAGGCCTTACATAAAAACTTCTGGTCTGGACACGGGGTGGGTGGTGGTACTCACATTTAATCCCAGCACTTGAGAAGCAGAGGATCTCTGTGAGTTGCAGGCCAGCCTGGTCTACATATTGAGTTCCAAACCAGCCCCACTACAGGGAGACCCTGTCTCAAAAAACAGGCCAAAAAATAAATAAAAATAATAAAAAAGATGAAGTTAGGCCGTCAGCCCAAAGTCACGTGGCCAGAATTTAAAGGTAAGTGTGGCACCAGAGTATTTGCTGTTGCCTGCTGTTACATACTGCCTCCCAGTTTCAAATTGGACCCATAACAAAAGGAGACAAAACAGCACTATTTTTCTCTGAGCTTCAGCTCTGACTGTCCCATGGACAAACCGTGTAATGTAAGTCTGGACCTGACTGAAAGCAGATGTCCTCCAGCCCTGCCACACAGCATTGGGATATACAGCACTCACCAAGTCTCATTCTCCACTGAGCACTTCAAGAAAACAATTACAGTCTGCACATTTGTCAAAATGATGACTGTAGGGATGTGAGGAAGATCTAATCAGACTACACATCTTGGACCTGCTGTTTAGAAAGAGGCTTACCTGACCTTTTGTGCAACAGTCAGGCCAGCAGTTGGGTGAGGGAGATTTTTTTTTAATATTTATTATTTTTATTTTATGTGTATGTGTGTATTGCCTGCATGTAAGTAAGTGCACCTGTGTCGTGCAATGCCCACAGAGGACAGAAGAAGCTGTCAGATCTCCTGGAACTGGAGTTAGGGACAGTTGTTAGCTGCCATGTGGGTGCTGGGATGCAAACCCTGGTCTTCTGCATGAACAGCCAGTGTTCTTAACCACTGAGCCATCTCTCCAACCCTGTGAAGGGGATTCTTATAAGGGAAAGTATCTATTGCCTAATAAAGCCTCTGCTCTGATGCTGCAGGCTCCTTCTCTTTTGGATTTTCATGTTCCTTCCACAACCCCCACAAGATTGTAACTCACTATAACCCAAACAGACCTTGAATTTGTGATACACTTGACTTAGCCTTAGTAGCTGGGATTACAGGCCTTTGCCACCAGGTCTGGCTCAAAATCATTTTAAGGCCTAAATTCACTCAGTTCATTATTTACAAAATACAGATTAGCCCAGATAAAAAATTCATGCCCTCCCAAAGACTGGAATTGACTGAATTTAAACTATCCTGATTAAGAAATGTAAACTGAGCTGGGTGAGGTTGTACACACCTTTAATCCCAGCACAGGGGAGGCAGGCAGAGGCAGGCAGATCTCTGACAGATGGAGGCCTTTTAAAAACTGTGAAACCTTTTGAATGGCTCAGTAGAAAGCCCAATGACCTGAGTTAGATTCCCTGCATCTCATGGTGGGATTAAAAGAGAGAATAGACTTTACATGCCATAGCACACGTACCCACATTAACAAGCATACACACAGGCACACACACTTGTAACAAAATGTTTTGAAAAGATAAGCTGGTTATGATATTGGGATACTGGCATTTTTTTTCCATGGAAGACAAGACCCAAAAATCTGGGGTTGGAGAGATGGCTCAGCAATTAAGAGTGCTGACTGCTCTTACAAGGGGCTGGAGTTCAATTCCTAGCACCCACATGGTGACTAACAACTGTAACTCCAGTTCCAAGGAATCCAACACCTTCTTCTGACCTCCGTGGGCATTGCATGACATGGGTACACTTGCACACATATGCAGGCAGGCAATATACTCATACACTAAATTAAAATAATATTGTTTTTAAAAACCCACTCTCTGATTACCAGCTATTAATAAAGGACTCTAATTTTTCTGTAGGTAAATTATATAAATTTTTAAATCTAAGAGTTTTTGGGGGGTGCTGGGGAACAAACCCAGAACCTTGGGCATGCTAGGCAAATGCGCTTATCACTGAGTTCCATCCCCCAGTCCTAAAATAAAAAGTTTATGTGTGTATTTTCCTACTTAGGCTTATAGTTATCAGTAAAAATTACATTAATTTTGTCTAAAAGTAAAAGTACAAAATTGAGGCCAGGCATGGTGGCACATGCCTTTAATCCCAAAATTGGTAGGCAGAGGCTGGCAGATCTCTGTGAGTTTCAGCCCAGCCTGGGCTACATA
The DNA here is from genome assembly GCF_000622305.1 of Nannospalax galili. Taxonomy (NCBI): domain Eukaryota; kingdom Metazoa; phylum Chordata; class Mammalia; order Rodentia; family Spalacidae; genus Nannospalax; species Nannospalax galili. Next base: position 750,423 of record NW_008339068.1, read on the forward strand.
GCAAGTTCCAGGCCAGCCAAGGCTAGGTAGTGAAACCCTGTCTCAAAAAAATAAAAACAAAACGAAAAAAAAGCCAAGGGGCTAGAGAGATGGCTCAGCAGGTAAGAGCACTGACTGTTCTTGAAGAAGACCCTGGTTCAGTTCCCAGCACCTGCATGGTGGCTAACAGCTGCCCATAACTCCACTTCCAGGGGATCGGACACCCTCTTCTGACCTCCACATGCATTGCACAACCCAGGTGCACTAACCCAGCGTCTTGGGCACACTAGGCAATACACTCATACACATAAAATAAAAAATGAATTTCAAAAGTACCAAATTGGCTCCCACAATTTACCTCCCAACAGTTCAATGATAATGTCCAACCAAAATTATTACTCATTTACCACTTTTGACCCTGTGGTTGCTTAGCATAAACTAATCAGTGGCTTATTAGCTTGTGGTATATTTTAAAATATTTTTATTTATTATTTTTTATGCATATGAGTGTATTGCTTGCGTGTATGTGAGTGCACCCATGTCATACAATGCTGCGGAGGTCAGAGGAGGGCTTCAGATTCCCCTGGAACTGGGGTTAAGGACGGTTCATGGCCACCATGTGGGTGCTGGGAATCAAGCCATCTCTCCAGCCCCGCTTGTGGTATATTTTAAAGTAAGTTTGTAGTATAAAGTAAGTTTGGGGGAGAAAAAAAAAAAACTTCGGGGCTGGAGTGATGGTTCAGTGGTTAAGAACACTGACTTTTCTTGCAGAAGACCCAGGTTCGCATCCCAGCACCCACATGGCAGCTAACAACTGTCTGTAACTCCAGTTCCAGGGGATCTGACAGCCTCTTCTGTCCTCCGCGGGCATTGCAGGACACGGGTGCACTTACCTACATGCAGGTGTAAGATTACACATAAAATTTTAAAAAACAACAACAACAAAAAAAAAAAACTTAAAGGTTTCCAGAATGCTGCTTTTAAAGCAACTCAATATTCAGACCAAACTAAGACAATCTCCCACAGATTTAATTCAAACATTAGACATGTTGAGAGAAATGGACACATTTTTCTTACCAGCCATCTAGTCTTGGAACAAACAGCTTCATCTGAATACTCCAGACACACTTGGATGTTCATTTTACTGAAAAGAGAACTCACATTAGCCTGTAATAACAGAATTTTGGAATTTTACTTAGAACTATTTTTCCTCAAATGAAAATAATATTGTTTGGTGATATATTTTTTTCTGACTATAAAAAGAATTTCTAAGTTCTAAATAACAAAAATGTTTAATTGAATGAGCCTCTTATTTTTCTGCTAATCAGTCTCTTCCATAAATGTGAAGGAAGAAATCCATGTCAGTTACCATCTGATAGGAAAATATTTAACCTGTTCCATACCTATGATATTAGCATTAAGGTAACTAACTTGGAAGAGTCTGCCGCCCCTCTGCTTTTTTAAGACAGGGTCCCTTGTAGCACAAAAGAACTCACTATAGAGCCGAGCGTGGTGGCACATGCCTTTAGTCCCAGCAGCAATGGGTGGGGGGAGGCAGGTGAATTTCTGCTGTGAATTCAGGGCCAGCCTGGTCTACAAAGTGAGTTCCAGGCTACAGAGAGACCCTGTCTCAAAAAGACAAAAATAAAAAATAAAAAAAAAGAACTCAGTATATAACTAAGGAGGACCTTGAATTCCTAATCCTCTTGCCTCCACCTCCCAAGTAGGATTACAAGTCTGATCATCCCTTCTTTTTGTATTTCAGAATCTCTTTCAGATTTGAGACACAAAGCTTTATCAACTACATGGGGATCAGTCAAATCTGCAGTTCAAGCTTTCTGCACTTCATCTGTCAGTATTTTCACAATTTTGTTTTTGAATCCCTTGTTTAAATAGAACCGTTTTCAGAAGCTAAATATGTAAACTCACTAGAAGTAGAGAAGCTGGGACTGGAGTGGAAGGGAGTTGCTGCTGACCACTGTCTGCCTGGACTGCCCTGAGGGGTCTTCAGGTTGGAAGCTCCCTTAAACCCAAGGACCCTGGAAACTCATAATGTTTTCCAATCTCATTCCAAACTATGTATGTTTAAATTATCTAGTGACACATTCCATAGTTACATAACTCCTTGATAGAACAGTGTTTCCTAACTGTAATTTTCCAATTTTCCTTGTAGGATTCGTATGCTCTTTTTTTTTTTTTAAGACAGGGTCTCCCTGTAGCCCCAGCTGGCCTGGAACTCACTAGACCAGGCTGGTCTCAGTCCTACAGAGAAATACCTGCCTCTGCCTCCCGAGTGCTGGGATTAAAGGTGAGCCCCCACCACCACCACACCCGGTTTCATATACATTTTAAAAATAATCCCTAGGTTGTTTGGCAGATATTTTTACCAGATAGAAAAATGGTATGTCCCTATAACCTCACCAGGAAAATCCAAGGAGCCTCACTCACCAAAAGCCTTAGAAGGCTGAGGAAATGATGACACGTAAGTCCTGAAAAGAACTGTTATGCTTCCACAAGCTTCCATCACTAAAGCCAGGTGCAGGGGACAGCCTCAGGGACCTTACCTCATACCTCGCAGGCATCCTGGAGGGTCTGTGCTCACCCGGTTTAGTGGTATTTCCTGGGGCACTCAGTGGCCATCACGTGTTTGATTTTCCCAGGGATAGGGGTCAGCTGTTGTGCTTGTTGTGCTTGTTCCTGTGCCTGACACCTGGGTCTAGCATATAAGAGGCATCTAGTAGGGCTAAGAGATGGCTCAGCAGTTAAGAGCACTGACTGCTCTTGCAGAAGAACCAGGTTTGATTCCCAGTACCTACATGGCAGCTACAAACTGTCCTTAACTCCAGTTTTATTTTAATAAAAATATTAAATAAAAAATATATTTAAAAAGATGCATCTAGTAAATGTTAAATGAGTGGATGATTAAGCCACAGGTAACTGCAGGAAAAACACTGGTACAAATCTATCTTTTTTAAAAAAAAATTATTTTTATTTTATGTTTGAGTTTGTTGCCTGCATGCATGTGAGTGCACCTGTGTCGTGCAGTGCTGTGGCGGTCAGAAGAGGGCTTCGGATTCCCCTGGAACTGGAGTTAAGGACGGTTTTTAGCCGCCTTGCAGGTGCGGGGACTCACCACTTCTGCCCCAGAGGCTGCATAGGAACCACCCAAGTCCTGAACACCTGCAAGCACGGCTGGGAGATGGGGCAAGGCTCCAGAAAGCCTTCTTAGTTTCCAGTCCCAAGACCTATTTTTACAGGTTTCTACATATTTTCATTAAATGTAAATATACTGTGTTTAAGCTAATGTCAGTGGTGTGGACTACCCCTCCCAGGCATCCTCTCCTGTTATCCCTAGGCGGGACGGTGCTACTGTGCATCTTGCAGGCCGAGCCACGTCGGGCCGCGGTGGCCCGCGTGCTGCCCCCTGGCGGCCGGAGCGGGAGAGGCCGCGGAGGGCGAGCGCCCGCACCTGGCGATTGGCGGCCGCTCTAGGAACGCGAGGGGGGCCTCTCGGTGGTGGCGCGGGGCCGTTTTCGCGCGCCTTGGCCCGGCGCCATGTCCAGGGCTGGCTGGTCCCAAAAGGCAGGCCTCGGCCTCGCGTGCCAGACCAGTGTCCTTTCTCTGCGGCGATGCTTAGGCGACGTGCTGCACCCTCAGCAGGAGCAGCGCCTGCGTCCTTGGTGCCCTGCAGCCCGTTCTTTATGCAAATCCCTGTGCAAACACAGTTGCTGCAGGCACTAAGGTGAGGCCAGGACTTTGTAGGGCATAATAGATGTGCACACACCCGCCTCCGCGGGTTCCCAAACCTCTGCAGAGAAAAAAATAATAAAACCACTCCCTGGAGTCCAAGGAGAAAGGGATGATCGATTTATACCAAGCTTCCAGATTTATACATATCTTATTTATTTTTATTTTACCTGTGTGTTTTGCCGTGCATGCACTGCTCATGGAGGCCAGAAGAGGGCCTTGAATGTCCTCAAACTGGAGTTAAGGGCAGTTAGCCATCAAGTGCATGCTAGGAACTGAACCCAGGTCCTCTGTAAAGTTCAGCCAGTGCTCTAACTGCTGAGCCATCTCGCCAGTCCCAAGCTGAGATTCTTGATTTATGTCAGAAAATAATTTGAGCTGGTCCCAGGGAGGACCTCCTGTAATCTAGCACTTAGGAAGTGAAAGTATCTCAATCAGAGGTTCAAAGTCATCCTCAGCTACATAATTCAAGGCTAGCCTGTGTTTCATAAGACCCTGTTTCAAAACAAAAGAATTGCAGAACAAGTCACTGAGGCAAAATTGGAGTTCTTTAAGAACACGTTTTAATAATTGTTTAACCACAAGCATTCAGAGTAGGAGAAAGGTGAGCTGTGGATGTGGCCTGTACCTTTCAGTGCTCAGGAGAAGGATCAGATGTTCAAGATCGACCTCAGTTATAGATAAGCAAGGTCGAGGTTAGCAGGGCTACAGTAGGACACCAGAGAACAAACTCAGGCCAGCATTCTCCCCACGAGGCCATCTCCTGGCCCCAAGCAATTTTTTTTTTTTTTTTCCGGTCTTTTTGAGACAGGGTCTCCCTGTAGCTCCAGCTGGCCTGGAACTCACTATGTAGACCACGCTGGCCTCAAACTCACAGAGGTCTTCCTGCCTCTGCCTCCCAAGTACTGGGATTAATGGCATGCACCACCACGCCCGGTTGCCCCAAGCAATTCTTAACTATACATAAATCAAGGAAGTCAAGACATGTTTTGATTGTAAACAGTTCATAATCTTGTTTGTAAAATTCTCTTTTGTTTTTTTGTGTGGATTATTTGTTTGGGTTTGAGACAGTGGCTCCCTTTGTAGCTCAGGATAGGCTTAAAGTTGTGACAGTCCTGCCTCAGCCTTCTTCAGTGCTGAGATCACAGATACTCGTAACTCTCAGTCAGCCGGGCTGATGTGGTTCCTTTTCCTTCCCATGTTGCTTAATTTTCTGTCTTTCTATCCTGCCTCAGACATATCAGACTTCACTTGGCTGCCCCCTCTGGGTCCTTTCAATTAGAAGAGTAACAGACACATTGAATTAAAGGCCCACTCTATTTCAATGTGGCTGGCCTCACTTTTTAACTCATTATACCTGCAGTGACTTTATTTCCAAGTCAGGTCACATTCTGAGGTTCTAAGAATGACATGAATGTTGGAGATACTGAAAAAAAATAAAAGTCAGGAGCCATGAAGTCTCTCAGGCAGGTCGCGTACCGGTCAAGAATTCCAACTCGCCGGTAAGTAAGTTTTATGGCCGAGACATCTGGCTTACTGATAAGTAAGTTTCATGGCCGAGACATCTCCAACTCACTGATAAATAAGTTTTATGGTTGAGACATCTGGCTTAGTGATAAGTAAGCTCCCCGCTCTCCCTGTAGCATTTTGTAATAGTTTAAACTAACCAATAACCACGCTTCTGCTTCTGTAAACTGCTTCTGCCCTATAAAGACCCCAAACCCCAGACCTGGGGCGCGCTTCTCCCTTTGTCAGGAGTTGTGCCCACAGGTACCTGTGTAAAATAAAAGCCTCTTGCTATTGCAACTCGAGGGCTCGACTTGTCCTTTGTGGTTTCAATTTTACATTTGGAGGTCCCAGCGAGATCAGAGAGTCGAAACTACTGAGAAAATTACTGTCCCTCCGGGGAGGTAAGT
>NW_008339068.1:760151-765797 GCF_000622305.1 Nannospalax galili
GAATGGAAATTACATTGTGCTTACAGACCCCAGAGCTCAGGCCAGGTAGAACGAATGAATAGAACTATTAAGGAGGCTTTAACTAAATTTTTGTTGGCAACTGGCACTAAGGACTGGGTGACCCTCCTCCCCCTAGCCCTATATCGGGCCAGGAATACTCCTGGGCCCAGTGGATTAACCCCCTTTGAAATTCTGTACGGGACCCCTCCCCCGGCTGTCTCTTTTCTTGATCCAGACATCTCTAACTTTGTTAGCACCCCTTCCCTGCAGACGCACCTGCGAGCGTTGCAGCTGGCACACGAAGAAATCTGGAAACCCCTGGCAGCAGCCTACCAAGATGCTGTTAACACCCCTATTGCCCCCCATCCCTTCCAACCAGGTGACACCGTCTGGGTCCGGAGACATCAGGCTCGAAGCTTAGAGCCTCGCTGGAAAGGACCGTGCACAGTCCTCCTCACCACCCCTACAGCCCTCAAAGTGGATGGGATCGCAGCCTGGATCCATGCCTCACACGTCAAAGCAGCAGAACCTGTGCACCGGGAGTCCCAAACAGGAGAGCAGCAGGAGAGATGGCGACTGACACGAACATCAAACCCTTTAAAGATAAGACTGGTCAAAAATTAATAACCAGAGTTCTGACCCTTATACTTTTAGTCAAAAACATAAGAGGTAGCCTTCAACCATTTAATGCTACCAGGTTTATGCTAACCCGGTATGGTCACCCTTGTGAATGTAGAGGTGGCCATTGGGAGGCCCCACCCGGTACATATTTCCAGTCTGTAGATTGTGGAGACAGGACTGCATATCTTGGTATTCATGGTACACCTACTCAGCAGCACCAACAGAGCTGGAAATGTGTGTCTAAGCCTAAACCTATCTTACCACCAGCTAATGGTGAGTGCCCCTCTGACTGTAATTTCGTCGAAGCTATGCACTCATCCTGTTATGTTTCTTTTACTGAATGTCAGTTCAATAATATCCTGTATTTTTATTCTACGGCCATTTCTTATAAAAAGGCCTCTGGGGGCTCAGATTGGAGTCTTAACACTCAGGTAATAGGACCAGAAAGTTATAATTCAAAAACCCTTAGTGCAGGCTGCTATGTAGAACCTGGACAAAAGGCATGCTGGCCGCAACAAGCTCCGATTCACATATCAGATGGAGGGGGCCCTACAGACCAGGTTAAAGAAAATTATGTCCAAACTGTGTTGCAAAAACAAAGGGAGTCTCTCTTGCCCCGCCTTCATTACCATCCACTATTGCTACCCAAACCTAGAGGCCTTAATTTAGACCCTCAGACCATGGAGATCCTTACTGCCACCCATGATGCCCTAAACCGCTCCAACCCTTCCCTGGCAGAAGATTGTTGGCTGTGTCTCGCATTAGGAACTTCATAGCCTCTAGTTTTACCTTTAAATAATGAATCTAATATACTCCCCTCTCCGGATATTTGCAGCTATACCACGCCTTTTAAGGTCCAGCCCCGCTACTTCAACACATCTATTTGCCTTTTTAGTCCCTTTCAAAATAATTCCTTTGATGTAGACCTCGGATTAGCTATGTTTACTACCTGCTCTAGGTTTGTAAACACCTCTCAGACAGGCTGTTTAGGGGGGGGAAAAATTTATGTATGTGGAAATAACATGGCCTATCCTTATTTACCCACTAACTGGACTGGTTCATGTGCCCCTGCATTGCTCTTGCCAGACATAGACATAATTCCAGGAGATGAGCCTGTGCCTTTGCCTAGCTTTGACACATTCGTTCCTAGGCACAAAAGAGCGGTCCAGTTCATTCCGTTGCTTATTGGACTGGGTATCTCAGGAGCCCTCGCTACGGGCTCAGCTGGTGTAGGAGTGGCAATAGACACTTACAACAAATTATCTCAACAGTTAATTGATGATGTAAATATGGTCTATCGGTCTGTACAAGATCTTCAGGACCAGGTGGATTCACTAGCCGAAGTTGTTTTACAAAATAGACGGGGACTTGATCTATTAACAGCAGACAAGGGAGGTATCTGTTTAGCATTACAGGAAAAATGCTGTTTTTATACCAACAAGTCCGGGATCGTCAGAGATCAGATTAAAAAACACCAAGAGGAACTAGAAAAAAGGCGACAGGAGCTTTTTGCTAACCCCATGTGGGGCATGTGGAACGGAATTCTGCCTTACCTTCTACCCCTTGTTGGGCCCCTGGTGTCCCTACTCTTAATCCTAACAATAGGCCCCTGCATTTTCAACCGGTTGACTCAATTCATGCGAGAAAGGCTGTCAGCTGTCCAAACCTTAGTGCTGACTAGCCAATACCAAGCCCTAGAAACAAGTGACCCTGATAATCTATAAAGGAGGGAAAGATGCCCCTCCATAGTTACAAAGAAAAAGGGAGGAATGAAAAAAAAAAAATTAAAAATTATAAAAGTCAGGAGCCATGAAGTCTCTCAGGCAGGTCGCGTACCGGTCAGGAATTCCAACTCACTGATAAGCAAGTTTTATGGCTGAGACATCTGGCTCACTGATAAGTAAGTTTTATGGCTGAGACATCTGGCAACCGCGCTTCTGCTTCTGTATCCCGCTTCTGCTCTATAAAAGTTCCACAAACCCGACCTGAGGCGCGCAAGTCCTCCGAGGAGAGTTTGTGCCCACAGGTACCTGTGTACTAAATAAACCTCTTGCTGTTGCAACCCGAAGGCTGACTTGTCCTCTGTGGTTTCACTCTTACAATACTGCTCAGCCTCCATGGGCCGAGTTCCCAGACTGTAGCCCCCTGGTTTCTCTGACCTGTGGCACTATCCCAGGCCTTCACCATGAGCCTCACCTTCCTGGCCACTCAAGTCTTAGTCAGCTTCAGCTTTCCTCCCTCCCAAATTTTTGGGAAATGTCACTGCCTCAGAGTCATTTCTTAGAATCCCTCCAATGAGGATAACCTCATCCCTCCCTGTCCTGATGGGCTCATAACACTTCAGTTATAATTAAGGCAACAGTGAGTGACTGTGATATGTGCATTTGTGCTTCCGCCACTAAAACTCATTTCTCAAGGATAGGAACCAGGAAGACTGGATGAACCATATTGAGCTTAATGTACGGCTGAAGTGCTTGCAGACTGACACAGGAAGCCTGTTTCAACTAGACAGACCAGAGATGGTGAAGACCTGTGTGGAGCCCACTGCAGGGAGCCCATCCAGGAGGTAGAGGAGCAGTGGCCCTGTCCTTAGGAGAGAGATCCAAATCTAGGCTCCACCTCCCTGGGCAGTGCATACAAACTAAAGCTCTTACCCTGACCATGGCTTACAAAGCCCCATATAATCTTTATAGGAAATAGTCATGCTATGAGGATTAAATGGAACAATACATGCAGTGCCCCCAACGGCAAGCATTCAGCATATATGAGCCATTATTGCATGTTAGATTGCAACATCCCAATGTGGAGGGGGCAGTGCCAGGTGTGGGGTATGACTCTTACAGATCCCAGTGACTCAGCTGTGAGTTCCTTCAATAGCTCAAGCCTTACTCAAAAAGGACAGAAGCATGGCCTTGTGTTGACAGCCTGGACTGGATTGACAGGGCTTAACACTGAATTCCTCAGAAACATTTTGAGTCTGTGTTCTCATCAACACAATGGAAACAATTCTTCCTATAAATGTTTATATGGATTGTTTGGGTTTTAATGCTTTTATTGACATATTAAATATACGCAACAGTGAGTTTCATTTTGACATTCTTTTATGTGTGTATAACATATTCTAATTACATCCACCTCCTCCTGTCTTGTCTTCCTCACTCTCACAAAGCCCCTTTCTCTTTCCAACTAGGCCCATTCTGCCCGCCCCCCACCTCTCTTTCTCTGTGTGTGTGTGTGTGTGTGTGTGTGTGTGAGAGAGAGAGAGAGAGAGAGAGAGAGAGAGAGAGAGACTCACTGAGTATCATTAAGGTTCATAACACCAGGAACACCGTACCAGTGGCTAGACCACTGAAGAAAATGTCTCTCTTGCCCCATGTAAATCCTCTGGGAGAGGTGGGACCCCCCCCCATGAGCCACCACACCCAGCCATGGATCCTTTTTTGTTTGTTTATTATTGTCTATATTTTTTGAGACAGGAGTTCTTTTTAAAAATATCTTATTTTTTAAATATTTTGTTTATTATTTTTATTTTATGTGTATGAGTATTATGCCTGCATGTAGGTAAGTGCACCCATGTTGTGCAATGCCCAAGGAGGTCAGATGAGGCTGTCGGATCTCCTGGAACTGAAGCTCCAGACAGTTTTTAGCTGCCATGTGGGTGCTGGGATTCGAACCAAGGTCTTCTGCAAGAACAGTTTCTTAACTGCTGAGCCATCTCTCCAGCCCTGAGACAGGATTTCAAGTAACCCTGACTGGCCTCAAACAGACTAAGAGATTGAAAACAGAACTCTTATTTCCCAAGTGCTGAGATTACAGGTATGCTCCACCACACTCAGTCATCCTTTTCTGTTGTAAATAGTCACTGGGCTGGGAGGTAGTATGGTGATAGAGTGCTTGCCTAGCATTTGGGAAGCCCTGGGTTCAATCCCCAGCAACACCACCCAAAAAATTGCTTATTTTGTTAATAGGTAATAGTGTTGCTTACATTCGCTAGAAGAAAATGTGATAAAAGTAATATCCATGCCGGGTATGGTGGCACACGCCTTTAATCCCAGCACTCGGGAGGCAGAGGCAGGTGGATCTCTGTGAGTTCAAAGCCAGCCTGGCCTACATAGTGAGTTCCAGGACAGCTGGGGCTACAGGGAGACCCTGTCTCCAAAAGACCAAAAAAAAAAAAAAAAAAACCGGAAAAGTAATATCCATTGACTTTTCTAAGTTTGGAAATGACACATTTTATTGCAGAGAATTTGGAGAAGAAAACAGAGACCTTCAAAAGGACCTCCTATTTACTTTTTATCCCTTGGTTGCTTGCCGTGGAACAAATGGAAAATGAAGTGTATCCAGGTGAGGGACAGAGACACCAGCACCAGATCAGGTGCTGGGCAGTCTGACAGCAAAGTCCTTGTCAGGAAGGCCACAGAAAGGCTCTCTGCTGAAGTTCAAGGATTCCTTAATGTTAAGTGAGAATCCTGGGGATGGCTGGGATGTAAACAAGCTGACAGGATGTTCATATAAGGATCAGGCATGGTGGCACATGCATTTAATCCTGGCACTTAAGAAGCAGAGGTGGGTGGACCTCTGTGAGCTCAAGCTAGCCAGGACTACAGGGAGATCCTCTCTCAAAAAAAAAAAAAAAAAAAAAAAAAGAAAGAAAGAAAAAGAAAAAAAAAAGAGAAGAAAAGAAAAAACAGAATGGATTCATATAAATAGAATTGCCACCTGGTCAAAGGGAATTATTTTAACTTATCTCTTGTTCAATATTGCCCTTTACTCAAGAAAGATTGTAACAATTTGTAGTTCTAAAGTAAAGCCTGTCTCATGGCTTTGCTTGTGTCAGAATTCCTACTTCAAGTTTTTCATGTTGGAGTAGATGAAAGATGGGACTGAGCGGGGACAGTGGCTCCTGCCCTCCATCCCAGCACTGCGAAGGTGACGCAGGAGTGACAAGAGTTTGAAACCAACATGGGCAACAAAGTGAGTTTAGGCTAGCCTGAACTACAGTTCCGAAGGAAACCCTGAATTGCA
>NW_008339068.1:765820-800700 GCF_000622305.1 Nannospalax galili
GAGGGAGGGAGGGAAAGAAAAAGAGAAAGGAAAGGAAGAAAGAAAGTTATGGTGATGTTTTAATTTGTATTTCCTCTGTTTTAGTGAACTTATTTTTTAAGATTTTTAAAAATTACGTGTTTGTGTGTGCATGCGTGTGTGTGTGTGTGTGTGTGTGTGTGTGTGTGTGTAGGTATGTACACATGAGTGCAGGGGCCAAAGAAGGCCAGAAGATGGTATCAGAGAGTGTCAGATCCCCCTGGAACTGAAATTACAAGCAGTTATGAGCCACCCAGTGTGGGTGCTGGAAATCCAACTGGGGTCCTCTGCAAGAGCAGCAAGCACTCAACCAATGAGCCATCTCTCCAGCCCCTGACATTTAAAAAAAGTTATTTTTATTTTTATGTGAATGAGTGTTTTGCCTGCATGTATGTGAGTGTACCCATGTCATGCAAAGCCCACAGAGGCCAGAAGAGCCCATCAGATCCTCAGGAACTAGAGTTACAGTCGGCTGTTAGCTGCCATTAGGGTGCTGGGAACCAAACCCCGGTCCTCTGCAAGAGCAGCCAGAGCTCTTACTGCTGAGCCATCTCTCCAGCCCCTGAAATTCACTTTTAATCACTGAGCTTGTACATTTACCCTTATCTGTTAGCTACTCTTACTTCATTTTGAGAACTGTCTGTTGGTGGCTTCACCATTACACAAGAGCTCTTTCCAGACTGAGGATATTAATTTGTAATATTTTGAATATCATAATTGATGTAAATATTCTTCCAATTTGCTATTAACCTTTTGTATTTTGTATCCATTCCTAAACCTTAAATACTTCAGTTGCCAAATCTGCTAGTGCTTTTCACCGGGATTCTCCCAAGTGTCATTCAGAAGTGGGTTAAATGCCATTTAAATATGCTCATATTTTAGCTTGATTTTTATATAATCCTTTAATACTCTTGGACTTAATTTTTTATATGATGTGAAATATAGTTGCTACTTTATTTTTCTTAAGTGGCCAAATAAAGCTCCCAGTAATCTTTTGTGCACAGCCCATGCTTTCCCCATGATTTTGTAATGAAGCACTTTCCTGTGGAGTCTAGCGCCAAACTCCAGTGTCTGTCCCTTATTAATCCTTTGCTGTAGGACAACGTACTTAACATTTCTGGACCTCAGTTTGCTCATTGGTAAAATGGGGAGAAAAGCATAGCACCTGTCCTACAAGGCTGTTGTAAACATTAGTCACTGTATTTTGTTTTGTTTTGTTTGGGCAGAATCTCACTATGTAGCTCCAGCTGGCTGGCCTGGAAATCACTATGTAGACCAGGCTGGCTTCAAACTCAGAGATCCACCTAAAGGTGTGTGTCCCCACCACACCCAGCCCTCTTTATTTATTTATTTTATTTTATTTGTTTGTTTATTATTCATTCATTCGTTCGTTCGTTCATTCATTCATTTGGTCTTTTTTGAGACAGGGTCTCCCTGTAGCCCCAGCTGTCCTGGAACTCACTATGTAGACCAGGCTGGCCTTGAACTCACAGAGATCCACCTGCCTCTGCCTCCCGAGTGCTGGGATCAAAGGCATGCGGCACCACACCCGGCTACTTTTTTTAAAAAAAATTATTTTTATTTCATGTGTATGAGTATCTGCATCTCTTATCTGCATATGTGTGTATGGGCACCATATGCATGTAGTGGCCGCAGAGGCCAGAAGAGGGCATTGGATCCCCTGGAACTAGAGCTACAGGCAGTTATGAGCTGCCATATAGGTGACCTACAAGAGCAGCAAGTGTTCTTAACCAGTGAGCCATCTTCCCAGCTCTGCTGCCCTATTTTAATGATCACACATGTTTCCCATTTACTTTGTATGTATGTGTGTGGACATGCCTGGGCCAGTGTGCATATGGAGGTCAGAGGGCAGCTTTCAGGAGCTGGTTCTCTCCCTCCACAACGTGGGTCCTGGGGATTGCACTCAGGTCATCAGGCTGGAGGTAAGCACCTTTACCTGATGCGCCATCTGGATGGTCCTGACTGCTCTGCTAATGTTCCTGGTTGTCTTTAATTTGTACCCCTCCGTAATCCCAAACCTGGATTCCAGATCCTTGCACTGTCCTCATTCTTGTTTTAGTCATCTTACTGGTGTTTAGGACAATTTTCCACTATTGCTCTTCTTACTTGTTTTCTTACTTGTTTTCTTGCTTTCTTTCTTGTTTTGTTTTGTTTTGCTTTTTTGTTTCTGAGACACAGTTCCACTAAGTACACCTGGCCAGCTTCCAACTCATGATCTTCCTGCCTCAGCCTTTTGAGTGCTGGGATTACAGGCATGAACCACCATGGTCCAGCTGCTTATTTTGTTTTACAAAATAAATGATGTGCCTTTTTTTATTTTTATGTACTAGAAGGTCTTGGGGTCAGGGTCTGGAGGAGGCAGTGTGTGGCATTCAGACAACAGGAATAGAAGGGAGAGGAGAGAAAGAAGGTGAAAGGAGCCAGGCTTGGCGGTGCATGCCTGTAATCCAGTCACTTGGCAGGCTGAAGCAGGAGGCTTGTCTTAAGTTCCAGGCTGGCCCGGGCTACAAAATGAGATGCTGTTTCAAAAACAAACAAAAACAGGGCTGTAAAACGTCTGCTGCCTTTGACTATGGGAAAAAGATCTTGCTCAAATACATCAATATCCCAGCTTTGGGGACCAGAGTAAGAAATATGGGAGTCTCGGGAAGGCTGATGTGGCGAGACACAGATGATACAACACCATCACAGCAGGCTCAGAAGTTGTGGTGCTGTATATGGACTGTGTGCAGCTGGTTGAATATAAAGGATTAGGAGACTTGGGATCTACTAATGTGCTATAGCTCAGGGGTAGGCATTGGGCTATAGACAAGAGGTCCCTGGTTCAAATCCATGTGTTCACTACCTTGTTACTCTTTTTTAATTTTATTTTAAATTATACGTTGGGTCTGAAGAGAGAAAAATAAATTAAAAATAAATAATTAAATTATGTGCATATGTATGTGACTGTGTGGGTATGTACACACGAATACAGGTGCCTATGGAGGCTAAAACAGGGCATCAGATCCCTTGGAGTTGGAGTTAGGCAGTTATGAGCCACTGGATGTGGGTACTAGGCATTGAACTCAGATCCTCTGCAAGAGCGGTATCTGCTCTTAACCTCTAAGCCAACTGTCCAGCTCTATCCATGCTTTGGCACTTTTTAAGATAAGTTAGTTTCCAACTTCTATCAAGTTGGACTTGGAGCCCTAATGGAAAATCCTGCTTCCATCCCCTCAGGACTGAAAATAGAACTTCTTTCCTCTTCTGACAGAGGGACGAAGGCCGCCAAGGAGTAAGAGGCAAACAGGGCCCTGCACTGTGCCATAACCCTACCTTCTTCCTGAGCTCAGAACCCTAAGGAACGAGTGAATGGGTTGACAGGAATTGCAGAACCTATATATAGGGAAAGGAGCCCTTCATTTCCAGGTGCCATGAGCTACATGTTTTGGCAGCCAGGAGCTGGCCAAGTTCAAGTGCCCATCTGGAGGTGCAGTCATCCTTTCCAATCACCGAATAACAGGTTACCATCTACAGTAGAGTTCAAATAAAGGCATTATGGGGAATAAATAGGTATGCCTAAAATAGTTTACACTATCGATTAATCTATTTGTTACAGTCGGTTGGTAGACCTACAAACTAGCTCTATTTAGTAGTTATTTTTAAGATATTTTCAGGGAATATAAGTCAGTGGTAGAGCTGATTCGGCACACAGAAGCCCGAGGTTCAATCTCCAGCACCCCCCACTCCTCAAAATTAAAGCTCTTTGGAGATGCTGAAGGTGGTAATCTTAGCACTGGGAAGACTGAAGCACAAGTACTGGTGAGAGTCTGATTAAATGCTGTGACCGAAAGCAACTTATGGAAAAAAGAGTTTGTTTTCACTTACAGTTCCAGAGAGAGAGTCCATAATGTCTGGAAGGCCGGGCAACAGGCATCAGGAGCAGGAAGCTGGCTGATCATGTCTCATCCCCAACAGGAAGCAAAAGAGCAGGGGGGTAAGGCAACAAACCCTCGAAGTCCCCAGTGCCGTACCTCCTCCACCAAGTCTGTACCTCCCAGACAGCACCAGTAGCTAGGGACCAAGTATTCAAATACATGAGCTGTCGGGGGCGTTTCTCATTCAAACCACCATAGGCAACATAATGAATTCTAAGCCACACAGGGCTACACTGTGAAATCCTACCCTCCAAAACCAAGGCCAACAAGCAAAAATAGAAACTCCACAATGAAACTATATTTAATAGGCTGTCGCAGAATAAAAATTTTTTTGTTCATTTGAGACCGGGAACTGGCCCGGAACTCACTATATAGACCAGGCTGGCCTTAATCTCACAGAGATCTGCCTGCCTCTGCCTCCTAAGTGTTGGGATTGAAGGTAGGCACCACCATGCCCAGCACAGAATAACTTTTTTATTTTATAAAAAAAAATTTTATTTATTTAATTTGTCTTTTTGAAACAGGGTCTCCCTGTAGCCCCAACTGGCCTGGAACTCCTATGTAGACCAGGTTGGCCTTGAACTCATAGACATTCGCCTGCCTCTGCCTCCCAATTGCTGGGACTATAGGTATGCACGGCTTCTTATTCAATTTTTAAAATTTAATTTATTATTCTTTTCTTTATGTGTATGAGTGTGTTGCCTGCATGGATGTAAGTGTACCCATGTTATGCAATGCCATGGATGTCAAAGGTGGGTGTTGGATTCCCTGAAACTGGAGTTACAGATGGTTGTTAGCCACCATGTGGATGTTGGGAATTGAACCCAGGTCCTCTGCAAAAGCAACCAGTGCTCTTAACCACTGAGCCATCTCTCCAGCCTCTTTATTTATTATTTTTATATTGCCTGCATATGTGTAAGTGCACCTGTATTCTGCAATGCCTGCAGAGATCAGAAGAAAGCATTGGATCGCCTGGAATTGTAGTTAAGGATAGTTGTTAGCTGCCATGTGGGTCCTGCGAATTGAACCTGTATCCTCTGCAAGAACAACCAGTGCTCTTAACTGCTGAGGCATCTCTCCAGCCTAGAATAATTTTTAAAAATATTTTATTATTTTTGGGGCTGGAGAGATGGCTCAGTGGTTAAGAGCACTGACTGGTCCTGTAGAGGACCTGGGTTTGATTCCCTGCACCCACATGGGGGCTATGAACTGTCCTTAACTCCAGTTCCAGGGGAATCTGAAGCCCTCTTCTGACCTCCACAGCATTGCAGGACATGGGTGCACTCACATACATGCAGGTAATACACTCATACACACAAAAATAAAAATAATAAAATGTTTTATTATTTTTATTTTTGTGTGTATGAGTATACTGTCTGCATGGTGTAAGTACATCCCTCAGAAGAGGGCATCGGATTCCCCTGGAATTGGAATTACAGATGGTTGTTAGCTGCCACATGGGTGCTGGGAATTGAACCTGGGTCCTCTGTAAGAGCAGCCAGTGCTCTTAACCACTGAGCCATCATTTCAGCCTCTAGAATAATTTATTTATTTTTATTTTTTGGTCTTTTTGAGACAGGGTCTCCCTGTAGCCCCAGCTGGCCTAGAACTTGCTATGTAGACCAGGCTGGCCTCAAACTCAGAGATCTGCCTGCCTCTGCCTCCCAAGTACTGGGATTAAAATCATGCGCCACCACACCCAGCCCTAGAATAATTTTTCATAAAAATAATTTAAATGTAATTTATTTACTTATATGTCATTCTTCTTCCCTATCAAAGTCAGCTTTCATGTTAATGGGAAGAATATAACCACTGTTTAGATGCATTGTGATTTATAGGTATAACTGCAACTAGCTCCAACTTTTCTATTTGATCTTATTAGGATTTTCTAAAACCATCCTTGCTAAGAAGCTTGTTTTTATATGTGTCATGCTCCCACAATTGCATTCTTCTGTTATTACTGCAAAAGCAAGAGTGGTATCTTCAACACTGAACTTTGAAACTGAGTACACTAGCAGTCACAGTAATGTTAGATGTTAACCTTTGACAAAAGGAACTCCCAAAAGCGTCACTTGGATGCCATGAATTGATGCCAGGACAACTTGCTTCCTTCTTTTCTTCCTTTTCTCTCTCTTTTCTTTTTATAAACGTGTGTGTGTGTGTGTGTGTGTGTGTGTGTGTGTGTGTGAGGCACTCTTAACCACTGAGCCATCTCTTCAGCCCTTACTCATATTTTTAGCTTTCTTTTCTTTTTTAAAATTTATTTATGTGTGTATGTGTGTGTGTGAGACAGCCCATGTGTGGAGGTCAGAGGACAATCTGTGGAGTTGGGTCTCTCCTTCTACCATGTGTGTTCAGGGACTGGAACTCAGATCATCAGGTTTGGCAGCAAGCATCTTTATCTACCGAGCTATCTGGCTGGCTCCCTTTCTTTATTGTTTTTGTTTTGCTTTGCTTTGTTTCCCATTTTTGAGACCAGCTCTCATGTAGCCCAAGTGGAGCTCAAACTCGCTGTGTAGCTCAGGATGACTTTGAACTCCTGATCCTCCTGCCTCACCTCTCAAGTGCTTACAAGCATGCGCCACCACACCAGCAATCCAGCAGTTTTCATGGTTTTAATGCAGGCATGCTGTGGCTTGCTTGACTAGCCACTTTATAATCAAGAGCTACTTATAGGCACTCAGTGATTTTTAGAGCATCTATGAGCTTGATTGCCACTCCACGGTACTTAACACCTGTGATGGCAGAACAGCTGCTGACTGGTCTTTGAGAAAAGACAGGTATTGTCAGAGAAGTACTGGGGTCAACAGGGTGGTCACAGGCATGGCGGCCTCAGAAGCCTCTGGAGCAGAGCCTATCAGATTTAGCAAAATAGTTTTCTCTGAATGGCTGTTAATTTGAATGTGAACAGATATATGATTTTGGCGTTTTGGGTGTTTTTACTGTTTGAGACAGGGTCCCACCCTGTAGCCTAGGCTGGCCTTGCACTTGTGATGATTCTCTTGCCTCCGTCTCCCAAGTGCTGGGATTATAGGTGTGAGCCACCACTCTCTGCTTCCTTTGAAATGATTTCTAAAGTTATAAATGCACAGGCACTTCGGGGGCTGGAGAGATGGCTCTACAGTTAAGAGCATTGCTGCTTTTGTAGAGGACCGGGATTTGGTTTCCAGCATCCACAACCATCCTTAACACCAGGGGATCCAGCACCCTCTTCTGGTCATCATGGGCATTGCACACATGGGTACAAAATAATGCATACAAAACACTCATACATAGAAAATTAAAATAATTTAAAATTAAAATAATAAATAAGCCCTCAGCTTAAGCCAAAGTACAGTGGTATAATCTGTAATGCTAGCACTCAGGAGGCTGAGACATAATGATTTCTATGTTCAAGGCCAGCTCGTGTAGTCCAGGACAGCCAGGGCTATACAGACCCTGACTCAAAAAAGTGAAAAAAAATCAAGCAAATAGTAAAACTTTCTTTAAACATTCTGCCTTCCAGAAGCCTCTCTAGCATTTCTGATCCTAGGCAACTCCTTCACATACAAGGAGAAGCCTGTGGATGCCGTTGGTCACAGAGCGAGGGGAAGAGTCAGGTGGCTGTGAGGCAGCAAATCTTCAGAGTCCATCAGAAAGAGAAGGGCTCCTCAGGATAGTGAGGGTGTTGTTTAGTGGTTGATTCTGCCCATCCACTGAAGTTTGGAACGAGTTGCTTTTGTCCCGTGTCACTGTTGTCAATAGTATTACCAAAATAGTACATCAACCTGTATATATGAAGCTCATAGAACAATTTTTATGGAGGATTATAAGCATTCAAAAAAGATCTGAGAGTGGTGACGCCTCTCTGTAAGCAAGGAGACCAGAGGGATTCATGCCCATGAGTGATTAGGATGATCTGTGGGCCAGAGACTCATTACCGTCCCACTAATGCCACATCAGAATTTAGACGCAAGGTGAGAGAAACATAGAGGCATCCAAAGTGAAGCCATTAAATCTGGGCCATTCAGCAGGACAGAACCTAAAATAGAGACCAAGTTGTTTTATAAAAGAATAAAGTTAACCATCCTCTAGCCCTCAACTTGTGCCAGACGGTTTAGACCCACAGCAGGTCACAGAGCCAGCCCAGGCAGGGATCAATGGGGGTGAATGTGGAGCAACCACTTGGGTTTCCAGTCTGTGGATGTGAGGATCTATTCTGGCCTCTAAAGAGGGGACAATATTTTGGAACAAGAATAATTCATAATGATTTTCCACAGCCTGAGAAAGTAGTCTCGAGAGCATTCAACTCCGTTTGCTCTGATGGCAGCCTTACTAGGCAACCTTCTGTTTGGCTCACTTGGTTTCCCAGGTAACTTGAAGGGCATTCTGGCTTATTGTGTATTAGTTTTTGAGAGCCTAATTAAGGACATCTTGAGAACACAGTCAAATCAGGTTCAGGTACAAGTTGAGAGGTCTAGGGCTGCAAATCTGAGGCCCAAGCTCCACTCCTGGGTGACCACATTGAAGCGCTGCCAGTTCAGGATTTCTGGGTGCTTTTTTGAAGCTAATTAGTAGCACTCTGGTGAGGGTGAAAGCAGAGCGAGTGTTACAGGCCGGCTGGAAGCTACCTGGTGAGGGAGGGAGGATAGGGCCTTGGAATCTGGGTTTGGGTTAATCCGGAGAATCATCCTTGAGCCACATTAGTGAGCAGCAGCCCTGGACTCGGATACTTCCACTTTCAGGAATCAATGCTAGGGATAGAAACTGAGATGCAGAGAAAGATGTACGTTCAAGTTCACCAAGTGTTGCTTATAATACTGGAAAAGGCCCCCATTTGCCACTATTCGTTTATGTAATGTGATGTAGTATGGGGTTTTTTAAAAAAATATTCATTTTTATTTTATGAGTGTTTTACTTGCATGTATATAAGTGTGCCCATGTATAAAATGCGACAGAGACCAGAAGAGGGTGTCAGATCCCTGACATTGAGGTTATGGATGGTTGTTAGCCACCATGTAAGTGCTGGGTACTGAACCTGGGTCCTCTATAAGATCAGCCAGTGCTCTTAACCACTGGACCATCTCTCCAGCCCAGTTTTTTTAGACTTAAAAAAAAAAAAGATTGATTTTGGCTGGGCATGGAGTGCATGCCTTTAATTCTAGCACTTGGGAGGCAGTGGCAAGCAGAGCTCTGTGAATTCAAGGCCAGTCTGGTCTACAGAGTGAGTTCCAGGCCAGCCAGGGTTACATAGTGAGACCCTGACTAAAAAAAAACCCAAAACGAAAAGATATATTTTAGTTTCTGTGTGTGTATATGTGCCTGTGGAAGTCAAAAGAGATCCCTGGAGTTACAGGAGTTTGTGAACTACCCGACATTAGGTGCTGGGAACTGAACTTGGGTCCTCTGCAGAAAGTGCTGTTCACCACTGAGCCATCTCTCCAGCCATATGCCACCTCTATTTTATTATTTTATTTTATGTTTATGTATGAATGTTATGCCTGCATCTGTGTAAGTGCACTCATGTTGTGCAGTGCCCACGGAGGACAGAAGAGGGCATTGGATCCCCAGGAATTGGAGTTACAGATGGTTGTTGACCACCATGTGGGTGCTGGGATTCAAACCTGGGTCTTCTGCAAGAACAGCCCGTGCTCCTAACCGTTGAGCCAACTCTCCAGTCCCCACCACTCTTTAAAATTTTTTTAAATTTTATTCATTTTAATTTTATGTGCATAAGTGTTTTGCTGCATGTATGTGTGCACCACATGCATGCAATACCCCTGGAAGCAGAAGAGGGCATCAGATTGCCTGGAAATGGAGTTGTGGATGTTTGCTAGCTGATATCTGTGTGCTGGGAACCAAACCTGGGTCCTCTGCAAGAGCTGCCAGTGCTCTTAAACCACTGAGCCATCTTTTCAGCCCATGTGCCACCATTCAACTCCTCCTTCCCTTGCCCCTCTCTTCCTACATATCCTTGTTAAGCTAAACTCAAAAACACACTTTAGGAGAATATTCAAGCTTATCCATATTGCTGGGGAAAAATTATGTAATTCCCCTGACAGATTTTCAGAACTGTCATGGTAAGGATCCCAGACTGAGCAGCTCCAATAGCAAATTTTCTTTCCATTCTGAAAGAAGTCAGAGCAAGATGTTGGCTGGGTTGGTTCCTTTTGTCTTTCTCGTTCAGTCCCTCTGCCTGTGTGTCTTCACATGTTAACCCTCTGTGTTTGTATCCCACGTTCCTATTTTTCTTGTTGTTGTACTAGGGATGTAACCAGGCTTTGGGCTAAGGCAAGTAGTCTACCACTGAGCCTTTCTTTTCTCTTTATTTTGAAAGTGTCTTAAAATTTCTTTTTAGATTTTTTTAAAATTTATTTTTATTTTATGTGTATGAGTGTTATGCCTGCATGTACGTAAGTGCACCCATGTCATGCAATGCCCACAGAGGACAGAAAAGGGCATCGGATCCCCTAGAACTGGAGTTATAGCCAGTGATCTTAACCACTGAGCCATCTCTCAAGCCTCAGATTTTTTCGAGTGTGTGTGTGTGTGTGTGTGTGTGTGTGTGTGTGTGTGTCAGAAGAGGGCCTCAGATCCCCTAGAACCGGAGTGCATGTGGTTGTGACCCACTCACTGTGAATTATGGGAACTTCCTCCTAGATAAAACCTTCCATCTTGGAAGGAAGCTGGGTAAACAGGATGTTTCCAGCGGATGTGAAATATTTCATCATTAAGCTTAGGAAGTAAACAACTCCATAGCTTCGGGAAGTTCCTAAAATTGACCAGGCTCACTAGATCCCTTCCTGTGTCCCAGGGGCCTGCTGCAGAGAATGCACTGTGGAGAGTTAGCCACTGAGGAAGAGGCCTCTGGGCGCCATCTTGGAATGGCGTTTCCAAGCATGGGGAAAAAGATGGCTCCAGCATCTGACGTCTCACCTGCATGGACCCGAGAGGGGGCATTTACCAACCTGGGGTGAGACTGAGGGCCCAAGATGTGTGGGCAAAAGCTAACGGAGACTGTGGGTGGGTGTGGAAGCTATCAGCATGGGCTGAGCCACCAAGTGTGCAGAGCTGGGTGTCAGGTGTTCGTTTCTTTGAAAGTTTTTCCATCTCCCCCTCCCTACCCAAGATATAAAATTAAAAATTCAGATAAAAAACTTATGTGGTTTGTCTGAAAGTGCCCTGAGCAAGAGACTTTGGAAAAAGTGAGTGTGGGTCAGAGAGCGGGAAGCTGAAAATTTAGTGGGACACTCCCCAAGACTGCTGAGATACTCTTAGATGAGCAGAGCCTGAAAGCCAGTCAGGCCAACTGAGCCACCTGGAAAGGACTCTCCAACCTGCTGAGCTGCCTGTAGGCTTTGCAGTGAGCTCCAGGCTTCCTACTTTCCTGAACGGTCTCCCATGCTGGGGTGGGCCTTGGTGATGCATGCAGTTGCCTTTGAGTCATTTCTACACCTGTAAGTAATATTAATAAAACTCATTGGTTCACGAAGCTGGACTTTGGTGCCGGATTTACTTTGGTGTGTTGTTGGTTCCCTGTCTGAGGTGAGGTCTCCCCATAAACTCACACAACAAAGGGCAGCAAATGCTCTTAAATGCTGAGCCATCTTCCCAGTCTGGAGAGAGTCTTCTAAGTTAGAGGCCTTTAACTCTTTTCTCTTTTTGGGGGGGGTCTTTTTGAGACAGGGTCTCCCTGTAGCCCCAGCTGGCCTAGAACTCACTATGTAGACCAGGCTGGCCTCAATCTCACAAAGATCTGCTTGCCCTAGCCTCCTGAGTGCTGGGATTAAACATGTGCACCACCATACCCAGCCTGGCCTTGAACTGTAGATCCTCCTGCCTCAGCCTCTTAAGTAGCTGGGATTGCAGTCTTCTTACAAGGTGGATTAGTGCCCACCATAATGACTTCATTTTAACTTAATGACCTCTGTTAACACCCTTCTCCCAAAACAGTTATGTTCTGAGGTCTTGGGGGTTGTCTTGTGCATGCCAGTTTGGGGGACACAATTCAGTTGCTAACATCTAGTGAGTTCTCTTGCTTTAAGGTCATGTTCCAAGTGCCCCAAAGCTTTACCTCATTTCCCCAGAAAATCATCTTTCTGGAATCTGGATGGCTGGACTATACCTTTTCTCTCTCCTCATTTCCAATGCTGTCCCCCTTCCTCACCCTCAGGAGGTTCCTCACCTAATACTCCACTAAGGAGCAGGAAATGCCTGCCCTGATACCACCAACTCCTCCAGTCCTCTAATAGCCATCTCCTTCCCCCTGGGCCTTATGGGCCTGCTCTGCCTAAAAGCCAACCCTGCCATCTGCATTCTGTGTTCCTAGCCTTCCCAGCAACTAACACGGTTCACTCAGCCATTCTTCCCTCCCTCCTGCATTATCAGTTTTATTGTCTCTGTGAAGTTATTCCATGTGCCCCTGCTGCACTCCAAAAGCATGCTTCATAAGGCAGCAGCCCACCCTCCTCAACACTTGCTCTATTACTTGTGGTGTCCTCTTTCCCTCTTTCTTCCCCTTTAGTGTCTGCCTAACTTCTGAGCTTCTTCTGCCTGTAAATCCACTGCAATGGTTCTTAAGACTGTCCACACTGTCAAATCCAGTGGCCAAGTGGTCCTGCTGCTTCTCTGATTCCTCAGCAGTGTCCAACCCCCTGGCCCCTCTGTTCCCCTCCAGTACATTTTTTACTTGGTCCTTCTTATCCCTCCTGTCAGCTTTTTTATCTCATCTTGGGGCCTAGCCCTAGGCTCTTTGGCTGTAGATGTTCACCTGTCCAATCTCTGAGTTAGAGGTGTATGTCCTCAGTAAAATCAGATCAGTGAGACTGGAGAGATGGCTCAGCAGTTAAGAGCACTGATTGCTCTTGCAGAGGACCTGGGTTCGATTCCCAGCACCCATATGGCAGCTAAAAAACATGTAACTTGGGCTCCAGGGGATCCCATACCTTCTTCTTACCTCCTCAGGCACTGCTTGACATGGATGTACACATACAGGCAATACACTCATACACATAAAATAAAAATACTAATAAAAACTGGATCAGCGTACAGCCACGCTGTCTTGCTTCCCATCCTACCAACAGCACTTGTTCCTACCTGAGACTTTTATACGCATGCTCTCCCAGATGACTTCCTCACTGGGCATTTTTCTCTCTCATAATGCTCAATGCCATAGAGACTAGCCTTCCCTGAACACTATGTCACATTGGCTCCTTTTGCTGCGCACTCTGTACCATATCATGCTGGTTTACCATATTAATTTTGACCCTCTTTCTGTTTCTTGAGCTTTGCTGCTGCTGTTGCTGTTGCTTTTTGAAGTGGGTGTTTTGCTTACTGACAGCCCAACCTCCTTTGTTTACTTGTTCTTTTGTTTGTTTAAGACAAAGCCTTACTGTGTAGCTCTAGCTGGGTATGTAGGTGAGGATGGCCTTAAACGCCTGATTCTTATGCCCCCACCTCCTAAATGCTGGATTAATAGGCATGCACCACAATGTGCAAACTTACTTTATTGCTGTGACAAAATACTCTGGTAAAAAGAGATAAAGGGGTTATTTTAGCGTCTAGTTCAAGATACAGTCCATCATGGTAGGGAAGACAAGGCAGCAGGAGATTGAAGCCACTGGTCACATCACATCCACAATCAGGACACAGACAGCAATGAACACAAGCTAGTGCTCAGCTCATTTTCTCCATTTTATAAAGTCCAGGAAGCCCCTGCCCAGTGAACAGTCCTCCCACATCAGTTAACATAAAATAACCCTCCACAGGCATGCCCAGAGGCCCATCTGCCAGATGATTGGAGTTTGTCAAATTAAAAACACCAACCATCACATCCACCTAACAGCTTATGGTAGTGATAGGGGCTGTTTGGGTTTTTGTTTTTTGTTTTTGTTTTTAGACAGAGTCTCTTGTATCTCAGGCTGGCTGGGAACTCCCCATATAGTTGAGAATGACCTTGAACTCATGATTCTGGCCTCCACATTCCCAAGTGCTAAGATTACAGGATCAAACCTAACATTTTCTACATGTTAGGCAAGCGTTCTGTCAGCTCAAGTCTTTAAGACAAGGTCTCACTCTGTAACCTAGACTAGCCTTGCACACAAAGTAATTGTTATAGTCCAGGTCTGCAAGGACCCTTCCCCAGTGCAATAAAGCCCCACAAGACAGGCCCCAGGGGCCTTGAGTCAGTTTCAATATAGTCTGTTTCCCCCAGATAAATTTAGAAGATAAACCTGCCCCTGCACCCATGACCTGATGGTTGTAAGAGCTATCTCTGCTCCAGCTGCCTCCCCCAGATAAGTTTCACAACTTATCCACTCCTGCCTCCTGAGACTATTTTTATCCTCCCACCAAAACTGTTTTTATCTTTCCTGCCTTCCATGTTCCCTACCCCCTATAAAAGCCTACAGCCAGCAGCCTGCAAGCTGGTGGTCTTTCCTCACCCACCATTGGGAAGTCGCTGGTGAAGGACTCCATTGGACCAGCTGCTGCTACCAGCCCACACCACTGATTCGGCTTTGAGGTACATCCTGATTCTCCTCTCCCTGTTTTCTCTCTCTCTCCCTCTCTTCTCCCTTCTCAACTTCTCTGTTTGATTTGACTCAGAGGTCACTCCCAGACCAAACTCAAGGCCAGTGGGCAGCACTGGTCTCTGTGACTGACGGTTGAGTGTCGGCATGGTTACTGTGTCTGCCTAAGCCCACTTGATGGGTAGACCTGCCCCTCTGTCACTCTCAAACCCTTTCTCTTAGAGTCTCCCAGTCCTGGTGACTAGTTCTCCTAAAGGAGCACAGACCTCTCCCAGCCTGCTAAAAGGTTTCCATCCCATGAAGGCACGGACTTGACCTGAGGCATGTCTAAAGGCTGGTCCTAAGACCGGGTAAAATGGGGAAGGCAGACTCTGGAAGTTTCCATTCTCCTCCCTTTACCTCTCATGGCCTCTCACTAGGCCTCAGGCTCTCTCTTTCTCTCTCTCTCTCTTGCTCTCTCACTCTCTCTCTCCTCCAACTCCCCGTACCTCCTCTTCACTTTCTTTTCCCCACACTCCGCGGTTCAGAGCTTTTCTTGTCCAGTCTCTTCTTCCTCACTCCTACCCTCCTTGAGCTGTCTTGCTCTCTCACTCTCTCTCTCCCCCAACTCCCCGTACCTCCTCTTCACTTTCTTTTCCCCACACTCCGCGGTTCGGAGCTTTTCTTGTCCAGTCTCTTCTTCCTCACTCCTACCCTCCTTGAGCTGTTCCTTCAGCTTCTACTAGGTCTCAGACTCTCTCTCTCTCTGCCTCTCCCCTAGCCCCCCTACGATCAATTTCCTATTCCAGTTTCCTACTCCACCACCTGGTTGTGCCACACTCTTGCTCCCAGGCTTTCTGCTTGAGTCACCACACTGGTATGTCAGAAAGCTCCTTCCTTCTCTGGTTATGGGACACCATTTCCAGAGACAGGAACCCGCTCTTTCCCCTCTCTGGTGATCACAGGACGCTGCCTCCAGGGATAGGGAACATGTTTCAGATCTTCATCAGTAAACGTCGCCGTGCCTGATGGTTAGTCTCACTTGCTCTTGCTTGGCACAACCTGCAGCCTATGTCTCTGATCCTCCTCCTCCCTCCTGCCCTTCCTTTCCTTGTGTTTCTTACCTTTCTGCCTGGGATCCTAACTGCCATCTCAGACTCCACTCCTCACGGTGAGAGGATCCTCATCATTTCTTTCTACCTACTTGCTCTGTTCCTTCTCAATTTTCTCATCTCTGTCCACCTGATCTGTGACTATGGTAACCTCTCAGTCTAAACCAGAAGGTCTCACACTTCTTGCATCCCTTCTCAAATCTCTAAAGCAGTTAGGACATTCAGACACAATCAAGACAAAACACTTAAAGTTTCTGTGCACCACTGCCTGGCCACAATACAAGCTAGACAATGACACAGGAACCCTAGACTTCAACACTTTAAGAGATTTGGATAATTTCTGCCAGCATAGTGGCAAAAGGTCCAAGCTCCCCTATGTCCAAGCCTTCTTTATCTTTGAGCTAACCCCTCCCTCTGCGTTTCTTATTCCCACATCAAGTCTGCCTCGCAAAAACTATTCCACATAAACTCAACTTGTCTATGCCTACCCCCACCCTGGAGCCCTCCACTCCCCCTCCATACTCCTCTACCTCAGCCTTTGATCCCAACATAGCAGACAGGTGTCCCCCAGTTGGACTCAACCTCAACCTCCT
The DNA here is from genome assembly GCF_000622305.1 of Nannospalax galili. NCBI lineage: Eukaryota > Metazoa > Chordata > Mammalia > Rodentia > Spalacidae > Nannospalax > Nannospalax galili. Next base: position 781,969 of record NW_008339068.1, read on the forward strand.
CCTTCCCTTCAACCTGAGGCACAGAGGTGTTCTCCTCCTGCTCAACCTTCACCATATCCCCCTTTGCCTCCACTCCCTGAACCTGACCCAACGCAGCTTCCTTCTCTGCCTCAAACTCCCACCTCCCATTCTTCCCTTTCTTCTCTACCCTGCCACCCCAAGTCACACACTCCTTCCCTTGCTGGCAACTCTACCCTACTTGAACACAGTCCAGGCCTCAAACAGCTTCTCAATCTCAAGCAGCTTCTCGACAAATACCCTCTACTCTCCCCCATTTCACCCTCCACTACCAAGAATCCATTTATCACTCCTACGTCCACTCCTACTCCCACCTGAACCTCAGGGCATGCCTCCTGCCTTCCCGTGCTCCCTTGTGGACAGGACACCCCTCCTAATTCTCTGACTCCCCAGGTTTCCCTGACCTCTCGCTCCCTTCTCCCTCCATCCCGTGTCTTGCCATACCTGCTCCTATGCCCAGTCTCAGCCCTCTGCCTCTTGTGGTGCCTTCCCCCTTCAGGAGGGGGCTGGAGTAGAGGGAGTGGTTAAAGTCTACATCCTGTTTTCCTTTGGTGACCTGTCCCAGCCTGAGTGCAGAATAGGCTCTTTCTCTATTGAACCCACATACTTCATACAAGAATCCAAATACATCACCCATAGCTGTGACCTAACCTGGCACGACATCTTTATAATTCTCCAGTCCACCCTCACCCCTGATGAGAGACATAGGGTCTGGACAGCAGCACAAGAGTATGCTAATGAACTCCATTCTACCAACCAGACCCATCCCACTGGAGCTGAGGCAGTTCCCTTACAAGACCCCAGGTGGAATGACCAACTCCCTCTAGGGGATCAGAAAGGACCTTCCCCAGGTAGGGCAGCAAGGGACCACATGATCACTTGTCTCCTAACAGGTCTTCAGAGAGCTTTGCCTCCTAAGGTAGTTAACTTTGAAAAACTCAGGTGGATTGCCCAGGACTCTACTGAGACCCCAGCTCGGTTTATGGACAGACTTAATGACACCCTGGTTCAGTACACCAAGTATGACCCAGAGTCCAGAGAGGGACAGCTTATGCTCAACCACCATTTTATCTTACAATCGGCCCCAGACATTAGAAGGAAACTTAGATGCCTAGACAAAGGTACCAAAACCCCCACAGGAGATCTGCTAGACCTGGCAGATGACCGGGAGGAACAGGAGAGGGCAGACAAACACCCTATCCAAACAAAAGTACCCGCTGATGGCCACAGTCCTGAGGACACCTCCAAAGAAGACAACAGACACCAATGGGGCCCAATGGCTGCCGCCAGCCTGCTTCAAATGCAGACTCACTGGACACTAGGCAAGGCAGTGCTTCAACCTGAGGCCACCTCCTGTACCCTGCCCTCAATGCTGGCGACGAGGTCATTGGAGGGCTGATTGTCCTTCTTTGTGGCACCAAGGCAGGCCACTCACTTCCCAGACCCAGACTGCTTTACAGGGTTCAGTGAATGACCTCCTGGGCCTGGCGGCTGAAGACTGATGGGGCCCTGGCTCCTTGGCCCCCGCCTCCTCAATGACCATCACCATGGAGGAGGCCAGGGTAACAGCTATGGCGGCAGGTAAGACTATTAATTTTGTTTTGGATACGGACACCTCATGGTCTGTTCTCCCCTTCTACGCCAGTAGAGTTTTCCCTCACAGGATGGGAAGCCCAATAACCCCAAAGAACAGGACCCTTGTCCTGCATATTCTGGGAAACTCTCTTAACCCACTCTTTCCTGTTTATGCCCTTGTGCCCAGCACCTCTACTTGGCAGAGATCTCATGCAAAATCTTTCATTGTCTATATCTCTCCCCCTCTCCACAGCCTTCCTCCTTTCTCCTCTACCTCTCCCCCTTAAGGCTAAGACCTGGCCACTTCCACCTTCTGAGGTCAATCCCAAAGTTTGGGACACCTCGGCCCCAGGACTACCTCTCATTACACTCCCATCCACATTTCCTTAAAGGATCCCTCCCTATGTCCCAGTAGACCCCAATATCCAATTTCACTCCAACACCACCAAGGACTCAAGCCCATCATTCAGAGACTCTTGAAGGCTAATCTTCTCAAGCCCACTTGCTCACCCTAGAATACTCCCATTCTCCCTATTCTTAAACCTGATGGCTCTTACCATTTAGTACAGGACCTCCACCTCATTAATGCAGTGATAGTCCCCATTCACCCAGTTGTCCCCAACTCTTATACTCTACTCTCTCATATCCCCTCCTCCACCACCCACTTTACTGTCTTAGACCTTAAGGATGCCTTCTTTTCAATACCTCTACATTCTGACTCTCACAACCTCTTTGCATTCACTTGGGAGGACCCTGATACTGGGACAGCCTCACAACTAACCTGGACTGTCCCTACCCCAGGGGTTTAGGGACAGCCCTCACCTCTTTGGACAAGCCCTGGCTCAAGATCTATCTTCCCTAGATCTACACCCCTCCACCATCCTACAGTATGTAGATGACCTCCTCCTCTGCTTCCCATCTCTTCCCTTCTCTAAATCCCATACAGTCAAACTTCTAAATTTTCTGGGAGACAAGGGATACAGGGTATCTCCAGCAAAGACACAACTTTCCCTTCCCCAAGTCAAGTACCTGGGGTTCCTCCTTACCCCCACCTCTTGCCACTTAATCATAGCTAGAACAAATTCCTTAAGGTCTTTAAGACCCCCCACAACCAAGGAGGAAATCCTGTCCTTCTTAGGCATTCCAGGATACCTGCACACCTGGATCCCTAACTTTGCCCTTCTAGCCAAGCCCCCTCTATAAGGCCTCCAAGGGGGACCCCCCGCTGAATCCATCAAGCCCCTTAGACCAATAACAGTGGCCTTCCACACTATACAAGAAGCCCTAAAGGCACCAGCTTTAGCTCTCTGAAAATAAGGGCCTGGCATCGGGGATCTTGGGTAAATGAAGGGACCCACTTTTGCCCTGGTAGCTTATCTTTCTAAACAGCTGGAGATCACCATCCGGGAATGGCAGCCTTGTCTCTGTACTTTCGTTGCCGCAGCCCTCCTAGCTCAGGAGGGGCTTAATCTCCACTCTAGGTCAGCCCATCTCTGTCTTCTCCCCACATCAACTTAAGGGTTTACTAACCCATTCATCTCTTGCCCATCCAGTCCCCTCCAAATTATGACTTTTTCATGCCACCTCTCTTGAATACCCCTCGCTCACCCTTGACTCCTGCCCTCCTCTCAATCCTGCATCTCTCCTCCCTTCCACCAAACTGGTCACTCACTCATGCCTGGAAACCCTTCAGGAATTCTCCTACCAGGACCCCTAATCTCCTTAGAGCCCCTACCTAACCCAACCCTGACTTGATTTGTGGATGGAAGTTCGACCCTAACTCCAACAGGGTCCCGCAGGGTGGAGTATGCCATAGTGTCCCTCACAGATGTCATTGAGTCAGGACCACTGCCACCTGGGACCACATCACAGAAAGCCAAATTTGTGACACTCACCAGGGCCCTGACTTTAGCCAAGGGTCAGACAGTTAATATTTTTACAGATTCTAAGTATGCCTTCCACATACTTCATCACCATGCCTCAATGTGGAAGGAAACGGGTCTCCTAACTACCAAGGGAACCCCCATAACTAACGGCCCATTGATCCTTAAACTCCTAGAAGCCTCCTACCTTCTAGCTAAGGTAACTGTTATCCATTGTAAGGGCCATCAACTGCTCTCTGATCCCATAACTAGAGGCAATAAACCTGGCAGACCAGACAGCTAAGGAAACCAGCATGACCCACTACTCCCCTGATGGTTTACATTTCTTGGTACCAACAGGTATGACCCCTTCTTATCCTGCCCAACAGCACAAGAGCCTCCTGGACATGGGGGCCACCCAGGAGCTGGAGGGATGGTTGCTTCTATCAGACAAGTACTGCCTGCCTGAAGGACAAGTCTCCTCCATCCTAACTCATTTATACAATGTCTTTCATGTAGGTGCCTGGCTACTTTACAAGTTTCTAGACCCTCTCATCTATTAACCTAAACTCTCCATACTCCTTGTAGAAGTGACTAGGCTTTGCCCCACCTGCATCGTTTCTCTCCACAGGGCAGAGGACACCCCCTCTTTCTTTCAAACCTCACCAACACTGGGGAGCCCTCCCAGCACTGGATTGGCAGATTTTACCCACATGACTACCTGCAAAAAACTCAAGTATCTCCTAGTCTGGATAGATGCCTTCTCAGGTTGCGTAGAAGCTTTCCCACCACAGGTCAGACAGCTGACGTAGTGGCTAACTACCTAGTTCAGAACATCGTCGCCTGATTCGGTCTCCCTCTCACTCTTCAGTCACACAATGGTCCGGCGTTTGTCTCTAAAGTTACTCAGACTGTTTCTCGGTCTCTGGGAATAACCTGGAGGCTTCATATCCCCTATCACCCCCAGTCCTCAGGAAAGGTAGAGCGAGCTAACTCTCTCCTTAAAGACCACCTTACTAAACTCTCTCTAGAGTTACATTAATCTTGGGTCACCCTCCTACCAGATTACAGGCCATTCCATGAGCCCCCTCTTTCCTCAGTCCTTTTGAACTCATGTATGGAAGGCCCTTCCTCCTAAATAACCTCTCATTCCAACACCTCTTCTTGACTATTTACCTGCTTTTACCTTCCTAAGAACACTACTCAGAGAACATACTGACCGGATTATTCCCCAGGCATCTAAGGACCAGATTGACCACCCACTCCAGCCAGGAGACTACACCTACCTAGGAGCCACCACCCATCAAAAAGGGGTGAAGGAGCCGGGCATGGTGGCACACACCTTTAATCCCAGCACTTGGGAGGCAGAGGCAGGCAGATCTCTGTGAGTTCAAGGCCATCCTGGTCTACATAGTGAGTTCCAGGACAGCTGGGACTACAGGAAGACCCTGTCTAAAAAAGACCAAAAAAAAAAATGTGAAGGGAACTCTCCAACCTCGGTGGACCAGGCCTCACCTGGTGATCCTGTCTACTCCAATGGCAGCCAAGCTCCTAGGACAATCCAGTTGGATCCACTTCTCCACACTAAAGCCTGCCTGGGGACACAGCAAGTACCAGGCCACTAGCACCAGCCCCCTCAAACTCAAAATCTCAAGCATCCCTTCTCTAACCCCTATCTAAGAATGAGCTCTCTACTAGTCATACACCTCATCTCCTTCCTAGATTCAATGACTCAAGCCATTTCCCAATGCACACATCTACCCTGCACCTATAGGTTTGAAGTATGGAAGATTAATAACAAAAACCAAGAGACTGAGTCACTTGGGTCTACAACATGCCCATTCAACTCCTGTGATGAAGTCTCAGTGGTTTTTGACATTGGGGACGGTATGTACTACTCTAGATATTTATGCTTCATATCAAACCAAACTAGTGATAAATGCAAAGACCTTGGGGGATGGGAAGGATGCCCCTCATGGTCATGCAAATATCACTCGCTTCCACATAGCAAGCTATTTGAAGGAGGACCATGACGGGTGAACTACCTCAGGGCAAGAGGAAAAACATGGGAGGACTTCCTAGGGGAAAAGTTGAGTCAGTTAACATTCAGCCCCAATTGTGACACCCCAGATAAATGGTGGACCTAGACCCAAGGCATCTGGCCCACCATCAAATGCAAACAAGTCTCATTTAAAATAACTAATCCACATTCATGGACTGACCAGGTTGCAGCAGCAGGCATTGACTACAGCACCTCTCAAGGCCATTTCAGAATAAAAATGTTTTAAAAATCCAAAATTCCCGATGCCAAAAGGCCATAGAGACCCTAAACCAAGCCAGGGACCAGATAATAGAAACAGCTCCAATGTTTTAACACCTCCCACAGCTTCTCCTGGGACTGCATTCTCTCTCTCCAACACTCCTAAAGGGCTTCTCCAACCTCAATGCATCTACCTGCTTCCTCTGTGCCCCTTTGCAGGGCCCATTTCTCATTCCCCTACCAGTATATAATGTCACCAATCACACTGACACCCAGTGCTCCCTGAGCCCAGTAGTACAACAACCTTTGCCTCCACCACCCCTTTTTCTTAATAAATCAGACTGCTGGGGCCCCCATGCCTCTGATTGCCCCCTCTTCTCCATCTGTAATGTTACTGGTCTATCCGCAAGGCTTCTTATTCTTTGCTCCTCCAAAATATATACCTGTATCTCCCCACAAGTCAGAGATACCTGCACCCCGGTCGTCCTCATACCCAGACTAACTCTATACATATCAGGAAAAGTACATGATTTTCTCTCCACAGAAACAGAAGGCAGCAGGACAAAAAAAAGTGAGCTATCCTGGCAGTCCTGGTGGGAATCAGCCTGGTATCATCTGTAGCCACCACAGGATTCTCAGCAGGGAGTCTGGGGCATACCTTACTCTCGGCCCAGCATCTCTCAGGAGATCCAGGACCTTAAGCAGGAACTCGCTACAGCGGTAGAGGCAACAGCCCACTCAATCCAGATCTCTGCGAGCTCTAGGCTAGTCTGGCTTGTGAATGTTTATTTTATGCCTCCACCTGTGCTTGCCATGTACGGGGGTGCAGCCACAGCATCAGAACGCACTGCAGAAATCTGCCCGGCAACACATGGCCTGTGACCAGAGTGGGGAGAGCCTTTGGTGGTTATCTTATCTTACCATAATAGAAATCACTAATGTTGTATGTAATATTTCTTTATTTTCTGAAAAAGGTCACAGTCACACTTGGCATCCAAACCAGAAATGCAGACTCCTGCACATAGGTGGCAGTGAGAGTACCGTGGTTTGAATACATAACATTCCTCATGGGCTCAGGATCTGAATGCTTGGACCCAGATAGTGGTGCTATTTTAGGTGGTTTTGGAAACCTAAGCAGTGGGGCTGAGCCGGAGGAAGCAGGTCACTAGAGTGAGTCCTTGGGAGTATATTATCCTGGATACTTCCTGTCTCGCTCTCTACTTCCTGGCCCGCCTTGATGTGAACTGGCCTGCTCCACCCCGCCCTCCTTGCCATGATGACTGAACCAAACCATAAGCCAAAATGAATCTTGTCCCCTTTTAGTTATTCTGTCAGGTGTTTTGGTCACAAGTGACACAAATGTACCTAATAAGAGGCCCCTGTGGGGCTGCCCAAGGTGTATCTGCCAAGCAAGGGGAACAGTGCAGACAAGGCTGTCCTGAGTCTAAGCAGAGTCCTTCTGGGCCCAGTCAGAGCCGCCTCAGCCAAGGAATAGGCCCTGCAATGACCCTGTTAGCCCTGGGAGAGAGGCGACTCTTCCACAGGGCCCCCTACTCTAAGTGCTAGTCAAGACCCTGTGCCATTGGAAACCCTGCACAAGATCTTTCTTTTTGAAGAAAACAAAAGTCAGTCTTTCTTTGCTTTAAAACCAGAAAGATGAACTTTTTCTTTTGTTTTTCATTTTTGTGTTATTATATATTAATTATACATAATGGGCTTAATCATTGTCCTAGTTTGTTTCTCCATTGCGGTGACAAAACACTCTGACCACTACAAACTTGGGGAGGAAAGGGTTTATTTGGCTTACATCTCTTGGGTCACAGTTCATCAGGGAACCCAAGATAGGAACTCAGGGCAGGAAGCTGGAGGAAGGAGCTGGAGCACAGGCCACGGAGGAATGCTGCTCACTGGCGTGGTCCCCTGCTCAACCTACTTTCTTATACAATACAGGCCCACCTGACCAGGGGTGGCACCACCCACAGTGGGCTGGGCCCTCCCACATCATTCAGCAATCAAAAAGATGCCCTACAGACATGGCCAAAGACCAGTCGAAGGGAAGAAATTCCCCAGTTGAGGTCCCCTCTACCCAGGCGTGTCAAGTTGACAACTAAAGCTATCCAGCACAACTGACCCCTTGTCAACTTGACACAAAAACACATCACTATTAAACCATAACCTTTCCATTTCTTGTCCCCAAGATATGATGTTAACAATATCACAGCATAAGACAGGACACCATTAAAAGTCCTACAGCCCTTAAAAAAATTCAAACACTTAAAAGTCCATAGTCTCTTTTAAAATCTCTTAACTGTGGGCTCCTGTAAAATCCAAAACAAGTACTGTCTTACTTCAAAGGGAAGAACTTAAGTCTAGCAAAGTAGCTCAAGGCTGGACATCTGGAATTCTCTCATGATCTTCAAGACTCCAAAGGGTTCTGGAAGCTCCACCTCTCTGACTGCCGTCCACAGCACACACAGCTTGTCTCACAGACCTAGACCAGCTCCGCTCCGCACCTGCTGCTGCCCTTGGTGGTTGTCCCATGATCCTGGCATCTCCAAAAAGCTGGGGTCTCCACTGAAACTGAGGCTACACCTTCACCAATGGCCTCTTCTGACCTCTCAGAATTCAAAATCTCATTCTCTCCATGACCCCTTCAATCCTGGGGCCTTCACAGCAACTGAGTCTGCACTTTCACCAATGGTCTTTCCTGGCCTCTCAGGGTGCCAAGCCTCAGCTTCTCTTTGTGACCCCTTTATGCTTTCAATACCAGAACCACGCAAGAGACTCTTACATGTTACCAAGTCCTGCTTTCAGCTTGAGATGGAAGCTCGGGGCCCTTCTGGACCATAGCTTCTGTGCTGACCCTGAGGAAATACCTCCCAGAAGATTTCACCATGGAGATGCTGGTCTCTTGTTACTTACAGCTGATTTTTCAGCCCCGGCTAACCAGCATCAATTGTCCCAGTAAAGCAAAGATTTCACTTCAGTGGTTCTGGTCTTCTCTTAATCACAGCTGATTCTTCAGCCCCAGCTAACCAGAAACCACAGATTCTCAATTCAAAATATTCCACAAATAGTCCTTGTTAATCTCTGTTTCCCTTTGAAGCTTCACAAGCCAGGCCTCCATCATCTACAACTCTTTCAGCATAACTGTTCCAAGCTCCACAACAACAAACTCTAAGCACTCAATGCCTTTTCTAGCCCAAAGTTCCAAATGCTTCCACAATCCTCCTAAAAAACACCAAGATCAGGTCTGTCACAGAAATGCCCCATAATCCTGGTACCCATTTTGGTTCTAGATTGTTTCTCCATTGCCGTGACAAAATACTCTGACCAATACTAACTTTGGGGAGGAAAGGGTTTATTTGGCTTACATCTCCCAGGTCAGTTCATTAGGGAGCCCAAGGTAGGACTCAGGGCAGGAACCTGGAGGCAGGAGCTGAAGCAGACCATGGAGGAATGCTGCTTACTGGCTTGCTTCCCTGATCCCTGCTCAAATCTGCTTTCTTATATAACACAGGCCTACCCCACAGGTGGCACCACCCATAGTGGGGGCTGGGCCTTCCCGCATCACTCAACAATCAAGAAGATGCCCCCAGAGACCTGGCCATAGGCCAGTTCAATAGAGGCAATTCACCAGTTGAGACTCCCTCAACCCAGGTGCATCAAGTTGACAACTAAAGCTATCCAGAACAATCTTTATGACATTTTCATACATGATATAATGTAATTTGGTTTTTGTTGGTTTTTTTGTTATTTTTTTGTTTTGTTTGTTTGTTTTTGAGGCAGGATCTCCCAGCTTTTGAGACAGTCCCAGCTAGCCTGACAATAACTATGTAGACCAGACTGGCCTCAATCTCACAGAGCTCCACCTGCCTCCCAAGTGCTGGGACTAAAGGCTTTCACCACCACACACAGCAATATAATGTATTTTGATTAAACCCCATTCACCCTACTCCACCCCAGTTACCCTCTCTTTCCTCCCTCCCATTTCCACGAATCCCCTTCTCTTCCTAACTGGTTCCCCTCTACTTTCATGGCTCTAAAAAAATTATTTTTATTTGATTGTATGTGTATGAGTGTTTTGCATGCATGCATGTATGGAAGTGCACCCATGTTGTGCAATGCTCATGGAGATCAGAAGAGGGAGTCGGATGGTGGTGGGTGCTGGGAATCAAACCTGGGTCCTAAGAGCAACCAGTTCTCTTAACTGCTGAGCCATCTCTCCAACCCTCATGCCTTTTCTTAATGAGCCAATTAATTTTTATTAGAGTTGCTGCAGGTACATGGGGGGGGGTGTTTATAGGACCATGGCCACCTTACCAGTTACTACACTACTGAAGAAAATGTTTCTCCCCCAGTAAATATTGATTGCATATAGATCTTCAAGGAGGAATAGTCTCATGAGACCCTCCCCTCTCCATCACAGGATGTTGATGGGCCTAGTCTTGTGCAGATCTTGTGCAGGCAATCACAGTTGCTGTGAATTCAAGAGTTCCACAACTTCAGACTTGCTAGCCAAGGATGACCTTAAACTCCTGATCCTCCTTCCCAAGTGCTGGGCTTACAGGCTTATACCATTGTGCCACTATACCCAACTTCATTATTTAAAGATGGACACTACCAGCTGGTGATGCTGTGAAAGGCCACAAGAAGTAGCAGTCTTCTGTTGTGCAGAGTCCTAGACACCAGCCAGTAACTAAAATCCCCTCTCAACTGGAAGCCATGGCATAGGCTCACATATGCTATGGGAATAAACCTGGAACATTTCGATATGGAATACACATGCTGTGGACACAGTATTTCCAGGGATCTGGATAAAGAGAAATACAAAAGGTAAAATGGGGAGGATTGCACAAGCTGTTCCAAAACAATAAACCGGGCTGTAGGGGTTAATATCAAGGATGTTGGATGATCCATAACAAGGGTAGCACCAGCACAAGGTTGGACAGTGACTGGGCAAGTGTCTTGTGGAAGTGTTCTGCGCAAGGTTGTGATTTTGCGGAATACCTTGCAAAAGTTCCTGTTATCTGGCTCAGGAGCGGGAACCCTCCCTTCACAACCTTCCCTTCATCTGTTTTATTGGAGTGCTACACTGTGATTCCAGCACACGGGCTTCTGTGAGCATGGCTGCTCCTTAGTGGGAGATGCACGTTCTCCTAGGGGGACAAGGAGGGAGTGAGGGCCCCAGGGTGCTCCCCTGTGGCCCAGGTATCTTCTCATCTCCATCTTCTGTGAGAAGCCTCTCCTGACCTGAGCTCCCAGCCTAAGGCCTCAGGCACAGACCTAATCTCAGGCCCTGACTCTGGCAGCTATACAGCATTCCCTGCTTAAGAGCAGGACCTCAGGCTTGAAGTCTGAGGAGTCAGAGAAGAGTCTGGGAAGGAGCATTACTACAAGGACAGTCTGGGGCTGATAAGCATCCAGGGCCAGGGCCATCTGTGCTCACAAATGAGGACTTGCAAGGTACAGACCTGTGAAGGAGAAGCCATTTGAGGTCCCCAAGTGAGGGGACCCCTGGATCTGGGCTTGGATCCCCAGAAAGCAGCTTAGAGCCCACCTCAGCTTCTGTTGAACCTGTTAGACACCCCCTGGGCTACTTCCCCATCCTCCTGTTCTCTCCCCAGGATGCTTTTGGACTCTCTGTCAGGCTAGGCTCTGGGACTTTGAGAGTGGCACCAGAGGAAAGGATGAGCATTGGGTAGATGCAGGGAATGCTAACCAGAGTGTGAGAACTTCACAGAGCAGATGCGAACCCAGCACACGAGGCATAGTGTCTGGCAGGTTCTTGTTCCCGTCTTCATGGACAGGGAGGCAGGGCAGGGCCTTGGCTTCCCTGGACCTCAGTGTCCTGGAGCATAAAGGCAGAGGGAGGACTGCAGTCCTGAGACGCTCTTCCCACAGTGCCCTCCTTGTAGGGAGATTGGATGGTAGTGGAGCAGGAGCTGAAGGGAAGAGTGAGGATGAGAGAAAGAGAGCAGAGAGGGAGCTGTACCTGGGCAAGTGACAATGCTAGTCATGGCTCTGGAGTGAGTCAGGGCAGTGAGGATCCAGGAACAGCCACAAGGAGATGGCAGGTGCCTGCAGTGTTAATAGGTGCTAACTAGACATACCTGTCATTGCCATCTCAGGAGGCCTAGCTCAGGGGTAGAATATTTGTCTGGAGATCACAGAGGTCCCTGGTTCAAATCTAGGTTCCCCCTACATGAGTCATGTTTATCTGTTTGTTTTGGTTTGGCTTTTTTTTTTTTTTTTTTTTTTTTTTTGAGGCAGGGACTCCCTGTAACCCCAACTGGCCTGGAACTCGCTATGTAGACCAGGCTGGCCTTGATCTCACAGATCGGCATCTGCCTCCTGAGTGTTGAAATTAAAGGCATCTCTATTTTGGTTTTTTGAGACCAATGTCTCACCCTGTAGCTCAGGCAATCCTTCTGCCTCAGCCACCCCAGTGCTACAATATGAGGTGTGAGCTTCCATGCCCCAGCTTAGTGCCTATGATTCACCAAGAGCTGTTGCTGGCCTCTTGAAGGTAATGTCCTGCCTGGTAAAGAAAGAAGTGCAGGTGGAAGCTTGTTCTCACTCTGAGCTTTCCGGCAGGGCGGGGGCCTCCAAGTGCTTGCTGCTCTCTGCAGAGCCACTGGGCACAGTTGAATGAGTTGAGTCCTGATTTTGCCTGAGTGTCTACAGAACAGGGACAACTATGATTCTTGCTTGGAGGTCATGCATGGAAAAGGCAGCATGTTTACCCAAGAGGCCAAATTAGGTCCCAGTTGCACAGCAGTCTCCGAGGCTGCCACCTGCCCAGCAAGGGGAGCTTGCAGTCCTCAGTCAGCTCACTTCCTGTGGTCTCCAGTGGTGGTTACTGCCATGGGTCCCCCAGGTTTGCCTGACTATTTCTATTTCTGCTTGAGGCAGTGTGTGCACAACAATCCCGAAGACAGGAATGCAGCTCTCACTACCTGCATAGACTCTGCAGTCTTCAACAGAACCTTCCTCCTCACCAAACACCCTGACCCTTAAGAGGATCAAGAGCCCCACCCAGACCCCACACCTTGTGGTCAGTGTCCCTCAGAGAGGCCCAGACCTGTCCCATACTTGGTGCTGCCCTCTGCCCCCCTCCAGTCACAAGAGGAAGGGAAGAAAAGAAACAGAGCCCAGAGCTCCTGAACCTTCTCTACCAGCAGGTTTTCTATGTGTACGTTCATCGCTGCAAATTAGTATCTGATGATGAGTCAGTAGCAGCCACATCCCACATATAAGTAGAAATTGCTCAGGGTGGTAACTGGTCTAAGATTCTCAGGCTAGAGAGATGGCTCAGAGGTTAAGAGCGTGTAGTGTTCTTCCAGAGGACCCAGGTTGGGTTCTCAACACTCAAGTTGAGTGACTTACAACTTCCTATAACTCCAGCTCCAGGGGATCTGACTTCCTCTTCTGACATCCAAGGTTTCCAAGGGCACCTGCACTCACATGCACATACCCTAATAACAAATAAAAATCTTTAAAATAATATTAATCTTGGCATGATGGCACATGTCTTTAATCGAAGCACTCAGGATGCTGGAGAGATGGTTCAGTGGTTAAGGGCACTGATTGTTCTTACAGAAGACCTGGGTTCGGTTCCCAGCACCCATGGGACGCCTTATTACTGTGTAAAACTCCAGTTCCAGGAGCCCTGACACCACAGGCATTTCATGCACATGGTACATTTACATACATGCAAGCAAAACACTCATACACATGAAATAACCAAAAATTTTTTTAAATAAATAAATTAAATTAAATACATTTACTAACTCATGCTCCTTGCCTCTTTATTTTCTGACCTCAACTTCCTTTTTCTTTTCTTTTCTTTCCTTCTATTTTTTTTTTTTTTTTTTTTTTTTTTTTTTTTTTAAAAAAAAAAAAAAAAAAAAAAAAAAAGAGGACGATAAATCTTTCTGCAGGTATCTGGCCACAATGCCCGGTTTTATGTGGTTCTGGACCCTAACTTCAGGCTTTGTGCATGCTAGGCAAGCACTCTGCCAACAGAAGATAATTTCCTGGGCTACAGACCAATACCTTGGCCTCAAAACAGCAAAAGCAGGGGACTAGAGAGATGGCTCTGCGGTTAAGAGCACTTGCTGCTCTTCCAGAGGACCTGGGTTCAGTTCCCAGCTAACATCTATCCTTAATTACAGTTTCAGGAGATCCAACACCCTCTTCTGGCTTCTGTAGGTACTAGGCATTCACATGGTACACTTACATACATGTAGGCAAAACACTCATACATATAAAATAAAAATAGGGCTAGAGAGATGGCTCAGCGGTTAAGAACACTGGTTGTTCTTGCAGAAGACCGGGTTTGAATCCCAGCACACACATGGCAGCTAACAACTGTCCCTAACTCCAGTCCCAGGGGATCTGACAGCCTCTTCTGACCTCCATGGGCATTTTAAAATAAAATAAAAATAAATAAATCCTAAAAGAAAGTTTAAAAAACAGACAAATGATCAGGGTCCATGCAGGGACTAAGCTCACCACATAGCTGAGGATAACCTTGAACTCCTGATTCTCCTGCCTCCACCTCCTAAGTTCTGGGATCATGGGCACGTGCCCACCACACCTGGCTCCTCCTACTTGTTTTCTGTATGTCTTAAATCTTTCATGTTTCTTACTTTGTTCCAGAAACACTCTGATCTTCAGTCAAATGCTCTACCTCAGCCACACTCCTGACCTTTAACTTCACGGTCACCAGTTGCAGTCAGGACTTCAAACTTGCTTTCAACAGCCAGCACCTCTGCCTCTCTAAATGCTGATGTTTCCTCCTGCTATCAACTCCCCTTTTCTTTCTCTTTTTTTTACACAAATAAATCTATTTTTTATATATTTTATCTATTATTTTTATTTTATGTGTATGAGTGTTATGCGTGCATGTATGTAAGTGCACTTGTGTCGTGCAAAGCCTGAGGAGGCCAGAAGAATGCATCAGATCCCCTGTAACTGGAGTCACAGATGGCTGTTAGCTGCCATGTGGGTTCTGGAAATCAAACCCGGGTCCTCTGCAAGAGCAGTCACTACTCTTAACCACTGAGCCGTCTCTCCAGCCCCAGCTCAGTGTTTCTTAATGAAATTCAACTAACATTTTTTAGCATCTGCTGAGTGCTAAGGTTCCAGATGTGTGCAGATGACAAATATCTTGATATTTCTCCTGCCTAATACATGCTCAAAGATGAATGGAATGACAACATAACAACATGTATGTGATGGACGTTTGCTTTTGACATTTTAGACATCCTAGAGTCCATTAAAGATTTTTAGCAAAGAAATCACATGAACATGTTGATCTCAAATCATCTTTTTGTTATTAGTCTTGATAAATCTCAAACATAGCATATGATTTTTAAAAATTACATGTGTGTGTTTGTGTGTGAATATGTGAATATATTTGCAGTGCCTGTGGAGGCCAGAAGAGGGTACTGGGTCCCCTGGGAACCTGAAGCACAGATGGTTGTGAGTCACCTGACACGGGTACTGGGAACTTCTACAAGAATAGCAGGTGCTCTAAATCACTGAGCCATCTCTCTAGCCCGCCATAGTATTTGTATTACATTCATTTAAAGTACTTTCTAAATTCCCTTGTGATTTCTTCTTTGATCCATGGCTTATAAAATAGTGTATGTACTAATTTTACATGTATGGTATTATTGGTGGGGTTTTGTCGGGGGGGGTGTTTTGTTTTGCTTTGTTTTGTTTTTTTGAGAAAAAGTTTTCCTATAGCCACAGTGAGCATGGAACTCACTACATAGACCAGACTGTCAATTTCACAGAAATACTCCTGCCTCTGCCTCCCAAGTGCTGGGATTCAAAGCAGGTGCCACCACTCCTGCCCCCCTTTTGATAGTCTATTTTTGATATTTAGTTTAAAGCCACTCTGATGGGACATACTCCTTATGATTTCAATCTTTTGAAATGTGTGTCACATGTGCACACAATCAAATAAATGTAATAAAAGTGTTATAAAAACCGACATGGTGGTGCAGACCTTTAGTCCCAGCACTTAGGAGGCAGAGGCAGATAGATTCCTGTGACTTCAAGACCCACCTGGTCTACATAGTGAGTTCCAGGCCAGCCAGGGCTACATAATGAGACCTTGTTTCCAAAATTAATTAATTAATTTAGAGAAAGTGGAGATTGATGAATGTTTGTTCTTGGCTCAGTTTTAAAAATTCTTGGTTTTTTGTTTTGTTTTGTTTTTGTGTTTTTGGTCTTTTTGAGACAGGGTCTCCCTGTAGCCCCAGCTGTCCTGGAACTCACTATGTAGACCAGGCTGGCCTTAAACTCACAGAGATCCACCTGCCTCTGCCTCCCGAGTGCTGGGATTAAAGGTGTGTACCACCACGCCCAGCAAAATACTTGTTTTTCAAATTTATTTGTATGTGTGTGAATCTGCGTGAGTTTATGTGCACCACATGTGTGCAAGAGCCTGAAGAGGCCAGAAGAGGGCATCAGATACTTTGGAACTAGAGTTAGAAGCTCTTCTGAGCTGCCATGTGGGTGCTGAAAACCAAACTTCAGACTTCTGTAACACCAGTAGGGCTCCTAACGGCCGAACCATCCATACAACCCCTTTGCTTTCTCCTTTACATACAGTCTAGGATCCCAACCCAGAGAATAGTTCTACCCATAATGAGCAGGTCTGTCCACCTCAATTAACCTTATCAAGATAATCCCCAATAGGCATGCCCAGATTTCTATCTCCTAGGTGATTCTAGACCTCATCAAATTGACAATTGATATTAACTATCACAGAGTGGTACAAAAATATTTTAAGAAATGGTCCAGAAGTTTTCAAATTTGGTGAAAAATAGAAATCCACAGTTCAAAAATCTCAACACTCAAAGTCTGAGAAATCATAAAGAAAACCAAACTGAAACATAGCGTGGGGGTGCCTAGGAGGAGTGAGGGAGGAACTGGGGGTTCCAGGAAGGAGTGGGAGGGGAAAGATGGAGGTATTGTGCTCCATAGCTTCAGTTGTCAACTTGACACACCTAGATAGAGGGAATCTCAATTGAGGAATTACCTCATTGGATGGCCTGTGGCCATGTCTATAGGACATTTTCTTGATTGTTGAGTGATGTGGGAGGATGCACTATGGGTAGTACCATGTGCCTGGGCAAGCCACACCATGCCTGGACAGGTGGTCCTGTGTTGTATAAGAAAGCAGGCTGAGGGGCTGGAGAGATAGCTCAGTGGTTAAGAACGCTATTCTTGCAAAGACCTGGGTTCAAATCCCAGCACCCACATGGCAGCTAACAACTGTCTGTAATGCCAGTTCCAGGGGATTCAACAGTCTCTTCTGTCCTCCATGGGCATTGCACAGCATGGGTGTGTTAAGGGTCCATAAAATTCCCTAAATTGACCACTCGGACACTGAGTCTCAGTAAAAAGGAGCACTTTATTGGAACCAACCAGTTGGGGACACAGACAGTCTCAGGAGCTGTGCTGCAACCTCAAACAATGAAAACGCAGAGCTTTTAAGCAGAAAACCCACAAAAACCACAAAGCAGGGGCTGTCCATAGAAACTACACACAGAATAACCAGGAAATGATTGGAACAATCTAGGGCTGATTTCCAGAGACTTTACCTATACAGCCATTGGCTGTCTTACCCGGGGCAGAACATTCTTTCTCTTCTGCCCCATATTATTCCCATAGAGACCATACACAGATGTATAAAGTATACTGTCATTGGCTAGCTCACCTGGGGCAGAACGTTCTATCTCTTCTGCCCCAGACCATTTCCATAGAAATCATAAACAGATACCAGGAAAAGGTTTGAACAATGGAGGGGATTTCCAGAGTCAGGTGGAGGGTAGTTTTTTTTCTCTCAGAGGTTAGGGAGGGGGTCTGAGGGCCACTCTCTTTCAGGTGCACTTACCTACATGCAGGCAATACATGCATACACATAAGATGAAAATAAACAGGTGCACAGATGACTCAAAGACAGGCACACCACCAAAAGCCCACCCCAGAACAGGTGATGACTCACAAAAGCCACATACCTGGAGCTCCCTTGAGCACAGGCCAGAGGAGCAAGCCAGTAAGGATCATACCTCCATGGTCTGTGCCATGAGTTCCTGCCCTGCCTTCCCTTGATGATGGACTGTAAGCTGTAAGCCAAATAAACCTTTTCTTCCCCAAGTTGCTTTTGGTTATGGTGTTTATCATAGTAATAGGAAGTAAACTATGACAGAGGTCAAACTGTGCAGTTTTAACCGGTGCAAGGTCTACCCAGAAGGTACTGACAAGTCCAATGGGAAGGTTTTTCCAGTTTCTTAGCACAAAATACCCGTCTGTGTTCCTTTCTAAGAGGACGCCTCTGCAGATAAAATGGAGTGTCCTCTACAGAAGAAAGCACAGAAGAGGACAATGGGAAGAAATTAAAAAGAAAAGAACCCGAAGTGCAGTCAAACTCCAACTGGCCATCACTGGGGCATCACTTGCTAATATAATGACTAAGAGGAGCTAGGAAGGCTCACTCCAAGCGAGCTATCCGGGCTGCCAAGGAAGCCAAACAGGCTAAACAGGCATCCATGAAGACAGCAGCAGCTGCTGCTCAGGCTCCCACAACGGCAGCACCTAAGCAGGGTGTGAATCCCATGAAGGTTTCTGCTCCCCAAGTTGGTGGAAAATATGAAATTGGTAGGTCATATTTTTAAAATTTTTGAGAATTGCATGCATGGGTATTATATTTGCATTATTTCCATCTCTCCAAGTCCCCCACCAACTCCTCCCATGTCCCCTCATTCCCTCTCAATTTCTTACCCTCTTCTTTTATTATTATTATACATACTTACATATGTAAATATGCATATATGATGCACTGATGGTTCTCGTGTGTACTTGTGTTTAGGGCTGGCCACTGAGGACTAGATAACCTTCCAGGGAACTAGTCCCTGGAGAAAACTGATTCTCCCTCCCTCAGCATCCATTGATTGCCTGTAGCTCTTCATCTTGAGGTGGGACCCGGTGACATTC
>NW_008339068.1:801553-809347 GCF_000622305.1 Nannospalax galili
CCTCCTTTGATGTACAGAAGCTTTTTAGTTTAATGAGGTCCCATTTGTTGATTCTTGCCCTTGTTTCCTGAGCAATTGATGTCTTGTTTAGAAAATCCTTTCCTACACCTGTATCTTTCAGGTTTTTGCCAATGTTTTCTTCTAACAATTTCAGAGTTTCAGGCTTTACATTGAGGTCTTTGATCCACTTGGAATTGACTTTTGTACAGGGTGAAAGATAGGGGTTTATTTTCATTCTTCTACAAGTGGAGATCCAGTTTTGCCAGCACCATTTGCTGAAGGTGTCTTTCCTCCAGCGAATATTCCTGGCCCCTTTGTCAAATATCAGGTGACTGAAATTTCATATACTCATATTTGGGTCTTCAATTTTGTTCCATTGATCTATTTTTGTGCCAGAACCATGTTGTTTTTATGACTATAGCTCCGTAATACAGCTTAAAATCTGGTATAGTAATCCCCCCTGCACTGCTATTTGTGCTCAGGGTTGTTTTGCCTACCCAAGGTCATTTGTGCCTCCATATGAATCTTAGGATAGTTTTTTCCAATTCTGTGAAAAATGTCATGATGATTTTGATTGGCATTGCATTGAATCTATAAATGACTTTTGATAGGATGGTCATTTTCACAATATTAAATCTTCCAATCCATGAGCTTGGGAGTTCCTTCCATCTTCTGATGTCTTCCCCAATCTCTTTCTTTAAAGATTTAAAATTTTCATTGTAGAGCTCTTTAATGTCTTTGGTCAGGTTTATTCCAACATTTTTTGCAGCTCTTGTAAAGGGGAGTGTTTCCATGTGCTCTTTCTCTGATTGCTTGTTATTGGTATATAAAAAGGTTACAGACTTTGTAGGTTAATTTTGTAACCTGCCACTTTACTGAACGTTTTAATAATTTCTAGAAGTTTAAGTTTTCACATGGAAATTTTGGCATCGCTTAGATATAATATCATCTGCAAAAAGGGATAATTTGATCTCTTCTTTTCCAATTATTACTCCTTTAATTGCCTTCTCTTGTCTTATTGCTCTTGCATGAGTTTCAAGCACTATGTTAAAGAGGAGTGGAGATAGTGGATATCCTTGTCTGGTTCCTGATTTCAATGGGAATGCTTCCAGTTTTTCTCCATTAAAATGATGTTGGCTGTGGGTTTTTTATATATGGCTTTAATTATGTTGAGGTATGTTCCCTCCAGTCCAATTCTCTCTAGGACTTTGAACATAAATGCATGTTGAATTTTGTCAAAAGACTTTTCTGCATCTATTGAGATGACAATGTGGTTTTTGTCTTTGAATCCATTTATATGATTAATGACATTTATTGACTTGCGTGTATTGAACCAGCCCTGCATCTCTGGGATAAACATGGTGGATGATCTTTTTGATGTGTGTCTGTATGCTGTTTGCAAGTATCTTATTGAGAATTTTTGCCTCTGTTCATTAAGGATGTGGTCTATAGTTTTCTTTTGGTTGTACCTTTGCCTGGCTTTGGTATTAGAGTGATGCTGGCTTCATAGAAGGAATTTAGAAGTTCTCTCTCCATTTCTATTGTTTTAAATAAATCAAGTAGTATTGGATTTAAAGTAGTATCTTCTTTAAATATCTGGTAGAATGCTTCTGTAAATCCATCTGGTCCTGGGGTTTTTTAGTCAGGAGGTTTTGTATTACTGTTTCAATTTCTTTTTGTGTTATGGGTCTGTTTAAGCTGTTAATCTCTTCTTGGTTTAGTTTTGGTGGTTCCCATGCCTTTAGATATCCATCCATTTCTTTTAGGTTTTCAAATTTAGTAGCATATAGGTTTTTAAAGTATTCCCTTATAATGTTCTGTATCTTTCTGATGTCTGTTGTGATGTTTCCCCTTTCATCTCTGATTTAGTTGCTTTGGAGGTGCTCTTTCTTTCTTTTGGTTAACTGGGCTAGCAGTCTGTCAATCTTGTTTATCTTTTCAAAGAAACGGCTCTTGGAATTGTTGATTCTTTGTATTGTTTTCTTTGTTTCAATTTCATTGATTTCTACCCTGATTTTTGTTATTTCTTCTTGTCTGCAGGGTTTGGGTTTTGTTTGCTGTTGCTTTTCAAGTGTGTTGAGTTGCAGTGTTAAGCTATTTATTTGTGTTTTTTCCGATTTTTTGATGTAGGCACTTAGAGCTATAAACTTCCCTCTAAGAACCAATTTCAGCATGTCCCAGAGGTTTTGTCGTGTTGTATTGTCCTTTTCATTTAATTCCAGGAATACTTTTATTTTTTTGTGAACTTTATATGTCTTTGTGGTTTACTTTTTGGGTATGAAAAGGTGGTTTGTCTAAGCTTCAGGTTCTCTTTTGATTTTATATTGGAGTGGCCAGATTGCTTTTGTCTTCAGGAGTTCCCACAGAGGCCCAAGTCAGATGAGGATCAGATGCTCTCAGGCTTTCTCCTAAGGTCTGGATCTCTCCAGGAAAGATTTTGGTCTCAGGAATTTGGGGGTTGGACTGGCCTGGGAGCCGGGCCCAGGAAAGATGCTGGTCTAGGGCAACTGATGGCCGTGCCACCCAGAAATGCAAAGGCAGATGGGGGCGGGAAGCTGTCTCAAGGGCTCCTGGGGATTGCACTGAGGAGCTGGGTTGGTCTGGATGCAAAGGATCAGGAAGAGGAAAGGTCAGCCCCTAAGCCCTGGAAAGAGACTGGCAGGTGGTGCAGGCCCAGGGAAGCAGAGGGAGGTGAGGGCGGGGTCAGGCCCCGGGGGCTCCTGGGGACCTGAGAAGGAACTGAGTTGGTCTGGATGCAAAGGATCAGGAAGCAATGGTGCTTCCCCAGGTGTCTCGGGTGCCGGGTGCCGAGACAAGGAATGGGACAGGACCCAGGCTAGGAGGAGAGACCGGCAGAGGAGATGGGAGGGTGAATGAGGCTGAGGGAGTCAAGGGGCGGAGGGTGCGATGGACTTACCCTGGAGAGAGGCCTGCTGGTTGGAGAGAGGCCTGCAGGTCCTGCAGGCCCAGGGAGGCAGAGCTGGGTCAGTGTTTTTATCACAGTCACGGAAAAGCCAACTAGAACAGGTACCTGTGATCAAGATGCATTATTTATATGTATGAAATTGTCAAAGAACAAAGATATTCTATTTAAAATAGCCAGACAATTGATAAAACCCAGTGATAAAGAAAAAATATTACAGACCACCAGAACTGGAAAAAATGCTGTCCACATAGGAGCATAAGAAGGTGACTTCCTTTGAGATCATGCAGTCCAGAGAAAGGGAAAAGGGATATGAAAAATACTAGTTCTTTACCTAAGGAGTTGCATGACCATGAAAATGCCTTTCAGACAAGGAGAAAAATTAGACTAGCTGAAAAATTAGATCTGTGCAAAGTACTGTGTCAGTGGCTCTCACGCTAGCCCAAGGTGATCTGGAACTCATTCTGTTCCCCAGGCTGGCCTTGAACTCCTGGTATTCCTCCTCCCTCAGCCTCTTGAGTGCTGAGATTGCAGGCTTGAGACACCATGATTAGCTGATAAAGTAAAATTTTAAGTCTCACTTTAAATTTTTTCTAGATTTTTGTTTTATTTATGTGGGCTGGAGAGATAGCTCAGTGTTTAAGAGCACTGATTGCTCTTGCAGAGGACCTGGATTCGATTCTCAGTACCCACATGGCAGCTAAGAACTGTCCTTAACTCCAGTTCCAGGGTAATCCTATGCCCCACTTCTGACCTCTATGGCATTTCACAACATGGGTGTACTTACATATATACAGGCAATACACTCATACCCATAATATAAAAATAATAAATAAAATTTATTTTTTAAAAAAGGGTTTTTTTTTTTGAGCTGGGTGTGGTGGCATACGCCTTTAGTCCCAGCACTCGGGAAGCACTGGCAGGTCAATCTCTGTGAGTTCTAGGCCAGCCTGGTCTATATAGTGAGGTCCAGGCCAGCTGGTGCTACAGGGAGACCCTGTCTCAAAAAGATCAAAAATACATATATTTTTTATGTCATGTGTATGAGTGTTTTGACTGTATGTATATAAGTGCACCAGGTTGGCACACGCCTTTAGTCCCAGCACTCGGGAAGCACTGGCAGGTCAATCTCTGTGAGTTCTAGGCCAGCCTGGTCTATATAGTGAGGTCCAGGCCAGCTGGTGCTACAGGGAGACCCTGTCTCAAAAAGATCAAAAATACATATATTTTTTATGTCATGTGTATGAGTGTTTTGACTGTATGTATATAAGTGCACCAGGTGCATACAGTGCTCACAGAAGTCAGAAGAGGGCATCAGATATCCTGTAACTGGAGTTAAGAATAGGTGTTAGCGTCTATATGAATGCTAGGAACTGAACTCACGTTCTCTGCAAGAGCAGCCAGTGCTCTTAACCACTGAGCCATCTCCCCAGACCCTTGACTATCTTTTAAAGGGATTTAAAAGTGAAACTTGGGCCAGGTGTGGTGGTGCACATCTTTACTCCCAGCACTCGGGAGGCAGAGGCAGGTGGATCTCTGTGAGTTCAAGGCCAGCTTGGTTCTACATAGCTAGTTTCAGGCCAGCTGGAGCTACAGGGAGACCCTGTCTTTAAAAAAAAAAAAAAAAAAAGTAAAACTTGGGGACTGGAGAGAGCTCAAGGGTTTTATACAGAAGACCTGAGTTCTGGTTTCTGTATTGCTTACAACCACCTGTAACTCCAATTCCTGAGGATCTGGTGCCCTCTTCTGGCCTCTACAGCACTGTGCACATGTCCCCACCACACAAAAATAAAAACAAATAAGACTCTTTTAAATGCACCACTATAATATAATACATGAATCATTTAAAATAAAATGATGAAAAAATGTCATATAAATATTAAGGAAAATAAATATTGAGAGACTATTTTATAGAAGACTAAATAGATTTTAGTATAAGAAAGCTACCAGCAGTCAAGAGAAACATTTGATGATGCAAAGATCATTTCATCAAGGATATACAACAACCCTGAGTGTGTGCATAGTTACTAGCACGGCTTCTAAAATAGTGCTCATGAAACCAAAATCACACGTGGATTTCTACCACACAAAGAAAATGGGATGGGAACGCAGCGCAGTGATAGAGCTCGTCCTTCATTCCGTTTGAGAAGGAGCAGAGAGATGCCAAAGGAACAGCAGAGTGGTGGAAAAATGTTAACACGTCTACATGCATGTTCTGTCTGTTTAAAATTTATATGATTAATTACTGCATGAGTGTATGTGTGCCACAGTGCACATGCGGAGGTCAGAGGACAACGTTCAGGAACCGATTCTCTCCTTCCACCCTGGGTCTCCCGGGTGAATTGAATTCAGGATTGTGGTGCAATTGCTTTTACCCCACTGAGACGTATCACTGCTTCCCAACTCCCCCACTTTTTTTTGTTTTTTTGAGACAGAGTCTCTGTCATGTAGCTCAGGCTGGCCTCCAATGCCATATATAGCCAAGGATGACCTTGAATTTCTAATTCTCTTGCCTCCACCTCCCAGGCTTTTGTCACCAGCCCAGCTTAATAGTGGAACATTTATTACTACAGTAGGAGCACTTCAGGTTCCTAAACAAGCAGTCCCAGTGCCCCATCCCTGGTTCTGCAGTTCTGCTGACATCTGGCCTTGCTCTTGCTTACTCTTCTTCCTCACAAAAGATGAAGCTGCAACTTCATGGGCCAGATGCCTCCCCTGGTAGATTCCTCTACTGCCTAGGTCTTGGCCCCTGAGAAAGGAAACCAAGACAGGTTTGAGTGGAGAAAGATGAAGAAATAAAAAATAACAGGTAGAGAAAGACTTCTAATACCCAATAGCAGTAGTAATAGTGAAGGACAGGTAGGGAGCACTTTTGGAGAGAGATGTTCAGAGAGGTCTGGATAGTAATAATCAGTGAAGGGAACAGCTCTGATGGGTACAGGAGTGTATATGCAGAAAGGCAGCTCAAGTAGTCCCCAAAGAACAACACTGTCAGAACCTAGCTGGGGATGTCTATGACTTGAAGGTGTCTTTGCTAAACAGGGCTAAGTACTTGGGGGTATAGCTCAGGGGTAGAGCATTTGACTGCAGATCAAGAGGTCCCTGGTTCAAATCCAGGTGCCCCCTCTCTTTTCCCCCCTCAATGTATATGATGTTCTTTTTGTCTCTACACTGATTCATCCTCAGCACCCTGCATCTGGTTAAGGAAAAAAACAGTGGCAGATGTGTGAATGTGGGCAGCATGTTTGTCACAGCTGTCCACAGGAAATAGGACAGGTTGTATGTGTGTTAGAGTCTGTGTTTGTGCGTCTCTGCAGATAGAGGTTTTAAGAAGTGGCCCACACAGTTATAGAAGTCTGATTTCTGAAGGACAGAGAGCAGGAAGATGTGCCACAGCAAATGGAGTTACATATACACTGCAGGCCAAATTCCTTCTCCAGAAACATTGGTCTTTCCTCCTGGTGTCTGAAATGATGCAAGAGGCCCACCTACCTTATAGAAGGTATTCTGACTTTACTCAAAATCTGATGATTTTCTGAAATGTGGGTCACATCCAAAAGGCACCTTCACAGCAAAGACAGATGTGTTTACCCAAACATCTGTGCACCATGGTTTCATCAAGGGCATCACATAAAATTAGCCAGCATAGCAGATAACACCTTAAGGTTGGCCAAAGTCGTGCTCCAAGTAAGCCTGTGAGGACTGAGTAAGTCACACAGGGAGGTGGCTGGCTTTGGAGTCATCCTGGCACAACAACAGCAGGACCATGGGCGGAGGCCAGCGCCCACTGTGATGCTCCAGTAGCGTCTTTATATCACCAGCTGGAGTCCTGTCCTCTTGCTAAACCAAGGGTCTGGGCATTCTGTGAGCCTGGGTCCTTATGCGGCAGTGCTGTGCCATGAGGTTCAAATCCAGGTGCCCCCTCTGCCCTTTTCCTTTTATTCCAGGGGAAATATAACCTCTTATTATTGAGTTGACTCAGATTCATGAAAATAAGTTTTACAACCAGTATCAAAAACTGTAGTGTTCCTCTTGTGACACTTCGTGCTCCATTTTGACCTCCTCAGCCAGTCATTTCCTGAAGGGGCTGAGGAAGTCTGCCCTCAGCTTTCTCAGCACCCCTTGTCTCTAATGATTACCATCCTGACTTTAATTGTTTATACCAAGCTTGTTTTTTAAGGGAAATAGGATCTGAGGTTCACAATAAAAAAACACAATAAAGTTCTAACCAGTCTAATGAGTTCATAAAGACAAGCATTGAATGGCTCAGAAAGGTGACAATATTCCAGAGACTTGGTTTAGAAGTTACTACAAGGAAACGCAGAACATATTGCTTCCTGGTAATCAAAAAGAAACGAAAACAAGTTGTATCTCTGTGAGTTCAAGGCTAGCCTAGTCTTCAGGGAGTTCCAGGCCAACCTAATGTACATAGTAAGTTCCAAGCCGTCTAGGGCTGCATAATGAAACATATAAACAGGGCAGCCTGGCCTACATAGTGAGTTCTAGGGCTATATAGTGAGACCCTCTTTCTCAAAAAAAGGGGTAGGGGCTGGACTGGAACAAAACTAAGTGTTCTTGCAGAGGACCTGGGTTCAGTTCCCATTATCCACATGGCAACTCACAATTATCTGTAACTCCAGGGATCAAAAACCCTCTTTTGGCCTCCACATGCTTTGCACACCCTGGATGTACTTACATATATGCAGGCAAAACACTCATTTTTTAAAAAATAAATAATAAATTTTAAAAAAATTTTTGTCTTTTTTGTATTGGAAATGAAGTTCCAAGAGGAGTTGAGACATGCTTATGAGGAACTGTGTATATTTAGATAAGTGACTTGTACTGGTAATTCCTTAAATAGTTTGAAATAA
>NW_008339068.1:809985-828450 GCF_000622305.1 Nannospalax galili
TAAACATTTAGTGTTTATCATGTATCAGATACACCTCTAGGGTCTTTATTTTGGTTAATAAAACAAATATTTTTTGAGTCAGCATTCCAACAGAGTTAGAGGAAGGAGATAAACTATGTCTGACTAGTATATAAATTATATAGCTTTAAGAAGATAATAAGTATGCCAGGTGTGATGCCTTTAGTCCCAGCACTCAGGAGACAGAGGCAGGTGGATCTCTGTGAGTCCAAGGCCAGCTGGTCTACATAGCAAGTTCCAGGCCAGCTGGGGCTATAGAGAGATCCTGTCTCAAAAAACAACAACAATAACAAAAGACAAGCCCAATGGCTCTGAAAAAGTATGCCCTTCCTCCAACCCCTTCAACCGCTTAATAGTGTCAGGCTCAGTAGGTTTTAATTCATCATTGAAAGCTTTTTCTAACAGGATTGTTTCTTTAATGAAGACATTCCCATTGTTACAGAGCCATCGTGACTCTCCTGTGGCCTTCTCAGCTCTCAAGGAAAGGCCTGTTATTACTGAACATTGCGCTGTTCACGGAGCCCCACTGGTCCAAGCCTAGTGGAGAGCTTAGGGGACCGTGCACATGTAGCTGTTTCTCTGTTGGGATGTCACCCCAAGAGCTTTCTTCCCCTCACTCAGGAGCAAGCCTTCCTACCCATCACAGCTGTCAGTCCTTTCCAGCTGGCTCCTAGACACTGAATGCAGTGCCTACTCTCTGTATATGACCCTTCCACTGGCTTGGGAAATGCTGTTCTACAGAAGGCTCTCATAAATAACTCAGCAGAGTGGGGCAGCTCCCCTGTAACACAATCATCTCTTCACATAGGTACCAGTCGGCATGTGGCTCAGAAACTAGGCCAGTCCATGAACTCTTATTTTGCTCATCTGTACGTAAAGAGTTCAGAAATTGAGAGTAAATGGAAGTCTGCAACAATCTACCACTGGCCAGCTCTGGGGTTATGACAGGTCTCAAGTTCAGTAAGTATGAACTACAAGTTCACTATGGTATTGAACTGTGACAGAATTCTTTAGCGACACAGGTGGACCTTGAGCTAATACCTCAGCCTGAATGCTGAGATTACAGGCATGTACTACCATGCCTAGCCCCTCAACAAATTTAAAGAAATAAAAGTAGGGGCTAGGGATGTAGCTCAGTTGGTAGCATGCTTGTCTGACATGCACAAACCCTGGGTTCAGTCCTCAGCACCACATAAACCAGGTATGATGGTCTGTGTGAAAAGTTTATTAAACATCTCTTTCATAAGTTTGGACTTACGGGAAGTGCATCTCCAAGCTAAACTTCCAGGCTCCTCATCAAGCTGCAGAACTAGTGTGACCTGTGGAACAGTGTCAGAGGCCCCACCCAGCACCAGATGCCATGGTCTATATGCCTAGAAACCAGATCACATACCATAATATCAAGAACCAAGCCCTACAGATAGATAGCAGTGACCCCATTCTTACCAGCCACACAGATTGTGTATTGGTTCACACCTGTCTGCACTTGAGGGATGGAGACAGGAGGATTAGGATTTCAAAATCATCCTCAGCTATATAGGATGTTTACAAGAGACCCTGTCTCAAAACACAAACAAAAAGTTAGGTGTGGTAGTACATTCCTATAATCCCATCACTTGAGAGGTAGAGACAGGAGAATCAGGAGTTTAAGGTCACCCTTAGCTACATTACAAGCTTGGAGCCAGCCTGCACTACTGAGACCCCACCTTTAAAACAAAATCATGTATAATCCCTTTCTCACTCCATTAAAGAAGTACAAATGAATTAATGATCTAAATATAAACAAACTTTTGAAGACACACATATATATATAACAGACATAGAAAAATTATTTAATAATGCCTTTTAAAAAATATTTTATTATTTTATTTTATGTGTATGAATATATTGACTGCATGTATGTAAGTGTACCAGTGTCATGCAATGCCCATGGAGATCAGAAGAGGGTGTTGGGTTCCCTGGAACTGGAGTTATGAATGGTTGTTAGCCACTATGGTACTGGGAGCTGGACTAAGTCCTCTACAAGAGCAGCCAGTGCTCTTAACTCTCCACCCCTCCCTCCCCCTTTTTTGGGGGGCAAGATATTGCTCTGTAGCCCTGGCTGACCTAGCACTCACTATGTAGCCCAAACTGGCCTCAAATTCATGGCCTGTGTCATTCCACTGAGTACTGGGGTTACAGGCATGTGCCACCATGCCTGGTTAAATAATATTTAATTCACAGTGAGGCAGGCTCTTTTAGGACCATCACAGTAGGTATAAGAAGCACTGCAACCAGGTCTTGCACTGGAGGAGAGAGAGAATGGGCTCAACTCAATACAATATTGACAAGCAAGAATTGATAGCACAGGGGCTGGAGAGATGGCTCTGCTCTTGCAGAGGACCTGGGTTCGATTCCCAACACCCACATGGTGGCTACGAACCATCCTTAACTCCAGTTCCAGGGGAATCTGAAGCCCTCTTCTGACCTCTGCAACATGGCACGACATGGGTACACTCACATACATGCAGGCAATACACTCATACACATAAAATAAATTTTAAAAAAAGAATTGATAGCACAGAGGCAGGGTGGGCACCAGAGAATAGAAAATTCCTGAGGAGGCTGGAGAGGTGGCTTAGCAGTTAAGAGCACATGCTGTTTTTATAGAGGACCCGAGTCTGACTCCCACAAGCATCCACATCAGGTGACTGTGAGCTGTAACTCCAACTCCAGGGGAATCTGACGCCCTCTTCTCATCTCCCCGTGCACCTCCACACACATGCATATACACACATACAGACACATACATAAATAAAAACAACTCTTTTAAAAAACAGAAAATTCCTCAAAGGTAACATCAGAAGAAAGTGGGATTTACTGAAGACAGGTCAGGGTGATTTAGATTAAGACCTGGGAGGCTGTGAAGGATGAAGACAGACAATGGATAAAGAGGCTGATGTCAAGATTCTTGATAAACTGACTTAGCAGACTTTTTTGATAAAACTGAATTTTACAGTGACATGCACAGCTGGGTCACATGCTGTTTTGGGGTCCCTGGGACAGAAGGAACAGTTGCTGTGCCCTAAGAAGGAGGTGGAAAACCTCTGTCCGGTTTCCTGTGCAGTTACCAACATTCTCCCTATCAACTGCAAATACCCCTCGTTGTCTGCTCTGCAATCATGGAGTGGGGCTGTAAATACGTCTTTTTAGTCAGATGGCGCAATGTTACGCCTTGTCATGAAGAGTGCAGGGGGCTGAAGAAGGATGAGTCTGTATTCCTGGTAGCAGTGT
The DNA here is from genome assembly GCF_000622305.1 of Nannospalax galili. NCBI lineage: Eukaryota > Metazoa > Chordata > Mammalia > Rodentia > Spalacidae > Nannospalax > Nannospalax galili. The sequence goes on from NW_008339068.1 coordinate 813,277, forward strand.
GCTTGCTTGGCAAAATCCTGCAGCAGTATTACTGGTGGTCAGGGTCTGGGCTGGGCGTTTCTGATTCTTGGCCTCTTATTCAAGAATGAGATAAAAGCCCACAGAGTAGCAAGGAAACTTTCATTCAAAGCAAAGTGATAGAATAGATCAAAAACTCTATGAAAAGCCAGGCATAGTGGTGTGGGCCTTTAATCTCCTTACTCAGGAGACAGAGGCAGGGAGATCTCTGTAAGTTGCAGGCCAGCCTGGTCTCCATTGTGAGCTCCAGTCCAGCCAGGGTTACATAGGGAGACCCTGTCTCAAAACAAAATAAAACACAAACCTCTATCAAGACTAACAGTGGCAGTCAAAGGCCCTGATTATTGTTTGGGGCTTCCTTCTATGGGCTTCAAGAGGAATTTGGTTGTTAGGGGTGTAGTTTGAGTGGTTCTCTCTCCTTTTTTAAATTAAACTTTTGTTCAGATTACCACTGAGCTTTTGTCTCCTCATTGGACCCTGACTCACACAAAATTGCTATACTATAGAAGTCAAGGGGACACAATAGGTAAGTCACTTTGGGGGCTTGGGTTTGGTTGTGCCCTTGGACTTACGCATAGCATTGAGTTCCTTGCCAGTGGGAAATGGGAATTACAGCAACATGGTATAGTGACATCACAATGACCAAGGCTATCATTGGGGTTTGAAATATTAAATGAAGCAAGTGCCTTCAGAGCCCAAGCGGCTACTGTTTTGACAATGACAACATGGATTAGTCTACTTTTTATTAATATAACAAAATATCCAAAATAATTAAATTATAAAGAGAAAAAGGTTATTTTAGCTCATAGCTCTGAAGGTTCTAGTCTATGATTTTGTGGCCCACTGTTTGGATAGAGTGCTGGATGATAGTGGTGGGATGTGCCTGGAGAGAAAACCTGTTCACCTCATGAGTCAGGAAGCAGAAGGAAAGAGAGGATGAGACAGTATCCTGACATCCTCTTTGAGAGTACCCCCACCCCCCGCCCCGATGATCTAAAGACCTCTCACAAGGCTACACTTCTTAAAGCTTCCATCAATTCCCTGAAAAGTCTCAGCTCAGCCAGTCCATTTCAGTAAGTTCAGCCTGATGCAACTTTATATTCCTTTGACTTTGATCACACTGCAGTAGTTTTAAGTGTGTTCACAAATCTTTGATGCTTCTCCCTTAAAGATGTGAAGCTCAATTAACCTCCCTTTGAATGTGAGCTGACTTGGTAACACAGTTCTAATGAATAGATTTAGTGGAGGTGAAACTCTGTCACTTCTGAGGCCAGGTCATTAAATACACTGGCTGTCTCGATCTCCCTTGGATCTCTAGGGCAAACCAGTTGTCATGTCATGGCGACCCATCAAGGAGCCCTGCGGAGAGCTCCACGTAGCAAGAATGGCCGCCTCCTGCTGCCCCCAGCAAGGAACTAACAGCCATGGTAGTGAGCCACCTTAGAGGGCCTCCTCCAGGCAACAGCCAACTGAGAGCTTATCAGCAACTTCATGAAAGACCCTGAACCAGAACCAGCTGGCTAAGTTTTTACTGGATTCCCACACCAAGGGGGTATTAGAAACATGGTAAAAGTGCATCCTGAGATGCAGTGAGCCAAATTGGTGACCAGTGCTCACTGAACCTGCTTTGCCAGGTTCCATGACACAAAAAGCTAAAATAAGAATTGAAATTCCCAGAGCCTTAGGCAGATGGGGAATTTGAAGGAAAGATGAAAAGAGTCATCTTGGTCTGGAAAGTGACCTTGTATTAGTTACTTTTCGTATTGCTGTGACAAAACACCTGATAAAAGCAACTTAAGGAAGAAAAGGTTTATTTTTAACTTACAGTTAAGAAATGATACAGTTCATCATCTGGGGAAGGCAGGTGGCAGGAGCATGAGGCAGCTGGCCACATCACATCCTCAGTCAGGAAGCACAGGCAATGGCTGCTGGTCCTCAGTTCACTTTCTCCATTTATTTATTTACTTGTTTATTTATTTATCATTTATTTTGGCATGTGTGTCATGTTTGTGTGTGTATGTGTGTTTGTATGTGTAGGTACACGTGTGTGTTGAGGCCAGAGGCTGATGTTAAGTCAATTATTCTTCACCTAATTTATCGAGGTGGGTCTCTCATTTGAACCTGGACCTCGCTGATTCAGCTAGTGTAGCTCCAGTGATCCTGTCTTCACCTCCAAGCACTGGGATTAAAGTGCCACCTGCCACACACACTTGGCATTTGTCTGGGTACTGTGGATCCAAACTCTGGTCCTTGGGCTTACATGGCATGGGCTTTACCTACTGAGCTCCATCTCCCCATTTTCTTTTTATTCAGTCTGGGATCTCAGTCTATGGAGTGGTGCTGTCCACATTTAGGGCAGATCTTCTCACATCAATTAACCCAATCTAGGCACTCCCTCATGTAGACCAGGCTGGGCCTCAGACTCAAAGAGAGAAAGCGAGGCTAGTTATGGCACAAAGAGGTTCGTTTATAGTCAGACACCACCAGAAGCTCTGCAGTCAGAATAAACACTTGTATAGGTGGGATTAGATGTGTAAAGAAAGGCTAATTCCATGTCCTCCTCTATGAGAAGGGGTATAGCTCAGGGATAGACCATTTGACTACAGATCAAAGGTGTCTGGTTCAAAGCTAGGTGTCCCCTTTGGAAGCATTTTCTTTTCCATGCTGAATTGGTAAAATTAAGCCCCCTTCAAAGGAAGCTGACTACATCCTATTGACCAAAACCCTGTGAACACTCCCCGTGGTTCAGGTCACAGTGGTAGTAAAAGAATCAACACAGCAGCTCTTTCCAGGATTCATATGTGGGTGGGTCTATTCTTGGACTGTTGTGATACATTGGTCAATTTATTTCTCCCTGTGTTAAAAACCCACTGCCTTAATTACTATAGTTTTGTAATTTGATATATGGTAAAGCTAATTATCCGCCTCATATCTATCACCATTGTGACTCTTCATATTTGTCACATAAAAAATAAGGAGGGAACCAACTCCACACAGATAATATCCTGTTATCTCTACACATGTGCTATGGCATGTGTATGCTTACACATAATCACATACATATACAATATAAGAAATAAAAATTTAAAAATAAAACCAACTTTAGAATTGAATTTGTCCATTTACCCACCCCAAGCAAATCCTGTGAGTAATTTGACTGAGATTACAAAGACTCTCTTGGTCAATTCTAAGATAACCAAAACATTTAAAAAAATATTTTACTTATTATTTTTATTTTATGTGTATGAGTATATTGCCTGCATGTATGTGAGTGCACCCGTGTCGTGGAATGCTGCACATGAAGAGGTGCACAACGAGGTCAGAAGAGGGCTTTGGATTCCCCTGGAACTGAAGTTAAGGACCGAGAACCAAAACATTTTATATGAGATATGGAGAACCCTATTGCATTAATCTAGTTTATAATTTCCCTCAAGATTTTATACTTTACCAGGTAGAAATCTTGCTCATATCTTGATGAAATTACTTCTAGATGCATCATATTTTATGCTATAATAAATGTTACTTTTTACACAATTTGTATTTTCTGCTGTGGCTGAAATAAAGATATATAATGGATTTTTTTCTATTTTTATTACTGTCGTAAAATTCACATAACTTACAATTTTCCATTTTAACCACATTTAAATGTACAGTTCAGTAGTAGTTTTAAAATCCATAATGTTGGGACTGGAGAGAATGCTCAGTGGCTAAGAGCACTGGCTACTAGTTCAGGGGACCCGGGTTTGGTTCCCAGCACCCACATGGCAGCTAACAACAGTCTATTAACTCCAGTTCCAGGGGATCCAACACCTTCTTCTAGCCTCTGCAGGCACATGCATGCATGTGGTAAATATACATACATGCAGGCAAAACATTTATGCAGGCAAAATACTCATACACATAAAACAAAGATAAACATTTAAAATAAAAACCTATAATGTTACACAGCCATTACCATCTATCTCTTTTCATAGCTCTTCTCAACCTGTAAAACAGAGACATTTATTAACATAATGCACCACCTGCCCTTCCCAGCTCCCAGAAGCCACCGCTCCGCTTTCTGTCTTGAGATTTTAATGACTTTAAGTACTTCATTGAAATGGAATCATGCAGCTCGTGCATATGTGTGTGTTTTGTATACACTGTACGTCTTTATTTATTTGGTGTGGGGGGCAGAGGACAATTTGTGGGAGTCAGTTCTCTCTCCTATCTTCTTCTACTATGTGGGCTCCATCGATGGAACTTAACATGTCAGATTTAGTAGCAAGCACTCTGACCCACTGAGCCATCTCACAGGCCCACTTTTTTTTTTTTTTTTTTAGATAAGGCGTATGTGTGTGTTGCCTGGACATGCACGTAGAGGTCAGAAAATAACTTCCAGGAATCAGTTTTTTCCTTCTACCATGTTGGCTCTGGCATGGAACTCAGGTCATCACGCTTAGTAGCATGAACCTTTATCCTCTGAGCCATCTTGCTGGCCCAACCTTTCTTTTTTTCACCTGGGTGGTGTAGATCCAAATGAAGTCCTGGTGCTTGTAAAGCAAGCACTTTACTGACTGAGCTGTCTCCCTGGCCCGGTATGTCTTTTTGTGACTGGATTGTTTCATTTAGCATGACATCTTTGCTCTAGCGTATATCGAATGTCCCTTCTTTTAAAGTTTGCCTAGTATTCTGTTGTATGTACATTACATTTTGCTTTCCCAGTTATCCATTGCAGGGAACATAAGTTTCTTTGATGCTCCTACTTTCCATCATTTTGGATATGGACCAATTCTAACTTTAGATTTTTAGGAATGCTACACTAATTTCTTCAGTAGCAACACTATTCTATCTTCTGACCAACAGCATGTATGGTTCCAATTTTTTTGGCTCTTTTTCATTTTTTTTTAAATTTATGTGTATTTGCATGAGTTTATATCCACCATGCAGAAGAGGGTGCCAGATCCCCTGGAATTGGAGTTATAAGCAGTTGTGAGCCACCATGTGGGTGGCAGGAAACAGAACCCAGGTCCTCTGCAAGAGCCAATGCTCTTAACTGCTGAGCCATCCCTCCAGCCCCTCAATGTGATTTTAATTTGCTTTTCTCTGATGATTCCTGCTGTTGAGCATCTTTTCATGTGCTTGTGATTAGGAGATACCTAGATGTTTATAACTGTTGTATACCATATATTGTTGTTGTATTGAACATATTATTAACCAATAATATTTTCTCTTGTCCCTTATGATCTTTTTTATTTAGAGTATAATTTGTCTTATGTTAGTATATACACCTCTGTTCTCTTTGGGTTGTTATTTGCATGGAATGTCTTTTTTCATCTTTTTACTTTCAAACTATTAGTGTTCAGGGTCAGGGCTATAACTCAGTAGTAGAGTGCTTGCCTAGCATGTATGAGGCCCTGAGTTCTGCAAAACAAAATCAAACTATTTGTGTTAGGGGGATCTATAGTGAACCTCATATAGACAGCACAGAGTTGAATGGTGTTTATTTATACATTCTACCTATCTCCATCTTTTGATTGAATAATTCAATCTGTTCACATTTATATTTACAATAATTACTGGTAAAGTTGGAATTCTGTCATCTTGCAACTTCTATCTACCTTATAACATTTTGTCCCCCTCGCCAATTCCTGTTTTTTTATATGCTTGTTGAATTCTTGTAGTAAAACATTTAAATTGTTTTCTCACTCATGTGTGTGCCTGTGTGTGTATGTAGCCAGGTGTGGTGGTACATGCCTTTCATCCCAAGCACTCAGGAGGCAGAGGCAGGCAGATCTTTATGAGATTGTGAAATCAAGGCCAGTCTGGTCTATATAGTGCGTTCCAGGCCAGCTGGGGCTACAGGGAGACACTGTTCTTAAAAAAAAACAATAAAAGTTAAACACAAAAAAACCTCAAACCATTTAATCAATAAATGGTAAAGGGGGCTGGAGAGATGGTTTGGAAGTTAAGAGCACTTACTGCTCTTGCAGAGGTCCCAGGTTCAGTTCCCAGCACCCACACAGCAATTCACAACCACCCATAACTCTAATTTCAGAGAATGCAAAGCCTCTGCTGGCACATGGTACACATACATATACTCAATCGCAAATACACATACACATAAAATAAAATTTAAAGGACTAGTCACGTTTCTATTCTCTTATGACACCTTGCTAATGTAGCAGTACTCTAAATTCTTAAACAGTTTCAGTATGGCATACTGCAGTAAGGACACTTAGTCTCTAGACCCTTAACACAGTATGGATACTTAGCCTACAGACCCTTAACAAGTAGTGTAGTATGGACACTTTATCTATGGACTCTTAACATAGTACAGTATGGACACTTAGTCTATAGACTCTTAACACATAGTGCCATATGGACACTTAGTCTATAGACCCTTAACACATAGTGCCATGTATTAGTCAGGGTTCTCTAAAGAAACAGAACCAATAGAATATATATTTATCAGCTTAGCTCACAGGACAGAGTCCGAGTAGTCCAACAATGGCTGCACCACACTGGAGAGGCTGACAATCCGTAGTCACTCAGTTCACAAGGCTGGATGTCTCAGTAGTCCCAATCCGGTGCTGAAGGTCTGACAAATTCCAAAAGATCAGCTAGTCTTCAGTCTACAGCAGCAAGATGAACTCACCAGCGAGAGAGAAGGCAAGCAGCAAGAAGTCTGGCGTTCTCCTCTGCCTTGGTCTTTTATACTGGCTGCCATCAGAAGGTAACGCCCACATTTAGGGTGTGTCTTCTGGCTTTAGATGATCCAATCAAGAAGATCTCTTTCATTTCAGTTAATCTCAGATCCAATCAAGTTGACACCCAGGATTAGCCATCACATGCCATATGGACACTTAGTCTATAGACCCTTAACATAGTGCATGGGTTCAAATCCTGGATGCTGACTGTTTGACTTTAGAGAAGTTCTTTAACTCTCTCAGTTCAGTTTTTCCATATATAAACTGGACACAGTGGTAGATGCTTGTAATCCCAGCCTTGGAAGATGGAGACAAGTGTATCAGGAATTCAAGGTCATCCTTGGCAACATAGCAAGTTTGAGGCAGACTAGGCTACATAAGACCCTATCTCAAATAATAAAACAAGGCGACTACCTTTTCCACCAACTCTAGCCCTGCCCGCAACTCAGTAGTAGGGCTTTCAGGACAAGCTCTACAGCCATGGAGGAGCCTTTAGGAAACACATTTCCAAGCCAACCTGTGCTGGGGAATCTCGAAAGAAGTATGATACCCCTCATTTACAGAAGTACAGAGAAGTCCAGCTAGCCAAGGTCAAAGCCAAGGTAAGAGACAAACACTGAATTGGTGCAACTACTGTTCTTCTGTTGAGAAGGACCAGGTGCATCTTCCAGAGGCCAGTGACTATAGTAACTTTCCACCCTAAGTATGAGGTCAAGTACATGCATGGGGAAGAGATGTTGAGGAAACCCCAGAAGCTCCATGTATTTAAGAGACTGCAGGAATCCCAGGTCGTGGAAGTGAAGGAGAACTTTTAACTCCATTGGGTCTTACAAACCCCTCAAAAAGGATCCAGAATGCAGGGTGAATCCCTGGAACAACGTGCTGTTAGCAATCTGCACCTTTTCTCACAGTTCAGTCCAAAGCAATCCCAACATCAGAACAAGATACTCTGAAAGGGTCTTCATTTGTCGTTATCTTTCCACAGTCGAGGGATGACTTCTGCTGACATCCAGACAGATCCGGAAGGCAAAGGAAGCCAGGAAGACTGACTGAGGCCTTGGACACAGTCGGGCTTGCTAAGCAGGCAGAGGGTGTGAGCAAGGAAGATGAAGGATCTGAAAACCAAATGAACAACTCGAAAACATGAGCATGGTGGCCTCTGGAAAGAAATCTCTGTGAAGGACTTTGTTTTATTTATCTGTCTTTAAATAGCAAAGTATCCCTGATAATGATGATGTTATACCCAAAGAGCAAGGCACGGTCACTTCGACAGCACAAATACTAAAATTGGAACAACACGGAGAAGATCAGCATGGCCCCTGACCAAGGAGAACATGCAAATTTGTGAAGTGTTCCAGATTTTAAAAAAAGAAAAAAAGAAAGCAAAACAAAGCAAAACAGGAAAAGCTAGGACCTTCTAGCTACTATGTAATCAACTTTTCCAAATGCTTCTTGTTTTCTTTCTTTTTTATTGTGTATGAATGTTTTGCCTGAATGTAAGTGCGCCCATGTCATGCAATACCCACGGAGGCTAAAAGAGAGCATCAGAGCCCTGAAGCTGGACTTAACAGATGGCTGTTAGCTGTCATGTGCTACAGATGTCTGCTGCCAAGCTCAGCTTTTACATAGGTTCTGGGGATTTGAACTGAGGGCCTCACGCTTGTGTGGCAAGCTCTTTACTCATGGAGCCATCTCCCCAGCCCTCTTCAGTTCATTTTAATAACATTGTTCAAATCTTCTAAACACTTGAACCTCATTTTCTTCATCTCCAAGTTATATGTGGTTTCTTTTTCTGACATTATTCCATAAGTTGTTTTAACTTTATTATTATTGTTTTGTGCCATCAAGATTCATTTAAATTTAGTCACATAAACACTGCTTTTGAGGCTCTTTCATCCCTCCTATGTCTCTGTCCTTGCATCTAGGTAACTTCTTTGCTTCTTTGGTGATACACTAGAGTTTCTTCTGTGTGTGCAGCTGATACATGCTTTCAGTTTTGTCTGTCTGAAGAAAAAGGAGAGGGAGGGAAGGAGAGAGAAGGGAAAGAAGGAAAGAAGGGGAGAGGGAGGGAGGGAAGGAACTAGGAATTTTATATTGACAGTGACAGCTTTTCAATATATACAATATTCCACAGCCTTCTGGCTGGCTTCTCTTGTTCTCAAGAACTCAGTTGCCAGTCTAATTGTCACTCTGTTGAAAGTAACGTCTTATTCACCCCATGATGCTTTTAAGAGTTTCTTGTCATCTCCAGCTTTCTGCTCATTTTCTAGTCATGCTAGGAACAGGCTTCCTTTGTTTCTTATGCTTGAGAGTCACCGGGTCTTGAGTGTAGGGACTGATGTCTTCCATTAGCTACAGAACAGCCGTAGCCACTGTCTCCTGGACATTTCTTCTGTCGGGCAGACCCCCACTTACCTGTATCCCATCCTTCCACTGTATCCTGTATATTCTTTATTGTGTCTTCTGAGTTTGCTATACTTTCGTTTTCCATGTGCTATAACAGTTTTTCCAAACAGTTTTCTAGTTCACTGATTTTCCTCTTTTGTTTAACCTATTCATTAAGTAGAGCCCAAACCTATTCACTGAGTTTTAAATTCTAGTTATTGTAATTTTAGAACTAAAATTTGTTTTATCTTTTTTTCAAATCTCCTTGGTTACTTTTCATGCATACTAATTTCCCACTGAAATCTTCAGTCTTGACAGTGTAAGCATTTTCATTTTAGATGATCTGTGTTAGTCACTGTTCTCACTGTTATGACAAAATACTGACAAAAGCAGCTTAAGGGAGGAAGGGCCACATTGTACCCACACCCAGGACACAGAGAGAAAAGAACACTGGTGCTCAGCCCGCTTCCCTACCCCCTTTTTAAATATTTTATTTATATTTTTATTTTATGAGTATGAGTGTATTGACTACATGTATGTGAGTGCACTGTGAGGATGGTTCATAGCCACCATGTGGGTGCTGGGAATCAAACCCGGGTCCTCTGCAAGAGCAGTCACTGCTTTTAACCACCGAGCCATCTCTGCAGCCCCTCACTTTCCCCTTTATATTCAGTCCAGGACCCCAGACCATGGGATGGTGCCATCCACATGCAGGGCGAGTCCTCCTTCTACTCTTAAACCTTTCTAGAAACATCCTCATAAACACATCCAGAGGTATGCTTCCATAGTGATTCTAAAGTCAGTCAAGTTGACAGATGAGATTAACCATCACAGAATGTCTCTGATGACTTTTACACCCACAGTCCCTTTGCTTAGTTCTGTGCTCTGTTGTTTCTATAAGTTTAGTCTTTGCTTCCCTGTAAGTATGGTTGATCATCCTTGATTATATGCTGAACATTTTACTTCAAAATTATTTGTAGATGGGCTGGAGAGATGCTCAGTGGTTAAGGAAACTGGCTGGTTTTGCAGAGTACCAGGGTTCAGTTCCCAGCATGCACATGGGGGCTAATAACTATCCATAACTCCAGTTTGAGGGGCTCTGGTGCCCTTTTCTGGCCTCCATGATGTTGCATATCACAGGTGCACTTACAGACATGCACATAAGACACTCATACACATAAAAATAAATATCAATAAATAAATTTTCAAAAATTAGTTGTAGAAATAATTTGAAGATAGGACTGATAATGTCTTCCTTTTGCTTCCTTCCGAGTATCTGAGCACAGGAATCTCATATAATTCCGAAGCGTGAATTTTATCATTCAGAAATGATAAAACCTATACACAGATTCCTACAGTGGCCATGTTTCTTTCAGTTTCCTTAAAAGCTTTGGGGCCCTAGTTCAAAGCCAGAGCTCGTTGTTATCAATGCCTACTCTGTAGCTGCACCCAAAAGGCTTACTTTACTCCATCCTGAGAGGCTTCTAAAAGTTCCACTTAACTTCTCAGTTTCCTCCTCAAAATGGAAAAATACTGAGTGTCAGAGCAGGGCAGCTTCTATTCAACCTCTTCTTAGCTTTCTGTTTTCACCTAGCAAATCTCCATCTAGCATCTAGCATTTCCCATCTACCTGGTTAGCACTGTAATGTTTTAAGAAATTTTTATTCTAAGTATATGAAGCTGTGGGGGATTGAATGAGAAGTGTTGGCTATAGGCTCAGGCATTTGAACACTGGAGGTCAGATGGTGGTAACATTTGGAGAAAGTCATGGAATCATTAGGCGTTGCAGTCTTGCTGGAGGAGGTGCATCACCGAGGCTGTGCTTTGAGGGTTTTGTAGCCTTGCCCCACTTCCAGTTTCACTCTCTTTGCTATGGAAGATGCAAATGCTCAGCTTCCTGCTGCAGCCACCACATCTGTGTGCTGCCAAGCCTTCCCAACATTATGGACTCTTCCTCTTTAATCTTAAATGAAAATAAGCCCTTCCTTCTGTAAAAACAGAAAGAAAGAAAAAAGAAAGAAAGAGAGAAAGAAAGAAAGAGAGAGAGAAAGAGAGAGAGAAAAAGAAATTTTTATTCTATGGGGTTGGAGAGATGGCTTAGCAATTGAGAGCACTAACTGCTCTTGCAGAGGACCTGGGTTTGATTCCCAGCACCCACATGGTGGCTATGAACTGTCCTTAACTCCAGTTCCAGGGGAATCTGGAGCCCTCTTCTGACCTCCGTGGCATTGCATGACATGGGTGCACTCAGTGTGCCCATGTCATGCAATACCCATAGAGCTCAGAAGGAGGTGTCAGATCCCCTGGAACTGGAGTTACAGACAGTGATCTTGGGGCTGGAGAGATGGCTCAGCTGTTAAGAGCACTGACTTCTCTTGCAAAGGATCTGGGTTGGGTTCCCAGCACTCGCATGGTAGCTAACAACCATCCATAACTCCAGTCCCAGGGAATCTGACTCCCTCCTCTTCTGACCCGTGGCATTGCATGACATGGGTGCACTCACACGCAGGCAATACACTCATTCACATAAAATAAAAATACTAAATAAAAATATATTTAAAACTTCTTTATTTTAACTTCTTAGTTTCCTCTTCATCAGAGAAGGCAGATTCCTCTGGAAGATTCTCTGTGCTCATTTACTACTGTTCATCAGAAAAGGCAGAAATTCCTACGAAGATTCTCTGCACTCATTTATACTATGAATATTCGATCTGAGTTTTGAAAAATTATCATAAAGAACAGTCTACTTCTAGGCATTCTCAGAAAGGAAATACTGACCCAGAGTAAGAAAGGAAAAGAGGGAGGAAAGCAGGAAGGAAAAGGGGAGTGTCAGGTGGCCAGGATCTGCAGCAAAGGTCCATCCTTGAGAAAAATCCCAGGCTAGAAACTGCTTTGATACAGGTTTCAAATCATTAGTGCTGCCTCTTGGAAGTAAGAAGATGTATACACACACACACACACACACACACACACACACACACACACACACACACACTGTACTTCATAAGCAGCAGCAGCAAGAACAAAGAGATAGTCTATACTTTCTTTCTAGAGATTGCAGCAAGAACAAGAGATTACAGTGAAGACATGAGATGCTCAGAGGGAGAAAGTGAAGTCTACGTGGGCTGTGAAGGGTGAGACTCCAGGTAGAGTAGTGACTGGGCTGAATCTACTCAGTGAAATGTAGGCCTGGGCTAGATGATGGTCAGGAAGATGTATAAGTCTAATCTCATGCTATGCAACAAATCATCTGAAGCAATTGACTTAATAAAGATAAATTAGGGGGTCCAAGAGAGACCTCTAAAGCAATGTAGGCTATCACTGTTGCTCTTGGTTGCCTCCCAGAACTTGAAGGTAGGACCCTATTGCTTAAGACACCACAACTTTGGTCACAGGATGTGAAGAAATGAAGCTGCTGCAGACCTGGAAGCCTTCTTGAGGACCAGCTTTCACAGTGTCAGAAGATGCTTTGCAAGCTGCCACAGGAGAAAAGCAACCACTAGTCTTACTAGCTTAAAGCTCGTGAACCACAACAACTAGCCTGGCATGATACCCTCAATGATGCAATAGTGGCACTTATATCTTAGGGGTAACAACAGCTGTCTAATTGGACCTAAGGGCTGATCAATAGGCAGGAACTCATATCTGGTACTTTAAACCTAGCCAAGAACCTAAAGAGCCAGTTGTGGTGGTGCTCGCCTTTAATTTCAGCACTCATGAGGCAGAGGCAGGTGGAGATCTGTGAGTTCCAAACAAGCCAGAGCTACATAATGAGACCCCCCCAAAAAATAACATAGAGAAGAATTTAATTTATTCTCATTTTCCTAAGTTAATATAGTTCCCTATCTGCCTTTTATACCATCTTCATACCCATAGCTAGGTGTAGCTCTCATACTTCATCGAAGAAGTTTCTTTTTGCAGTAGACAGAGGCTATTGCAAAACTCAGAGAATAAATGACCATGGGGTGCCCAGCCCCAAATAGGACACCTGTAACACAACCCCTACACCTAAGGCTCAGGGAACATCACAGAAGAGGAGGTGGGAAGATTGTAAGAACCAGAGGACCTGGACAACTTTTGAATGACAGCATCTTCTGGACAGGACAGGGTTGTTACTCCCAGAAAATCTCAGCAATATGGCTGCCTGCACAAGACCTACAAAGACCACCCAATGGCCATGCCAACATGGATGGAGGAGAATTTCACAAGGCCTCACCCCTAAATGAAGAGCTATAGACAGTCAATAGCTGTCGAGGGAGGGAAAACCAGTTTTCTTCAGGGATGAGCCCCCAATCTAAGTGGTCATCCAGAATAAAATGTGATGTGCATACAGATAACACTAACTAGACTCAATAGGTTGTGTGTGAGTACATACATGTGTGTGTAACAAAATAATTATAGAAGAAGAGGTCATGAATTTGAAATGGGGGACAGAGGAGGAGTTAGGGTGAGAGAGAGGAAAAAGTAGAAATTATGCACATACAGTGTACTCATGTTTGAAATTCTCACAAAAAGTTTAAAAATAAAGGGGCTGGGGGCTGGAGAGATGGCTCAGCGGTTAAGAGCACTGAATGCTCTTGCAGAGGACTCAGGTTTGATTCCCAGAATCCACATGGCAGCTATGAACCGTCCTTAACTCCAGTTCCAGGGAAATCCAAAGTCCTCTTCTGACCTCTGCGGCATTGCATGACACGGGTGCACTCACATACATGCAGGCAATATACTTGTATACATAAAATAAAAAATAATTTTAAAAAAGAAATAAATAAAGGGCCTGGAGAGATGGCTCAGCAGTTAAGAGCACTGTCTGCTCTTGCAGAGGACCCAGGTTCAATTCCCAGCACCCACATGGCAGCTAACAACTGTCTGTAACACTCCAGTTCGGGGAATTTGATACCCTTTTCTGACCTCCTCGGCATTGCACAACATGGGTGCATTTACATACATGTAGGCAATACACTTATACACATAAAATAAAAATAATAAATAAAAATATTTTTAAAATAAATAAAAAATAGGGGCTGGAGAGATGGCTCAGCGGTTAAGAACACTAGTTGTTCTTGCAGAAGACCTGGGTCTTCTGCACCCACATGGCAGCTAACAACTGTCTATAACTCTAGTTCCAGGAGATCCAGCAGCCTCTTCTGTCCTCCATGGGCATTGCACAACACTGGTGCACTTACCTATATGTATGCAGGCATAACTCTGATACACATAAAATAAAAATAATAAATAAAATATTTTAAAAAATAAATAAGAAATAAGAACTGAAAAAATAAAATAAAGAGAAATTATCTAATTTAGCTTATAGTTTGGGAGGTTCAATTCTAAGATTGGGCAGCCCTGGGTTTGGGGCTCTGGGGAGGGAGCCTGACGGCATGGCAGGAATACACATTGGCGTGATGGTCTCATCTGGAGGAAGAAAGCAGAGAAGAGAGGACTGTCAAGTTCCCAGAAACCCCTTCAAGGACACACACACACACACACACACACACGCTCAATGACCTAAGAACCTCCCACAAGACCCCGTCACAGAAAGGTTCCATGACCTCCCGAAATCACCACCCTGAGGACTAAGCCTTAAACACATAGACTCTTGGGTGACATTTGATACCCAAACCATAACAAGAGACTCCTTAGCACTCATCCTGTTTCAGACCCTGAACTTTATTACAAGACAGTTCACATTAAATTAATGGCCAGAGGTAGGATAGAAAACACAGAAATATCTATAAAATCAGTGGGTAGATTTCAGTGGTAATGTTTATCACCTCTACTAATTAACATGACATAAGTTTTTATGCTTCCTCCTCAAATATAATTAATTTTTTTCATTTGTTGATTGTGTGTGTGTATGTGTGTGTATCACACAGAACATCCCAAACCATCTCATTCATCTATACAGTCACTTCCCAGATGACACCCTCCCATAGCCTCCCCCCACCTTAGAGCCCTTATACTCTGTTATCCCTGCTACTGTCCGCTGTGTTGTCAGCACCCCCAGCCATTCCCCACTACTTGTCCATCCAGTTACACAGGTGCCAAGGATCCGAGTGCAACCGATTATGACTAGTAATAATCA
>NW_008339068.1:828815-835609 GCF_000622305.1 Nannospalax galili
ATTAGTCTACATAGTGAGCTCCAGGACAGCTGGGGTTACAGGGAGACCCTGTCTCAAAAAGACCAAAAGAAAATTTTTTAAAAAAGAAGAAAGAAAATACAGAAATGGGACTGGAGAGATGGCTCAGTAGTTAAGAGCACTGACTGCTCTTGCAGAGGACCCGGGTTTGATTCCCAGAACCCACATGGTGGCTACGAACTGTCCTTAACTCCAGTTCCAGGGGAATCTGAAGCCCTCTTCTGACCTCTGTGGCATTGCACAACAAGGGTGCACTCACATACACGTAGGCAAACACTTGTACACATTAAATAAAAATAATAAATAAAATATTTTTAAAAAAAGAAATTCAGGCTAAGCACGGTAGTGCATGCCTTCAATCCCAGCACTGAGAAGGAAGAAGCAGGCGGATCTCTGTGAATCCTAGGACAGCCTGATCTACAGAGTTCCAGGCCAACCAGAGCTACATAGTGAGACCCTGTCTCAAACAACAACACAAAACAGTGAAAATACATAGATTCCAGCATCTTATCCAGTTGATTAAAGGTAGGGGTACCTAGACTTGAACCAGGGACCTCTTGCTCTTTAATTAAGTGTTCTACCCATGAGCTATGGCCCCAGTCTTTGTATGGCTTCTCATTAGCACTCTTCAACCATCCCACCACAGACAGGCTGTGTATTTACAATCCACTGCTGCTTCTACACATTCCTGGAACTGGCAAGCCTTCTCCATTCCTTTACTGCCCTTTCCCAACCTTATCTACTGCTACCCGCATCTCATCTTTCTTAGGTTGTAGTGTGGCCACTACTGTGATCCAGAAAGGACACGTGACTATGGGGCTTTCCCCAAATCCACACTCAGTGGTCAGTGGAACTAGAGCTACCGGACCTGGGTCTTCAGTGACCCTTACCCAGTCCAGGGAGAGCTTCCTCCATACTCCAAGGCCTCAGGCAGATGCTCACTATTTCATTTGATCATTCAGCCACTCAACACTCACAGAGCTTGTTAGGAGCCAGGCCCTGTTGTTTATGTTGAGGACACAGACATAAGCAAGACATTGTTCTCATACCTCAAAGAGTCTTAATCCAAATAGGAGACAACCGCACGAATAGATACCATTCTTAGAAGTGGCAGGAAGCTAAGGAGAGGCCTATGGGACAAAGAGTAAAGAGTATTCCTCCAGGGGGTGTGGTGAGGAGGGGCTTCCTGGAAAGATGGCAAGGAAGAGTTACCCAAGGAAGAGGTCAGTTCCTCAACCCCCACCCTCTAGGTTGGATATCCTATAAGGAGTGAGGCTCATGGGCACTGCCTTGAAGGACAACCTGTGCCAGGGCATGAATGGTGGTTGCCTGAGTGGGCCTCACAGTAGACCCTCTGCTGCCTCTTTTTAGAGGGGAGCACAGAGGCAGGGCCTGAGCACCACCCAGAGCACAAGAGGAACACAGTACAGTGTATGCCTGGGGCATTGCCGAGGGTGGTGCAGGTGACAAGGGCCATTATTTGGCTCCATGTTAATGACAACTTCTGAAGTTTTGCTCTCTGGCATCTAGAAGACTCCCTTGCAAGGGTATACCTGGATTTGAACCAGGGACCTCTTAGTCCATAGTTCTACTCCTGAGCTGTGCACCCAAACCTGTCTTCCTCTCCTGTTTGCACCTATTGAACTGGGCAACTGGCTGCAGATTCCAGGCTGTAGCTGAGCTCACTGTAGGGGCAGCCTTCCCTGTGACAGCCTGGCCCCCTCTGCCATCACTCACCCGATGGTCCACACACTAACATCTTCTATGTGGCAGACACATTCTTTTTCACTTCTGTAACCTCTGCTCTGTCTGCAGGCCTTGGTGTTCCCAGCTTAACAGCTCTAGCTCCCTTCCTGTACTAGGGAGCTGAGGAGCTCTGCATAGATAGATGGGCAGGTCACATGAGCCTAACCACGACCCCAAACTCCAAGACCCAAGATGACCTCTTTTCTCAACTCCTTCCATCTGTGTCATCTACTCTGTTGCTCCACAACCTGCTCAGTATTGTGGAAAAAGAAGGTGAAGCAGCTCTAGATTTCTCAAAAACAAAGAAAAATAACAACAGCCAAAAACCTCCCTGATTGGGGTCTGTTCTAGTTTACTTTTTGTTGCTATGATAAAACACCGATCAAAAAAAGCTTGGGGAAGAAAGGGTTCATTTCACTTACAGGCTGCTGTCTAAGTCCAGGGAAGCCAAGGCAGGAACTGAAGCAGAAACCACAGAGGAACACTACTTACTGGCTTGCTTCCCTTGGCTTGCTCAGCTGCTTTCTTATACAGCCCGGATCCACCTGCCCAGGGATGGCACCACCCGCAGTGGGCTGGACCCTCTTGCATCAATTAGCAAACAAGAAAATGTCCCTTAGACACGCTTACAGGCCAGTCTGATGGAGGTAATTCCTCAGTTGAGGTTCCCTCTTCCCAGTTTGTGTCAAGTTGACAAAAAAACTAACCGGGACAGAGTCAGAAAGGGGTTAAGAAAACACTGAGGTCACTATCTTTTTTCTGCCTTAACCCTTTTGTGTTGTTACAAAAAAATGTCTGCTGCCAGATAAATGATAAAGAAAGGAGGTTCAGGGGCTGAAAAGATGGTTTAGCTGTTAAGAGTTCTGGTAGAGTTTGGTTCCTAGCACCCACATTAGGCAGCTCACAACCACCTGTAACTGCAGTTCCAGGGGACCCCAAACAGGCTCTTGGGTACCCACCCACATATAAATAAACATTTTAAAATAAATATTTCTGTTAAAAGGAGAGTCAGACCAGGTAAACGGATCACACCTGTAATCCCAGCACTTCGGAGGCTGAGGCAGGAATATCAGAAGTTCCAAGCCAGCTTTAGCAACACAGTGAAACCCTCTCACAAAAGAAAAGAAGGAAGGGCGGGCAAGTTGGCTCAGTGGGTAAAGGCACCTGTCTCCAAGACTGATGACCTGAGTTTGATACGAGGGATCCATAAGGTGGAAGGAGAGAGCTGACTCCTGCAAGTTGTCTTCTGATTTCCCCATGTGTGCAGCGGTATGTGCACAATAATAAAGTTGTTTTTTTTTGTTTTTTTTTTTGAGACAGGATCTCACTATGTAGCGCTGGCTGACCTGGAACTTGCTATATGGAACAGGATGGCCTCATCAAACCCACAGAGAATCACCTGCCTCTGCCTCCCAAGTGCTGGAATCAAAAGTGTGCCATCACACCTGGTTACAATATTTTTTTAAGGAAGAAAAGAAAGAAGGATGTGAGAGGGGGAAGTTAAAAAAAAAAAAAGAAATGCATTTGGCTCATGATTCTGGTGGCTATAAAGTCTTAAACAATGTAGCAGGTGTTGAGGGCTCCAGCTTCATTCCAACAGGGCATAGAAGAAAAAGACACAGCAATATGTGAAAGAGACCAGGCATGCAGGGTGCTTTGCTTTATTAAGCCCACTCTGGAACTTATTCAGTCCTGGACCTTTCCATGAATCCTTTCGAAGGCTGGCGTCAGAAAGTAGGTAGCAAACTAGCATGCCAGTTCAGCAGATGGAGCAGCACTGGTCCCTGAGCTGAATGCCCTGGGGCCCTGTTGCCAGTCTGGGATGGGTACCTACCTCTTGGGAGGTCAATGGCTGGCTCCCAGCCCACAGCTGCACCTCCTACCCTCTGTCTCCACTGCGCTATCTCTTCCCGGCACCCAGTCAAGGGGTCAAAAGAGCTTGAGCTTCATGTGGAGAGCTACAAGACTATTTTCCTGGTTTTTGTCAGCAGCATGGAGGAAAGGAAAGAAAAGGTTCTGAGTCTGTGAGACTGGACCTGCAGAGGAGGTGAAGTGTCAGGTAACCACTGTCTAGTTCTATCTCTGGCCAGTACTTCCTATTTTTGCCTTGTCACACCACTCCCCCTGGTGGGGGACTGATTCTGTTTCTCAACACCCATTTCTCCAGCTTCTCATCACTTTTCCTCCCCAATACTCCTGGAGTCCCAAAAGACCACAGGGGGCAACCAGATTTGAACCGGGGACCTCTTGATCTGTAGTCAAATGCTCTGCTGCTGAGCTATGCCCCCCTATTGACAGTGTGAGTCTTCCTAATAGCAGTTCAGCCTTAGCATCATGTTATGTTAACAGTGGTCATAAGTAATAGACATTAAATTTCAACTGATACAAAATAAAAGAAATTCATTGAGCCACAGCAACAGAAATACTAGAAAAGCAGCTGATGCCAGGAATTCAAACGCTGTCAGAATTCTGTCCTGTTTTCTTTGGCTTCCTTTCTTTTCTTTTGTCAGTGTGGGATATGGAGACAGGGTCTTACTGTGCAACTCGGACTGAACTCAAACTTGCTATTCTCCCTCCAGAGTGCTGGGGCTAAAGATATATGCCACAGAGCCCAGCTTTGGTTCCCTCTTAAGTCAGTTTTAATGTTGCAAAGCAGTCTCTCCATGCAGCAGAGATAAGCTCCAACATTTGTAGGTTCACACTTTGACACTTAGGTTTCCAGGAAGAAAAAGGTTTGAGACTTGGATCTGAAAAATCTAGAGAAGGACTCTAGTCTGTTTGAGTGGTTTCTGCATCTATCTATGCCCCACTAGCTCATGCAGGGGGCATAGGTCACAAGAGTGGGATGGAAGGTCTTGGAAGAATTTATCTGATCTGTTCAGAATATGAGTTCATGGAATGGGGAGGAAAGGTTATTCTCCAAAAGAAGTCAGGGATTGGTCAGACATGGTAGCACACAAGTTTAATTAAACCCAGCATTCAGGAGGCAGAGGCAGGTGGATCTCTTTGAGTTTGAGACCAGCCTACTCTACATAGCAAGTTTCTGCTGCGGAGTCACCCAAAGCCCCAGCGGTCAACATTCATTCATCCAAAGCACTCAGAGAGACATGCCTACTGTGCACTTGACCCTAACAAACAGCCAAGGGCAAATGCCTGACAAGCAGAAGGTGTGAGTCAGATGCTATGGGGAACACAGAAGAGAGGACATTAGCTGTAAGCGTGACTGGAGACTGGGGTAATGGGGTATTCTCTATTTAAATGGGTCTTATACTCTGAGAGGCTTACTTAATAGACAGGGAGGTAGGAGAGAAGATGGCCACAGGAGCAAAGGAATGAAGTACAGTCTTTAAAAGGCTTGGAGTGGCTGTGGACTTTGTGCTGATGGGTGGGACAGAAGCCCGGAAAGGAGGTATTTAGACCCAATGGTGTTGTTAGTACAGAAGGAGCCCCAGGTAGAATTAATAAGCACTGTGTTACTATGAGCCTTCAGTGGGACTCCATTGGAGAAAAGGGGCCATCAGAACTGCCAGTGGGTTGGGACTCAAGTCCAGATGTTTTGTCCCTACCCTACTTTTTCATGTGACTGTCCTCCTGTTTTATTAACATTACAGCCCTCTTAGGAGACGAACTGTGGTACTCAGAAAGTGCCTTCAAGGTGTGATCCCCAAAAGGTAAAATCACTGCTGTGGTTGAATTGTGTTGCCTAAAAATAATTGTTGCGGTCAGGTGTGATGTGGCATGCCTGTAGTCCCAACACTCAGGAGGCTGAAACAGGAAGATCAAGAGTTCAAGGCCAGCCTAGGCTACATGTGACCCTATCTCAAAACAAAAAGGTTTTTTGAACAACTCTATGAATGTGATCTTATTTAAAAATAGTGCCTTTGTAGATGTTATTAAGCCAAGATGAAGTTGTTAAGGTGGGCCTAATCCTCTATGACTGCTGTCCTTGTAAGAGGAGAGATACAGACACAGGAAGAATGAGGGTGACTGTGTTGGAGCGGCCAAGTCTCTAAGCCAAGACATTTCCAAGGCTAGCAACCATCACAGAAACTAGGAAGACACAAGGGAGGAAGGGAGAGCGTTCTCAGGGACAGAGCCACACCCACACCTGATTTCACTGTTCTCAAGGAGTCTGTTCTCAGCTGGGCAAAGGCAGGCAGATCTCTGAGTTCGAGGCCAGCCTGGTCTACGTAGCAAGTTCCAGGTCAGCTGTCGGGAGCCGCTAATCATTCAGCTGTGTCAGGCTTGTTTACTGTGTGTGTTATGCACACCAGTATCTAATCTGCCTTATTAGGAATATGTTTATATGGAGAGCCTCACAACACCTACAATAGTGGAAGCCTTTGATCTGACCGCTCCCTGACCCTCAGATACAGGTGGGGAAGAACAGCAGTTGTAACTAATTGAGTTCTTCTGTATGAAAAGACAGTACTGAAATAAATCGGGGCTGCAGTATTCACTGTGAGTCCTCCCAAGCATCTTTTCTGTCTCCTTTCTTTTCTTTCAATCCTCGCTCCCCCTTTCAGGTACTGTCCGTTTTGACCGGCTGGCACCGGCAAGTGGCGCCTGGAACAGAGACCTGAAAAGTAGGGGAAAAAGTGAAGGACACCGCTGGAGAAGTTAAGTGAGTGCACTCCGTACAATTGGGGAGCGGTGAATATTTATCTTGGGAGAGGATGGGGCAAGCAATCAGTCTCTCAGTTTTTGTAAGATATATACTTGGGGCCCTAGGAGCAAAGGCTGAGACTAAAGAGGAGAATCCAATAAGCTATGGCTGGGATAAAAGTGAAACCAAAACTTCCACTCCACCAGAGCCAGATCCACCCTATTGTGAGGACCCCCGTCTGGGGCTAGAAGAGGGATCTCTTGACCCTGAGGATGAGTCTGCCCTAGGAGAGGAGACAGTTGAGTGTAATCAGGAGAAGTGTCCTGATCACTGGGAAATTAAGCAATTAAGGACAGAGTTAGACGCTGTAAAGAAGGAACTGTTAAAGAATAAGGAGAAAAGAATTAGGACCACCCCAACACCC
>NW_008339068.1:836165-844695 GCF_000622305.1 Nannospalax galili
ATATGTTAGCTGGTGAAGGACAATATAGGGATATTGTTCAGCAGTTGCAGTATGATGTTACGGCCTATGTGCAGATCAGTGCTGCAGCCCGAAGAGCCTGGTATAAACTGCCGTCTAGTGGTAGGCAGACTGAGGATTTGTCTAAGATCAGGCAAGGTCTGGATGAGCCATATCAGGATTTCATGGCTCGACTACTGCAAACTGGCGGTCGCTTGCTGGGGGGTGATGAAGCAGGTTTGCTCTTAGTGAAACAGCTTGTGCTTGAGAATGCTAATGGAGCCTGTCAAGCTCCTATTAGGCCTTTTAAAAAGAAAGGTGATTTATCAGACTCTACTATGCATGAGTTGGCATGTTACAGAATGTGGCACCCTCAGTCACAGGATACCTACGCCGAAGTCAGGTGGAAGGATCCTTTAACTGGACAATGGAATGGCCCTGACCCTGTATTAATTTGGGGAAGAGGGCATGTTTGTGTTTTTCCACAGGATGCTGATGGGGCCAGGTGGCTGCCAGAAAGGCTGGTGAGGTTTGCTGGATGAGCACCAAAGAAAAAAGTAGAAAAAGATGAGGAGACAGACATGGCTGATGATGATGTTCCTACAAGCGATCGTGGCTAAATTATACTGGACTTATGTTCCTGATCCACAACATTGCACCCCGCGATATGGGAGGGAAAAGAGATAGTAGTGACTGTGAATAACTCTTGGTTAATTGCTCAGCCTGCTCCAAAACGCCTGATGATGCAAGTGGTGATGATTTTTTATTATTTTGGATTGGGAAGCAGGTTGCCTATTTGTTTTGTTAAAAATAATAAGTCCAGGTGTGTACAAGTAGATGACTGTGTGCTTATGGGATGAAGTAGATACTGTACCAATGTCAAAGTGTTATTGCCAAGAGATAATAGAGTAGAGAAAAAAATTCTCTGCATTTCCACCCTGTAAGCAGCGGCAGATATTCTAAAAAGGTTGAGAGCCACCTTAATTCCTGTGGCAAGTCAAGGCAGCTGTGCATGATATGAGATTGCGCTCCCTCCCCTAACAGAGGCCGGTAGTCAAAGATGGGTAAGATCTTCTGGGAGAAAGTCAACATAAGACAGGGAGTAGCTGATGGAAGCTACATGCTGATGATGGGTAAGGCTTTGCTCTGGCAGAAGACAACCTAAGACAGGCACAGTCCTTCTGTCCTAGATATAGCATAATCTGGGGTTATAAAAATAAAAAAAGAAGGGGGAGATGTTGGGGTGTGTGTTATGCACACCAGTATCTAATCTGCCTTATCAGGAGGAATGTGTTTATATGGAGAGCCTCACAACACCTGACCTTGAGGCAATACTGGAAGCCTTTGATCTGACGGTTCCCTGACCCTCAGATACAGGTGGGGAAGAACAGCAGTTGTAACTAATTGAGTTCTTCTGTATAAAAAGACAGTACTGAAATAAATCGGGGCTGCAGTATTCACTGTGAGTCCTCCCAAGCATCTTTTCTGTCTCCTTTTCTTTCAATCCTCACTCCCCCTTTCAGGTACTGTCCGTTTTGGCCGACTGGCACCAGCAGTCAGCTAGGCCTACAAAAATTTTTTTAAAAGGGAGCCTGTTCTCAAGGAGTATGAGAATAGACCTCTACTGTTTAGGCTACCTAGTTTGGGTGACTTTGCTCCTGCAAACTTAGGGAACTTGGGCCCCATGGAGGGGTTGCCAGGGTCCGAGGAGCTTGACCTGCAGTCTCTCCAGCTTTGCTGACTTGTTAGATGCCGAAGTCTTCAATTGCTGGGGCTGCAGCCTCCCTGGCCAGGAAATAGTTTTCCCTGGAGACCTTTACTCAAACTGGGAGAGGTCAGGTGATAAGGAAAGTTTTCAACCCAGACTGGGGGAAAAATAAATGGTATCCACAGCCTGTGGTGAAATGGAGACTCCACCACCCTGCCACCCTGGTGGGCAGGAGTTTGCTCTTCTTAACCTACTGGGCCCTTACTTCATTTTCTGTTAAGTGGGCAGAACAAAGAATATAATTGTGAGGAATACATGAGACCCTTTAGTATGGCCCAGCAAATGATGGCCTGCTGCAGGGGTTCAGCTGTATGAGCTAAGAATGGAGTATGCAATTTACAGCCTTTAATCCCAGCACTTGGGAGGGCAGAAGCAGGCAGATCCCTGTGAAACAGAGGCCAGCCTGGCCCACAATAGTAAGTTCAGGTCTACATAGTGATACCTTGTCTAAAAAAAACCCAATAACAATAAAAGGATTTATTTTATTTTTACTTATGTGTATGTATCAAAAAGAAAAAAATGGATTACACATTTTTTAGAATGAAAGAAAATATTTAGCAGTGCTGGAGTCTAAACCCAAGACCTCGTGAATGTTAGGCACCTGCTCTACCACTAAGCTATAACCCCACCTCTCTTTTATTTGGGACAGGGTCTGACTAAGTTACCCAAATTACTCACTCTGTAGCCCAGAAAGACTTTGAACTTATAATCCTTCCACCTCTGTACTCCAAGTAGTAGGCCCAGCATGAAAAAAATATTTTAATAGCACAGAGATAAGTGCTCCATAAATATTGAATGTCAATTTATAAAACTACTTCATGGCACATAAAAATGATATGAAATTAAAATTCCAGTATCCCTGGATAGTGTCATGGGAACACAGCCAGTGCCTTCATCATCTGCAGCTGCTTTGCTGCTAAGAGGACAGAGCTGAATGGTTGCATCAGAGATAGTTTGGTTTACAAAATTAAATCTGGGGGACTGAAGAGTTGGCTTAGCGGACTTGCAGAGGACCCGGATTCAATTTCTAGCACCTACTTGGCAGCTAACAGCTGTCTGTAATTCCAGTTCCAGAGGAATCTGACGCCCTCTTCTGACCTCTGAGGGCACTGCATGACACGGCTGCACTTACATACATGTAGGCAATACACTAATACATATAAAAAATAAAATATCTAAAATCTGGTTCTCCTGCTGTGGTACTGGGTATTTAGCTCAGTGGTAGAGTGCTTGCCCAGCATGCATAGTGCCTGGGTTTGATCTGCAAAAACAAGCAAAAGTGGTGATGCTTTGTATGCCCTAGGTTTGATCCCAGTACTTAAGAAAAAAAGTTTATTGGAACTGGTGGTATAGTTCAGTGGTAAAGAACCTTCCCTTGAGTTGGGTGTGGTGGCACACACCTTTAATCACAGCACTCAAGAAGCAAAGGCAGGTGGATCTCTGTGAGTTCAAGTCCAGCCTGGTCTACATAGTGAGTTCTAGGCCAGCTGGGGCTATGGGGAGACACTATCTAAAAATAATAATAATAAATAAACATAGGAGGAAACAAAACCCTACAAGTCCATTAATGGTTAACAATATTCACTCAATAGCATGTTGTATGTCCAGTTTACAGAGACATTTGACTTTCATTGGGCACCTGCCATATGCCAGGAATTGTACAGAGAGAAGAAAATTATGGTTACTTTTCAATAGTTTATGCTATTAACCTGAATAACAGACATAAAGGCATTTCTGAAGCCAAGCACTTGAAATGCCTTTAATCCAAGCACTTGAGAGGCAGGAGGAAGTCTAGTCTACATAGTGAGGCCCTATCTGTGAGGTGAGGGGGATGACTAAGATCCAGACATGTAATAACTCGAAGCTTTTAATAACAGAGACTGGTTTCAGGCACTGGTGATTATTCATTGGTACACTGGAAGATGTCTTATGAGTTCTTGTAACAGTTCATTCTGTTAGCAGTGGTCAGGGTCTAGGCTGAATGTTCCCAGTTCTTGGTCTCTTAACCAAAGAATGGAGAATAAGGGCTCACACAGATTTGCAAAAGGAAAAAAGATAACTTCGGAGTAAAGCAATAGTACAGATTAAAGAGGGCTACACTGCCAAGACTGATAGCCAGGTACATGGATGAGGGTCCGATTATTGTTTGGGATTTGGGACTTTCTTTTATGGGGTTCAAGAGAAGGACGAGTTTACCTACTTAGAAATGTGTAGTAAGGAAATGAGGGTATTTCTCTTTTTTAAAATTTTTTTTATTTTTTTGAGACAGGGTCTCACTATGTAGCCCTGGCTAATCTGGAACTCAATATACAGCTGAGGCTGGCCTTGAACTCCTGATCTTCCTGTCTCTGGAATTACAGGCACGTGGCACCACATCCAGCACATTCCCCATCTCTTATTAAGATGTTTTCCCCAAAAGTATCACTAATTGTGTAACTTGTAGTTAGGTTCTGATTGTCCCTCTGAGCCAGGATGGAATTGTTCCACTCCGTCTGATCCCATGTTGGGAGAATGAGCAATAACCATAAATCTGTCTCAAACTTTTAGTCATTTCTGAGCGACGAGAAGGTTTAGAAGAAATGACTCTCAGACTAGGATACCTAAAGTTTATTGTTAAGTTCAGTTTGTCTGTTCTATAGGTGCTATCATCTCAAAGTCCTGTATTCCAACACACATCTGACAGGCCACAGGTATAGAGCTTAACAAGGAGTACATACACAACAGCAGCTCTGGGACGCTGGTTTGTTTAATGGCTTTAAATTATGAATTTAAGAGCTGGAGAGATGGCTCAGCAGTCAAGAGCATGTAGGTCCCAGCATCCACATCCGGCAGCTCACAACTGCCTGTAACTTTAGGTGACCCAAAGTCTTCTTCTAGCCTGCTTGGGCACCTGCACATACATGTGCAAACACACAGACATGCACACATAAATAAATCTTTTTATTTTTTAATTAGGAGCTCACTGGGGCTGGAGAGATGGTTCAGTGGTTAAGAACACCGACTGCTCTTGCAGAGGACCCGGGTTTGGCTCTCCACCCACACAGCAGCTGAAACTGTCCATGACTCCAGTTCCAAGGGATCCAACACCCTTTTCTGACTTCCACAGGCATTGCACGATACGGGTGCACTTATACGCATGCAGGCCAGACACTTATACACATAAAAGTAATAAATAAAAATAATAGGCCAGGCATGGGGGCGCACGCCTTTAATCCCAGCACTCAGGAGGCAGAGGCAGGTGGATCTCTGTGAGTTCAAGGTCAGCCTGGTCTACATAGTGAGACCAAATATATATATATATATAAATTAGGAGCTCGCCAGGCATAGTGGCACACACCTTTAATCCCAGCACTTGGGAGGCAGAGGCAGAGTCAGGCAAATCTCTGTGAGTTTGAGGCCAGCCTGGTCTACATAGTGAATTCCAGGCCACCTGGGGCTACAGGGAGACCATGTCTTAAACAAAACAAAAAAAATTATGAGCCCCAGTCTGAAGGAAACCAACTAAAGTAACAAATGACTGCATGGAGCTGGGTGAGACTTGAAAACATACTAGAAGAAACTAGATGGATTATCTGGTTCAGTCTGTGGATAGGTAACTCGGGAACAACGAACAGCACTGTAGTTGAATAAAGGCGTACCACAGTTTTCTTTAAACATCATTTTTCTGTCTATAATCACCCCAAGCAACTCTATTTTGGCTTTGGCAGCTTTTGCAACACTTTAATGAAGGCTAAACATCTATTTATTCAGACAGGTGGTAATCAGCTGTAATATGCCAAATGGTGTTCTAGGCACCAGGCAGGAACAAAACAAAATCCCAGCCTCATGGACCTCCTTTTCACAGAGGAAAGAAGGGAATGAGCAAATGATTTTAGGTCAGATGAAAAATCTGTGAAGAAACATAGGCAGATTATGGATGAGAAAGGACCAGAGAAGAAGATGAAGCTTGGCATGGCATCTCACACCTATCATCCCAGCACTCGACAGCCTAAGACAGGAAGATCACCATGAGTTTTAGGCCAGCCTGGGCTATAAAGCAAGAGACCAGTCTCAAAAAACAAAACAGAATAGAAGCGAGTATTTTGTCACTTTTCTTATCACTCTGACAAAAAGCAGACACAAGCAAGTTAAATGAAGGGCTTATTTTAGCTTACAGTTTAAGAGGATGTGGTCCACCATGGTGGGGGAAATACAGCAAGTGGGAAGGGCTTCGTCCAAGGTAGTAAGAGCTGGTAGCTGAGCTGGCGTCACTCAGCTTCCTGTATCTAGGTAGATTCTTAAACCTCTCTGGAAATGCCTTCACAGACCCCTAGAAGCAGGCCTTCTAGGTGATTCTAAATTCAGACAAGTTGACAATGAAGATCTGGTTCAGGGGTGTTTGGTTTGGTTTGGTTTAGTTGACACAGGGTCTCATGTAGCCCTGGTGGGCCTCAAAGTCACTATGTAGCTAAGAATGATCTTGAACTCCTGATCCTCCTGCCTCTACATCCCAAGTGCTGGGATTAAGGGTATCATGTGCCACCAGAAGTGGATTGATAATAAGGATTAACCATTACAGAGGGGCCGCTAGTTTAGACTAAGGGTCAGGGTTACCTCTGAAAAAGGCCATCTCCCCACATGTAGATATCTGAAGGGAAGGGCTCTGGGGTGAGGGACTGACAAGAGCAAAGACCCAGAGGCAGTGGCATGGCTGAGGGTCGTCAGGTCAAAAAAAGGCCACTGAGCTTTTTGTCCTGAGGTGAGGGAGGCCCAGGGAGCAGCAGACTGAAGGAAACGCATCAAGACCCTGGAAAAGGTGCAGCATCTGACACTGGGAGATAGGGCAGCTGATGAGGAGAGAGAGGCCGGCAGTTGGGAACTTGGCTCCTTATTCACACTGTGGGGAGTCACTGGTGAGTCAAGCTACGGGGCAGCGTGGTCTCATTTCAGTTTCCATCATCATGACAGGTCTGTGAGAGAGGAGTGGGACAACATTGAGCAACATGCAAAGTACCTAAACGTGGAAAATGGGAAACCTTTTCATTTGTATTTTGAGTATGTGTGAAAACCCAAGACAGGAAAAAATACCAAGAGAAACAATAGCAGATTCAGTACTGACTGGACTGTGATAGACTTATGGATTTTTCCTCTAAAATTTTTCCATAGTGTCCTTTTTCTTTATGACTTTGGGCCTATCACAGATCTCCACTATCTCACCTGTAGGGTAAAACTGAAAGGTTTCATAAAGCTTTTCATTTAACCACCAGCTCCATGACATTAGTCACAGGGCCTGTCTTTTCAGCACAGATCCCTAGATATTATTTTGACTTACTTAACTAGTCAAACTCCACCACCCTCTGCCTTTCAGAAGTAGTTTCCCTTCATGCCACCTGCTCCCAGGCACACTAGCTTATAGCTTCCAAGCATTCAGTTCCTGTTACATAGGACTTTATTTTTTTAATATTTTATTATTTTATGTATATGAGTGTATTGCCCGCATGTATGTGAGTGCACCTGTGTCATCCATGGAGGTCAGAAGAGGGCTTGGGATTCCCCTGGAACTGGAGTTAAGGACGGTTCATAGCTCTCATGTGGGTGCTGGGAATCGAACCTGAGTCCTCTGCAAGAGCAGTCAGTGCTCTTAACCGCTGAGCCATCTCTCCAGCGGCAGGACTTCATTTTTTAAAACAACATAGTCCCATGTAGCCCAGGCTGACCTTGAACTCCCTATGTAGCCAAGAATGAGTTTGAACTTCTGATCCTTCTGCCTCCACATACCAAAGGGTTGGATTAGAGGTGTGCACCACCATGCCCAGTGTGTAAGTTGCTGGGTATTGAATTTACCACTTCATGCATGCTAGGTAATCACACTACCAACTGAGCTATGGCCCCAGCCCTCATAGGATTTATCCTGAGACCTTTGCTCATTGAGACCATACAACTCAATACAGGCCTCTGTGGGGTCCTGTGCTATTGCACAGTTCATGCCCATCAAGTCCTTGACCCAGTGGTGCTGATAAGCGTTTGCTTCCCTGATGGAAGCACTACAGAACCCAGAGTTTCAAAGTCCTTGCCCTTTTAGTGTGAAGTTGTAGAGCAACTGGGAGATTAGGCTTTATGGATTCAATTGCTTATTCAGGAGCATTTTCTTGAAATAATGACCCTGGTGGCCATGAGAGTGTCTGTGTGCTGACGCTGAGTGGGGAGCGAGAGTGTGTGTGTGTGACAGGTAAAGGGCTTGAGTCCAGTACAAAGTAACAGTGTTGTGGCAGAGGAATGCAAATTGACAAGGACACCTATGGGAGGCAGAGCCATTTGCTGAGTCAGGATCTGTCCAAAAAATGTGACTTTTGCTTGGTTTGAAAACATGACTAATGTTTGGAAGCACTTAGTAACCTACATTGATAACTGTCATAGGGAAAGGGATAGTTTTTCCTTGTTTAAAAGAGGTAGAAAACAAGCCGGATCTCTGTGAGTTCAAGGCCAGCCTGGTCTACAAAGCGAGTTCCAGGCCAGATGGGGCTACAGAGAGACCCTGTCTCAAAAACACAAAAAAAATAAAAAATAAAAAATAAAAAAAAAATAAAAAGTAAAAGAAAAATAAAGTTGGTGTCAAACAGCATGCAGACACACATCAAAAAGATCATCCACCATGATCAAGCTGGCTTTATCCCAGAGATGCAGGGATGGTTCAATATAAGTAAGTCAATAAACGTCATAAATCACATAAATCGGCTCAATGACAACAACCACATGGTCATCTCAATAGATGCAGAGAAGGCCTTT
>NW_008339068.1:844744-845973 GCF_000622305.1 Nannospalax galili
ACTGGAGGGAACATACCTCAACATAATTAAAGCCATATATAACAAACCCACAGCCAACATCATTCTAAATGGAGAAAAACTGGAAGCATGCCCATTGAAATCAGGAACCAGACAAGACTGTCCACTGTCTCCACTTCTCTTTAACATAGTGCTTGAAATTCTTTCGAGAGCAATAAGACAAGAGCAGGAAATTAAATGAGTAATAATTGGACAAGAAGAGATCAAATTATCCCTTTTTGCAGATGATATATTATATCTAAGAGATGCCAAAATTTCCACCAGAAAACTCCTAGAAATAATTAACACTTTCAGTAAAGTGGCAGGTTAAAAAATTAAGCTACAAAAGTCTGTAGCCTTTCTATATACCAATAACAAGCAATCAGAGAAAGAGTACATGGAAATACTCCCTTTCACAATAGCAGCAAAAAAAACACCTGGCATAAGCCTGACCAAGGACATTAAATAGCTCTACAATGCAAATGGAAGACATCAGAAGATGGAAGGACCTCCCATGCTCATGGATTCGAAGAATTAATATTGTGAAAATGACCATCTTACCAAACGTCAGTTTTAGATTCAATGCAAAGCCAATCAAAATCCCCATGACATTTTTCGCAGAATTGGAAAAAACATCCTAACAGTCATATGGAAGCATAAAAGACCTCAGAGAGCCAAAACAACAGTAAGCACTAAGAGCAATGCCGGGGGGATTACTATAGCAGATTTTAAGCTGTATTACAGAGCTACAGTCATAAAAACAACATGGTACTGGCACAAAAATAGACCCATAGACCAATGGAACAAAACTGAAGACCCAAATATGAGCAAATGCAATTTCAGCCACCTGATATTTGACAAAAGGGCCAAGAACATCCACTGGAGGAAAGACAGCATGTTCAAGAAATGGTCTTGGCAAAACTGGAGAAGAACGAAACTTGTAGAAGAATGAAACGAAACCCCTATCTTTCATCCAGCACAAGTCAATTCCAAATGGCTCAAAGATGCCAATGTAAAACCTGAAACTCTGAAACTATTAGAAGAAAACATTGAGGAAAACCTACAAGATATAGGTGTAGTAAAGGATTTTCTAAACGGGACATCAATTGCTCAGGAAACAAGGGCAAGAATTAACAAATGGCACCTCATTAAACTAAAAAGCGTCTGTACATTAAAGGACCCAACCAGGGAAGCGAACAGAAAACCCACAGAATGGGAGAAAATCTTCACCA
>NW_008339068.1:846550-847484 GCF_000622305.1 Nannospalax galili
AATCTAATCAAAGTCAATAAAAATCTCTACAATGAAAATTTTAAATTTTAAATGGAAGCAACCTAAATGTCCCTCAACCGACAAATGCCTAAGGAAAATGTAGTACATTTATACAATGGAGTTCTACTCAGCAATTAGAAAAGATGAGATTATGAAATTTGCAGATAAATAGATGGAACTAGAAGCTGTTATACTAAATGAAGTAACACAGACTCAGTAAAAAAATCGACATATGTTCTCCCTCTTATGTGGATCCTAGAACCAAACCCTGATAACTGAGTGTGTATCCAGACATAACTACAGGAACCAGGACAATGGAAAGGAAACAGGGAGGTACAGGAAAAGAAAAAACCTGAAAGAGAAGAATAGGAAACGGGCCTTAATAAGGGAGATATGGATAAAAATTGGGTTAGTTTGAGGGGGGAGGGAAGGGTATACAAGGAGCCTAGGGGATAAAAGGAAAGAAGGAGCTCAAGAGAGGTAGAACCATAGGAGAAGGGTATTAAGAGAGAAAGAGGGGAAATGGGGCCACCTTAAGTGGGAAAACCATGATGGAGTGGTGAGACAATGTGAGAGATAAATAATGCCTAGCTAGTTTTGAAAACCAGAGGGAACCATATTACTCCTACAACCTACTGACAAATTATACATAGCAGATCAAGAAATATATGTCTAGGTAAGGTTTATCTGAGAAAAACTGGTCTTTGCCCAAGTTTTATCTACATGACACACAGTAATTAAAATTACCAGACTGGTGGAACTAACCTTCTTGGATGTTTAACAGACATACTTTGAGGCCTATAATAATTTGGTCAGAGGGACATAAAGGACACTTTTTGCTCTTTGCCCTCCGAGGTCGACTAGTTCCAGGGGACCATGAGCATCTCTCAAAATGTCCTTTAATTGTGGTGGGTCACCTGTCCTCTTGATCAAG
>NW_008339068.1:848982-857445 GCF_000622305.1 Nannospalax galili
TATTGTATAACTGTAATAATTCAACTGTAAACCTAAAAATTTACAGCCAATTTTGAAAGAGATGCATCTTAGCTCAGGAAATTGCTATTGAATGTCAATGCTGTTGTGTGGTTATTAAATAAACAATTAAAAAAAACAGAGTTGGTGTGATTGAATTAATGATATTACAATTGCCTATGGAGCCACTTTATGGAAACATTTATTAATTTTATTGACAGAGTGCTTTCTATGAGCCAGGTACAGTGTCCTCCAGGGAAACCCAGTCAGGCCCACCAAGTCTACCTGGATATGGATTTCCTTTGGGACGCTCTACCCTGGACTTCAATCTCTCCATTCCTTTTATTCTTTTCCAGAACTTCAAAAGGAAGCACAGTTGAAAACAACTGCAATTCATCACTATTATCCAAACCTGGAGTCAAATACAATTACTGCATCACAAACAAGAACCAACTCTGGCAGGGCCAGGAGGGACGTTCACAATTCCTCATAAATATTTTCTTATTTACAGATTGTAAGTGAATATGGAAAATCACAGGTCTTCAGGAAAAACCAACCCCAGACACAGACATAAAAGCCCAGGGGGCAGGGCTAGGAGCCGCATCACTGCCGAGCACGGCTCAGTTTACCCATTTCCCTTCACAGTGGGGACAAGGACAGTCTCAGCCCTCCTTTGGAGTACACGTGCTGTTATGCTCCAAGTACTCAGGGTCTTTAAACTGCTAGGAATCTTTTTGTTGTCATTCCTTGAAATGGGGTCTCACATAGCCCAGGCTGGCCTTAAATTCCCTAAGTAGTCAAGGGTGACCTTGAACTTCAGATTCTTTTGCCACCACCTGCTGAGTGCTGGGATTACAGGCTTGCGCCTGAGCCATATCCCCAGCCTGGTCAATCTTTGGAACCAGGTTGAAAATCTTCAGCAGCTGGGCAACTCAGTCTTTCAAAATGACACCCTATCAACTGGCCAGCCACCCCTTATGGGTGCAAAGCCTGTTACTGGTCTAAACTGTTGATGGTGATGGGAGCCAGCAGGACCTGAGGGGAACTCCTCAGCTGCTGGAGGGTCACACCTGTGTTTCCTTCCTCCCTTCAATGTTTGGTATTTCTGCAACATTTCCTGTGCCTGTGCCCACAATGCAACCACTGATGGGAATTACCCCTCACAGCCTCCAGCTAGGAAAAGGCCTTGGTTTCCTTTGCATTCATCACCAATGGTAGACCTTTGCCTGCCAGCTCTGATGGCAGCTTTGAGGTAAATCTTGTGCCTTATTTGGGCCAAGAAAGCTGCTTATGAACTCTGGGTTATGACCAGACCAGGCACTTCTGGACAAAAAAGCCCAGAAAATTATCCTGTCCTGTGAGGAAGGATAGGAGTCAGGGATAGTTCCCATTATTTTTTTTTCTGAGACAGGGTTTCAGGTAGCCCAAGCTGGCCTCAAACTCCTTATGTAACTGAGGATGACCTTGAACTCCTGATCCTCCTGCCACCACCTCCCAAGCAGAGATTACAAGCATGTACCACCATGCCTGGCTCAATTCCAGTGAATCTCATCACAACTCACCAGAGCTCTTGAATTTGTGCCTGATGAGCACATATGCTGTCGTAATGGGAGGCTCCGCAAAGCATCCTGTCAGCTGCTTATAATTCCAGTTACCCCAGAGGCTGAGGAAGGAGAATCACAAGTTTGAGATCAGCTTGAGCAATATAGGTGAGTTCAAGGCCAGCCTCAATGAGTGAATACCTATTTGGCTAGGATGTAGCTTATTGATAGAGTGCTTGTTTACCATATGAAAGACCTCAAATTTAATCCCTAGTAACCCAACCCCAAGAAGGAAGTGCTGTGACCTGGCTTCCAATGAGAAAGCACTTTGAACTCTGCAGAGTCAGCATATGAAAAGCAGGTTGAGCATACACCAAGTCTTTACTCTCACCTTGTTAGGAAGTATGTCTCCCCCAAACACTGACAGGCAGAGGCAAAAGCAACTCCCTCCCACACCCTCCCCCACGCAGGTAGTCCCCTCCCTACAAAGGGCTCAGGCAGGCCCTACCTCCAGGGAGCTTCTGGGCAAGAATCCCATGGGCACTTTGCACCTTCCCCTGGGAGGCCTAGTGGATGACACCAAGTACTCTTGATCCAGGAGGTCCCCCTTAGGAGAGGCAGCTTCAATTCAAGGGGCCCCAGAGGCATGTCCTTGGTGGTCCATTAGGGGGCCCCCTGGGTGCTACCCAGCATTCTCCATCTTCACAGAGAAACAATTGTGCAGAGACGCCCCTACACCTTCCTCATCATGCCTGCCTCTAGCATATGCCTTGTGGTCCTGACTGGCCCTGGTGTCCTTGAGTCTGGGTAGGATAGAAGGGTCACTGGAGAACTTTCCCCTAGCTGTAAGGAGGCCAGCTGGGGGCTCATAGTTTGGAGAGCCCTTCTCGCAAGCCACACAAGCAGTGGAGGCTAGGTTGGCATGGCTGCCCTGGTGGCGCACCAGCCAGGAGTGACAGGTGAAGCTCTTGCCACACTGGCTACAAGCGAAGCGCTTCTCTTGTGAGTGGCTGCGCAGGTGCCGCAGGAAGCTGGGCTTGTGTGTGAAGCAGGAGCCGCACTGGGTGCACTGGAAGGCATGCTCACCCGAGTGCACACTCTGGTGCACAGTCAGGTTGGCCAGGCGTGTGAAGCGCTTGTCACACTTGGTGCATGGGAAAGGTTTCTCCCCTGTGTGCGTGCGCCGGTGTTCCACCAGTGTGGACAGGCGGCCAAAGCGGCGGCCACACTGTGCACATGGGAAGGGCCGCTCTCCAGTGTGCGTGCGCCGGTGCTCTAGCAGTGTGGACAGACGGCCAAATCGCTTCTCACACTCGGCACACTCATAAGGCTTCTCTCCAGTGTGTGTGCGGTAGTGTGTGGTGAGTGTAGACTGATGGACAAAGCTCTTGCCGCACTGGACACAGGTGTAGGTGCGCTGCGCTGTGTGTTCACGGCGGTGCCTGGGGGGAGTGACCTGCTGTGTGGCACTCTGAGGACACTGGACGCTGGCAAAGGGCTGGGGACCCTGACGTGGCTGCTCATGCTGTGCACTGAACTCGACACTGAAGTTCTGGCAACTCTCAGTGCCTTCAGCAGCTGGCACAAGCTGATTCTGAGGGTCTCGGGGGAGGGAGGCCAATTCTCTCTCCCTGGAGACAGGGAGCAAGTCCCCACAGGTGCTCCCCTCAAAGTCCTCCTTGGCAGGTCTCCCTTCAGTTGCCCAGGCTGGAGCTAGCCCCATGGACTCTCCCTCCAGGGTCCTCTTCTCCTTGCTGACCAGCCAGGTCTCTGCTGGAAGGAAGACACAGCAAGTGAGTCATCTCTGCCACAGGCTCCGGAGCCAGGTCTAGACCCTCTGCTCTCTGCTACCTATGGGCCTGAGGCTCACATGAGCCTGTCACTGAAGGCCCTCACTCTAGCCCCAGCCTACCTGATCTTCCACTTGCCTTCTGCCAGGGACCCACTCTGTGCTATCTATACAATGTCATCTAAATGCCTGTCAATGGAGCTGTGTGACTCTGCTTAAGGGGCCTCCCAACCTTTGATCTCCTCTCTGCCTGCCACCTCTGCTTAGAGACCCTTCAAGTCTCTTCCCGGGAACCTCCCAAGACCAGCCCGGTGATGCTGTTCCCTGACAGCACCTCATCTGTGCCACCAATACCATGAATGAGGCAGCATGCTGACCACAGCTTGACTACAGAAGGCCTTCACCTGTATCCACACTATAAGCACATGTGTTTTCTTAGGAGACTGTCCACATTTTCCATCATTCTCATAGGGTTCTCTGGCTCCAGAAATAGTTTCCTCTTCTTATATTATCTATCTGTGATAGTCTTTCTCCTAAGTGAAAAATCCTTGTGGGGATGGGGAATTGTACCTTGTGCATCAATAAGTCACCTAGCACCATGCTGGCTACAGTTTATAAAGTGAAGCCAGGAGACCCAGGAATGAAAAGACAGTCATTTCATACAACTGGGTGGGAAGGTGCCCCTAGCAAACATAACATGGAGGCAGGACAACACAGGATACCTGCTTGCTGCATTCTCCTTCAGGACACTCACACAGAAGTCCCTGCTGGAGGTGCCCAAAGATCAGTCTGTCCCTGGCCTTACCTGAGCACAGATGTGTAGTGGTCATCTCCTGAAGGTTCCTCTCACATGCCTCATCCTCCTGCTTGATCCAGGGAAGAACACTTTGGGGAGACTCTAGCTGGCCTGCTTCTAAGATAGAGAAGAAATCCTAAGGGCACCAGATGGCATGGGTCTCTTTCCGTCATAGTCTCAATCCGGGACCAGTATCACAAGGCACTTTCAACAGAACCAGAGCACAGCAAAGGCAGAGCAGAAACTGGGCTTTCTGGGAATGCCAACATGTGGTGTGGCAGGGAGTCAGGAGGAGTGGTGGTGCATGGCTTGTGAATAACCAGTTCTGGCCTAGGACCAGGGACTATCACCCCTCCTTTTGTAGTAAAGAGCACCTGGATTTGGCTGGACCCACAGACCCCTCCTCCCCCCAGAATAAAGCCCATATTTCTGGGCCACCCCTACAAGCAGATGACCAATAGGATGTGAAGGGCTCTGCCTTTCACAGCTACATGACCTGACAATTCGCCTAGCCTCTCAGTGCCTCAGTTTCTTCATCTATATACACAAGGAAACAAAAACCTACAAGAGATTTAAATGGATCAATAAAGTGCATAGTAAGTGCTAAATGTGTTTGTTAAATTGGAAACACACGTGCTGTCCTTAAAAGGGCAATCCTTTTCCCTCTTCCTTGCTTCTTAATGGCCACGCTGAACTGCAGTGAAAGGCTGCTCACTAGGAAAGGCAGAGCAGCAAGATGAAAGGCACCTGGGCCTTTGATACCTTGAGCTGCCACACAAGACCTGTCAGCTTTTTTTTTTTTGTCTTTTTGAAGCAGGGTTTCCCTGTAGCCCCAGCTGTCCTAGAACTCACTATGTAGACCAGGCTGGCCTTGAACTCACAGAGACCCGCCTGCCTCTGCCTCCCAAGTACTGGGACTATAGGCGTGCACCACCACGCCCGGCAAAAACCATCTTTTTTAAGCTGTTTCATTAATTGGGTTTAGGTTGCAAATGTTCCATTAATTGGGTTTAAGTTGCAAACGTTCCCTTAATTGGGTTTAGGTTTTATCTGCCTGTTTCAGTAGCCTACATAGGCACAGTACCCTTGGGTAGGTGTCCTACAAGGTGACCTCACTAATCCATACCAATCTCTAAGTCCCCTTACAAATGGAATTATTTCTCATCCTCTTCCTGCCCTGGGTTTGACAGAGAGTAGGCATACTTCCTGTTAAATGAACGAGTGCAGGACCAGGCAGACGAAAGGACCCTGGAACTCACATGGTAGAAAGTGGGAAACTGACTCCTGCACATGCACACCACAGCACGTGGTATATGTACATAGATGTACACAGAAACAAAAACATACATATATGCCACACAATAAATGTAAAGTTTTAAAAAAATACAAAACTATCTCGTCACAAATATCTAGCTACCAATCACATGGCTCAACACAGTACAAGGTTTTGACCCACAAATACAGGATCAGACATCTTCCCTTTGTGTTGACCTGAGGCACCTCTGATCTAGTCTTGATGAGAAGATGCTGGCCCAGTCACATGTGCCTGTCTGCCCCACATAGGCTGCCTCCATGATTAACCAAACAGCTGGGAAACCAAGCATTTAGCACTTCAAGCTTCAGAGAAAAAAGTCAACAGAAATATACCATTGGGAAAAGACCCTTTAGGAGCCAGTGTGATGGCTTCACAGATAAAAGTGCTTGCTGCCAAGCCTGACAACCTGGAACTCTTATCTCCAGAACCCACATGGTAGGAGAAAAATGACTCCTCCTAGTTGTACTCTGACCTTCACATATGGGCTATGAGGTCTCTGAGTCCACCAAGGACTAGAGCAGCTATACTGGGCAGGTGGCCAATCAGGACTGGCAATGCACACGTGTAATCCCGGCACCTATAGGGTAGTTAACAATGTTTCGTAACTCCAGTTCCAGGGGATCTACTGCCCTTTTTCTGACCTCTGTGGGCACTGCAGGACATAGGTCACAGGTGCACTTACATACACACAGGCTAACACTCATACACATAAATTTTTTTAAAAAAAGATTAAGGCTGGGTGTGGTGGCACATGCCTTTAATGCCAACACTCGGGAGGCAGAAACAGGAAGATCTCTGTGAGTTCGAGGCCTGGTCTACACAGTGAGTTCTAGGCCAGCTGGGGCTACAGAGAGACCCTATTCAAAAAGACCAAAAAAAAAAAAAAAAAAAAAAGTGAGATTAAGAGAGAAACTTCATGCTTAACCTCTGAACCGATTAGAAAAAATGTATTTGTGTGAGAATGCACTAGCATAATCAAAAAGTAGGTACTTCCAAAGATTAGAGGCTAGTCAGTCCTGTTCAGGGAACTCCTGCAGCCAGCTTCTCAAACTCTGAGGCACCCAAATCACTTGAGGAACATGTTGAAACTTCAATGCCTAGGCCTACTGAATGAAGGTCCTGGATCATGCCTTCCCTAGAATTTTGGCAGGAAGGGGACCTGTGGAAACATCTATTAAATAAAGCAGGCTCGGACCCACATAGTTTAGGGGTGCTAGGCAGCCCCAGGTCCAGAGCATGTTCCAGCTTGAGAGCTGTAGCACCACCAGGGACACATCAGCCATGCCCAGGCTGCTCTGCATCTGCTTCCTGCCCACACCTACCATGGGGCTCCAGCCCCCCTCCCTGCACCCTGGGAAGGAGGTACTACCTGGCCCTTGCAGCAGGGTTCTCAGTGAACCCACAGGTACCATTACTCAGCCAAGGCCTGGTGGTCCTTCATACCTCCAAGCACACTTGGCTGCTTCCTTCATCTTGGCACTGTGCCCTCTCTGTGACTCCCCTCCTCCTGCCGGGACCCCAAAGCACTTTTAGCCTTAGCGCAATATACCAGCCACTCAGTGCTTTCTTACAAACCCATTCAAAATAGTGCTTTTCTCCTCAAATAAAGAATCTAAAAACAAGCCAGGTGTGGTGGTGCACGCCTTTAATCCCAGCAGAGGCAGGTAGATCTCTGTGAGTTCCAAGCCAGCCTTGTCTACATATCAAGTTCCAGGCCAGGGAGACCCTGCCTCAAAAAGACAGAAAAAAAAAAAAAATCTTAAAAGGTATGGTGCCTTGGCTAATTCTCTGTTCTGAACAAATAGGGCTCCATCCCCATTCAATCAGAGCAGCCCCCTTCTGTCTTCTGTCTCTGTCATTTTGAATTACAGGTTTCTTACCTTTAAAAAAAAAAGACAGATGTGGGGGTTAGGGAGATGTCTCAGCAGTTAAGAGCACAGATTGCTCTTTCAAATGACCTAAAATAGGTTCCCAGCACCCACATGGCAGCTAACAACTGTCCACAACTCCAGTCAGGGATACGATGCCCTCTTCTGACCTCCACAGACACTGCATGCATGTAGTACACTTACATACATGTAGGTGAAACACCCATAATATAAAATAAAAATAAATTAACTAAAAAAAAAAAATTAAAACCCTGTGTGGTGGCACATGCCTTTAATTCCAGCACTCAGGAGACAGAGGCAGGCAGACCTCTGTGAGTTCCAGTACAGCCAGGGCTACATAGTGAGACCCTGTCTCAAAAAGGCAAAACAAACCAACAACAACAAAAAGACAGATATGGCTCAGACCTATAATCCTAGTATTCAGGAGGCTGAGGTAGAGACACGAGGTCAAGACCAGTCCAAGCTACATAGCAACTTCCAGGAAAGCCTGAGCTATATAGTAAGATCCTGTCTGAGGGAGGGGGAAAAAAGCTGGAGACAAAACTCAGTTGGAGGGGGATTCCCTTAGCATAAGCAATACCCCAGGCTCAGTATCTCAAAAACAAACAAAATGTTTTAGAATTTTCATTCAAACTCATCCTGTCTGAAAGAGAATGAAAACAGAGCTCCTACTCTAATTCAGAGTCATTTACTTTTCACTCATCACCTATCATCTTAGTGTGTGCCAGGCACAGTGGTAAGTACACTGTGGAAGGCAGATACCACACTAAGACTCAATTCCTTCCCTGAAGAGAGTACAGCCTAGTGGAAGCAGGGTAAGGACCTGGACCATGGGGAGAGATAAGGCATCAAAGGTCTGGTAGAAGTAGTAGCCTATCTGCCCCACCTTTGACCCTTTTCCACAGCTATTAGAGTGATAAGTTGTTGGGGACCCCTGCTGTGTAAAGTAGCAGTCTCTCCATGTCCGGATAGCCCACGGGGCTCGGCGTTCATATGCAGAAACTCCTTTTATCAGCAGGGCGCCTTCCCA
The DNA here is from genome assembly GCF_000622305.1 of Nannospalax galili. NCBI lineage: Eukaryota > Metazoa > Chordata > Mammalia > Rodentia > Spalacidae > Nannospalax > Nannospalax galili. The sequence continues at coordinate 857,340 of NW_008339068.1, forward strand.
CTCTCTTCCTGACTCATCTTTGAAGTAGCCGTCACAGAAACATGGCCTCTGGCTCTGAAACTGCCAGGTTTTCCTGTGTGATAATCAGGCAATGTCTGGCAGCCTG
>NW_008339068.1:859532-862093 GCF_000622305.1 Nannospalax galili
TGCACAACACACAAAATACACCCCCACAAAAAAAACCCTTAAAACAAAATGTGGGTGTCATATAGTATCTGGCTATCCCTTTGTAAGAAACCTCTTGTAAGATCTGAGTACCCATATTTGTTTCTGGTCAAGTGAAATGGTGCACATATACAGATCTTGAAGCAATCAATACCGGTAGAATCAAGAGAGAAGAGAGTTCCCTGCCTACCAAGACACAAGGAAAAGAAAGGAAAACACACTTGAATGACCAGTGAATAGTGGTTAAGGCCAAACTGGCTGCAGAAACAGAGGCTGTATGTGCATCCTGTCTATGAAGAACAGTTTGCAGCAGTTCATTAGCAATGAGTAGTAAGTACACATTTAGGGTATTTTCTTTTCCCATTCCAAAAAGCAGAAAGACTCCATTTAAAGTAGATTTTAATAAGGCTATAATGCTAGCCATATATTTAAGAGACCATGAGCACTCTACTAATTTACCAAGTGACACCCCATTAAAATCAATAGTTAGACATTGTTCACTGGCCAAATTTGGGTCATTAACAAATACAGCCTTGCATTATTGATATAATTTGTGTTTCATCCTTAGGAGAAGAGATGGTGTCTTAGCTTTTCTTCCTGTTTCTGTGATAAACTACCCTGACAAGGGACTGGAAAGATGGCTCAGCAGTTAAGAGCATTTTCTCTTTTACCGGAGTGTTGGGGACCCCTGCTGTTTAGGGTAGCAGTCTCCCCATGTCCGGATAGCCACAAGCTAGCTCAGCGCGAATGGGGGGACTCCCCTTCTCAGTGGGGCGCCTTCTGCTCTCCTCCCTGACTTACTTTTGAAATGCCCGTCACAAGATACATGCCCTCCGGCACAGGAGCTACCAGGTTTTAATCAGGCGTTGTCTGATAGCCTGATAGAAGCCCACCACCCTATGTAAATGAAGCATTCCAAGAGTACCTATCAGCTAAGGCTTCTTCTACTGTCTCCACACTATAAATAGTCCTAGTTTCACCCCAATAAAGCTGGAGCTGGAGCTGAATCACTGAGATCTGAGTTGAGTCCTTGTCTGAAGCTGTAACACTAAATCCTGTGATCCAGTCTCCCTGGGGGGGCTATCCTTCCGTCATCGACTCACGAAGACCCTGCTTTCGCCATCCTGCACCTCCCCTCGTGACCCAGCAGCTGACGGATCTCAAACCCAGAGGGAGTGCACGGTAGATTGGGATGGAACCCGCCTGGGAGCGCAGCGATCAGTAGAGTCACCAGCACCCAGTAGTCACGGAGACCCACAGCAACGCGGTGTGGGACGCGCGCACCCCAGCAATGTGAAGAGCCAGGGACCCAAACAGCAGACACGTGCACCCAGCGGCCGGTGGGAGACCGGCGCCACGCCCAGCAGCTGGCGCTCTGGAACCGCCGCGCCCCCATAATAAGTGTAGGAGGTGGCCTTCACATTCCCTAGGTATCAGAACAGGGACTGGCTCTGGCAGTAGGTTATGGAGTCCAGAAGCTCTCTCTATCTCCACCTCTATGTTTCCAAGGGGGATTTCTGACACCAGATGCCCTTCCAGGCAGAGCTGAGGCCAGGCCCACACACACTGAAGGGTTCATCAGTACCTGGTTCTTACCTCTCTCTGCAGTGTGCAGGCTGCAGTGGCCCACCTTGCCTCCCTGCTCCACAGGGGTCAGGAACTTCGCCTTGCTGGTGGTATGGTCTATGGAGAGGAAGGTAGTGACAGAGCTCTCCTCTGCTAGCCTAGAACAGGATCTGTTCACTCCCCCTTTAAGCAATGTGTGGCAGTGTCAAGGGGGGCACCAGCTGGAGCAAAGTGAGGCCTCCCAGTTATCCCCAGCAAAGAGCATGAGTAGTAAGAACAGGAGGGGGAGTTTCCATCCTGCCAGCATAGACAGGAGGAGCCAAGTCACCTACTTTACTCTTACCCCATGAAACACTGAGGTAAGCCGAAGCCCAAGAGGGGGAGGTCAGTTTATTTATCAGTCATCTTGATAAACCCTGGCTGCCCTTCCTGCATGTCCTCACTTCTGCCTCAGAGCTGGCCACCTTCCATAATGAAGCATCCCTGCAGCATGCTGGTACCTGCTTCTGGAAGAGAACCTTCATACCAGGAAGAGAAGGCTTTTCTGGGTCTCAGCCTCCCAACACAGTGGAGGAATAGACAAACAGTCAAATGTTTACCTCTCCAAATCGTGAGAGAAATCATGTGTTTAAGCAGGATGGGATGGAGTAGGAACAGCTACAAGCCTAAGTTCTAGGGGCAGACATAAAGTAAGGAGGCCTCTGCTCTACAGCAGTGAACTGGGACTGGACAGTGGGGAACAGATCCAATCTGTGTTTAGTGTCCATGAAGCCTTGGATAAGCCATTTAACCTCTCTGCAAGCAGGATGGAACAGGAGTAGGTATAGCTACAAACATCTGGATCTAATCAAGTCTCACACAAACACACACTTGTGAACATTTGCCTGGAAGACCTAATGTTTATGGCTGGCCCTCAATTCCTAGGCCTGGAACACCTTTACAAAGCATGCCCACAATTAATTCTAAGGATGGGATAG
>NW_008339068.1:862135-918832 GCF_000622305.1 Nannospalax galili
ATTCACTCAGCAAGGTCTTGATGCCCCTTCCCCAAACTGCAACTAAACAAATAGAAGCGTCCAGAGATTTTTTTTATAAGCACAATGTAAAATTGGAGGAAGACAAAAAAAAAAAAAAAAAGAATGAAAACAGGGCTTGGAGTCCCTGGGGATGCCTCTTACCCAGTGGGCCCAGCGACTCATGACTCTCCTTCGCAACATGCTTGCAGAGCTCCTTCTGCCAGTCTTCCAGGCTGCCTTCCTGTTGCTCTGAGAAACACCCAGCCACCTCCTCAGTTGTCAAGGAAACCTGGAAGAATACAAGCCCCACACACCCTTTCAGAGAACAGCTAGAACCAGCTCCAAAACCAGTAGGTACCAGTGACCAAATCACTGGGCAAATGCTAGCTCCTGTCCATGTGGGTTTCAGATAAAAGGAAGGACCACTGGATGGGAACCAGGGCTCTCAAGGTCTCCTCTCATCTCCTATGCACACTTGCATCTTCTGTTCTATGTGTGAGCTACACGGAGGGCTTTCTGGTGATTTCCTCTACTTGAACCAGTTTTACTCTCAAAAGGTCATTCTGGAAGAAGACATACAACTGTTGGCACATAAACATATCGCTCCCAACAATGCCACTCTTGCCTAAGCAGACACCTTTTCTGACGTCCCAGACATTTCTTTAAGCTTCTTAAAGTTCTTTGGTGACTAGCATTAAGCACTAAGCGATCAGACAGGAGGCCTTTCTCCATTCTATTCATACCTTGGGGGCTTCCCCCTTGCTGCCAGGAGGCAGCCGCAGAACCCAGGAATTCCTGTTGCGAAGCTGGTTCTCCAGGTTTTCCAGCCGCCGCTGCAGCAGCCCGTACTCCTGCAACAGAGTCCCAAGCACGGCCCACTTGCCCTCCAGCTGGCTGCCAAACTCCACAGCTGTCTTCTCAAAATCAGCCAGCCTCTTCTCAGCTGTCCCTGCTCGTACTTCAAGGCTTTGCAGGTGGACAGCCTGAGACTCTGTTTTCTTCTCCACAGCCTGAACAGCAGCCAGGATTGCTAGTAGGGAGATCTCTGCAGACTGGATCTGGGCCTGTTGTTGGAGATCAGACCCCACATGCCAATCCTGTAACCAGGGACAAGGAGAGGAGTTGGCTGCCAGAAGGAGAGGGCCCAGAGCTATTCTCAGACAGAGGAAGATCAGGGTCCTCGGGAACATGGGAGACTTCTCTGGAGTTCCAGAATCCTCACTGGCCAGATCCTTGAAGTGACCCTATCTGACAGACAGCCAACCAAAGACAGTAGACATTAGACCCCACAGAATCTTCAACCAAGACCCCATACAATGGAAAATGAAATAGCAAGCATCCAAATGGATGGAGAGCAGAATAGATTTAATCTCAGCTCTTCTACTTATATTAGTTTTACCAATTATTTAACCACCTTTTCTTTCCTTGGGGACACAGCTCAGCAGGACATGAAATACAAAACCCAAGTCCACAAAACCTGCAATCAACCCTCATCTGCTTCTAGAGTAGCCTCCTCTACACTGGGCTTGAAAGTAAGTGAGGTCCTGCTGTCCCAGCCTTGGTGAGCTCTAAGGCCCTTCTACTCTGTCATCTACTGGAGTGTGAATCCCTGACCTGTTTGACATACCAAGTCTCTGCAACTAAGGTGTCTTATCACACAGTCCCTGGGCAGTCACCACACTGGGAGGCCTGACCCTAGGTGCCAGGAAGCAAGGGTCAGAGAAGATTAAAAGCCAACATCTTAATCAGAAGAAAATATTCCAAAGAATACCCCATCTACAAGAGGTAGGCAGTGTATTGTGCACCACTGTAAATATTAAAATGAAGACCCAAGAAATGCTTCAGTGGGGGCTGAGTGTAACAGCCCCCACTGCTCTTCTAGAACTTGAGTAGTGTGCCTATCTGCCATTACATCTGTGCAGTTTGAGGTGATGCCAAGCTATTCCACTAAGGCCCTGTTTTCTCAATTACAAGGACATCATGGCTTCCTTATCTCTTAAGGGGGTGGTGGATAAAATGCACTACACATTTAGAAAAAAAACCTGGGGTGTATGACAATGCCATATATTATACTAAAAATCAGGAAGGTCAGTGATCAGTGGCCAGAATAGGTTCTAAACTAAACACTGTAATTAATCCCATTTTGTGCAACTAATATTTCCCCAAGACCTCTTCCAAAAAGACACAGCAAAGTGCCCCACCCATATTAGATATTCATCATCAGACATCCATCCTTACCTTCCTCCTTTTACAGCATGATGGCACCAGCATGAGGTCTGACCACTGACCCACACAACAAAGTATAGGTAGCTGGGAGGAGGCAGTCTGCATGGATTAAGGGGCAAACACCCTCATCTCCCTGGTGCTTGCCACAATCTGGCACTGAGGAATGTCTCTAAAGCCATTTCAAAGCTACTGCTACAGGGAGATGCCTTGTACCTTCATACACACATAAAACCACAACAGTTCAGTCACACCAGCTAGATGGGAAAGGTCCAATCACGACCCTAAACTGCTCTAAACGGAAAGTCCTTTCTGTGCAGATCTCCTCCCAGCAGGAGTAGGAAAGACTTCCTGGGGGATCTTGGAAAACAGCGAGCAAAAATGCATCCATCCTGAATGGAATCAGAGTTCAGACCTGTGAGACCTCAGTGGATCCCACTTTGGGCAGGGACAAGACTCCAGCTACCAAGGCCATGAGGGCCTAGAATGGAGTGGGCCGTCTAAGATGGTCCATTACTGGGGGAGAAGGGAGGTGGGAAGCCCCGGAAAAGAGCCATTTGGTAAAGACGTCAGAACCGGCCCACCGGACATCTTTTGGTTTAAGTTCATCGCCTTACTGTATGGACGAGCGAAGTGGAGCCGAGAAGGGAGAAAGGCTTCATCATGTGACCCCAGGCGTGTTCGCCACGGGGACTGAGCCCTTCCCAATTCTAAGAGGTAGCAGGCGTAGGATGTCTGCCGCGGGTTCAAGAATCGGCGTGGAGCTGTCCTTACCGGAACCGAGGCCGCCTCGGCCATGGCTCGGTCGTCCCTTGTCCCAAGTGTCTGCAGCCGAGGCCCCGCCCCGGTCCTCTCCGCAGGCGGCCCTGCTTCCCCACTCACAGGACCCCGGAGGTGGCCGCGTCACCACCTCGGGATGCAACCTGTGCCCAGTCACAAGCCGCGGCGACGTCCCGCTGATCCACCACTGAGGGCCTGCTGGACCACAGGCCCCCCCAGGCTGGGCCCGCCCCCTCCTGGAGACAGCTTCCTATTGGCTACTACTGGAAGCCCCGCCCCCACCCCAGCGCTGCTGGCCCCCGCGACCCAGAACGGATCCTTATTGGCCAGCACAGGAAGCACTCGCCTTGCAGGTATGAACTCTGCGTGTTGCAGCTGCTTTTACCGGTGAATTCCTGCTAAGTCGTGACCAGCAACTCACTGGGGTCGCCAGCCGTGACTACCTAATACAAGCCACTCATCTAGAGACCAGGAACTAGGCACATGCTTATTCCAGCGTGTTTATTGAGCACCGATTAGGGTACGAGGTTGCCACCTTCATTGTAAGGACCTCACTCCCGTGGCCCAACCAGCTCCTTGTTTTATAAAATGAGGGAGCAGGAAGTCTGGGACTAAACCAGGACTCCCACCTCCAGATTGTGAAACACCACTGGACTCCGGCACTAAGCAGTCTTCACTTTAAACTTAGAGGGCTCTTTAACATGCCCTACGGAATTCCAGGGCAAACGCAATAGGCCTAACCCAGCAGCCGTGGTGGTGCAGGCCTGCAAAGCCCAGCACTAAACACAGAGGCAGGAAAGTCGCCGCAAGCTTGAGGTTAGCCAGAGCCCTATAGGGAACCGGCCTTCCCCACACACACACACCTGAACTCTGTACTTAGAATAACGAATACCTGTTTCAGAGGGCATTCAGCATTAGAAAACAGGCCTAGGAACATTAGCCCTGCACCTCTAGGAGAACACCTGAGACAAGCTCTTACTGCTAAGGGTTAAGCCTGGAACAGTTACTTATGCTACATACAGTCTGTCTGAGCATTTACTGGCAGCTGCTGTCTAGCTTGTGGGACCCCAGACATGGGTTGAGGAAGCAGGCAGGCAGGCAGCCTAGGCAATGCCTTTCCGGATCACAGCTGACCAGTCTTGCTTGACAGTAACCTCTGTCCCAGAGATGATGGCAGTTGTTACCCTCTGTCCCATCTCTGTTCAGTACTTTTAGAGGCAAGGAAGTAGCACAGCCCAAGTCTGACATCTGGGAGCAGGCCTAAATGTGCCCTGGTCTCTGAATGCCATGCAAGACAGTAACTATCAGGAGAGCTAGGATCCATGACCCCAGTTTCACAAGCGCTCACCAGGCTGTCTAGGCAGCACCCAAGGTGGTGTGGCTAAGAGGTACAATCAACCACTTCAAAGACTCTGAGGCCTGCCACTGTTGCCTCAACTTCATCTTGAGCCTGTGCTTTGGTTAAAAGCCCCTGAAGTGCCAGCTCAATGGAAAAGTCTCTATCACCAGAACCTGGAGGAACTTAAACCCTCCAGAAGAGAAAGTTCCCTCCTGAGGGGTCTGTCTGGGGGAAAAGGGCTAGAGACAGAGAAAGGAGACTCCAAACTTAAAAGGACAAAACTTATTTGTCCAGTGCCTTTCTGACACAGACAACTCTAAAGTGAGGTGAGACACACTGGGGCTGTTCTCTTTGACAGACTAAGATCATGAGCCTAGCGGGTCAAAAGAGTCCCCAGACTTCCTTAACCCAACTTGGGCCCCAGAGTCTAGGTGGGCTAACCAGTGTCCCCTAGGCAAGGTCTTATTCCTAGGGCAGGTCTTTCCAGGCTCACTCTATATCCTCCTAAAGGCGTTTCTGCAGATCCTGTCACAATAGGTCAACCACACTACCAACCCCAAGACTCGACGGGAGTCATTCATTCTTGGCTTCCATGTTCCTTCACAACTGGATGAGACTGCCTTATGAAAGACCAGGAAGACTGTGAGCCACTCTGGGCCAGTCAATACAACTGGGAAACAGCTTCCAGGACAGCAGCCAAGATGTCCCCACAGAAGATTGAGATTGAGCTGGTCTTGCATATTGTCACCCCCACAGAGAAGCAGCAGGTAGTTCCTGCCCCTCAGAAGCTCCTGGTCCCCTTTGTAACTATAAACAACACTTCCTGAAGCACTAGGAAAAGTCTCAAAGTAACAAAGTAGGAAATGCAAATTTCCAGTGCCTTTCCTTCCCTCAGCCATCTGTCCACTCTGCTTTTTTCTCATGTGGACTGCAGACTTCTGTCCAGTCAGACCCTTTCCCTCTGAGGTCTCTATTGGTCCATCCTGAAGGGACACGACCTCTGTGGACACAACTCCTGGCTGCAGTATCAGTCAAAGGCTCTACCTTAAATCTTAAGGAATCCTTTACAAGTCAGGAATGTACAAAAGGGAAAAGAGTGACACAGGACTTAGGGACAGAGGCACCCTGCCACACAGACTATAAACAAAAAGGTTGCTTTTTCCCATTTGAATGGAAAACAAAAAAAACAAAAAGACTCTCCAAAGCCATCTCAGAATGAGGGACCGGTGGCAGGTCAGGCACAAGGAAAACACCCCCCCAAGGAAAGAGTGCAGGTCCTGCCAGGGTACCCAGGAGAGCCAGAGGGTGCCCTGGAAGGTTCCTGCTGGTCAGCCCTCTTCTGCAGGGCTAGAACCCTGCAGGGATGAGTTCCCCTGGCGGTTGGAGGGCATAAGGAAGTGCAGGACTGCCTGGCCTCGGGAGTGGGTTTGCATGTGGACAGCCAGGTGGTGGTTCCGGTTGAAGGTCCGGCCACACTGGGGGCACTGGTAGGGTCGTTCGCCAGTGTGAATGCGCTGGTGACGGAAGAGATCTGAGGGCCGACGGAAGGCCTTGCCACAGTAGGGGCAGGCAGGCCAGCCCTGGCTGTTGCCTGTGTGCAGGCGCTGGTGAAGCAGCAGGCTTTTCCTCTGCTGGAAGAAGCGCAGACATTCACTGCAGTGGTAAACCTTGGTGGTTGCTGGCCTCCGCCCCATGAAGGCATGGCTTGTCAGGGAGCGGTGGCCTGTGGGTTCCTCAGGTAGCCAGCGGATGACAGGGCCAGGCACCACCACCTCCCCCGGTTCCAGTGTGGAGTGGTCTTCCCCCGACCCAAGAGGCGAGCCACTCCAAGCCTCCCTGTGTTCCTCCTCTACATGGGTCCGCTGATGGATTGTCAGATTAATCTTCAAGCGGAAGCTCTGCCCACAGTCAGGGCATGGAAATACCCGCTCCCGTGGGCGAGGAAGGACACGGGGTGACTCTCCCATAGCCTCTGATACCTGGGATTCCCCCATCCGCACCCTGGGCACTCCCTGGGCATGATGCCGCTTGGGGCCTCTAGTCCTGTTCCTGGGCCCTTTGGGGAGTCTACACTTGGGCTGGCTTGGGGACTCTAGGAGGAGTTGCTCAGGTACCATCTCGTCCTCAGACTGAGCTTCTGTCTTGATGGTCACACCACCACCACCTGGCAAAGGAAGTGATGTTGGTTCCAAGTGGATCACATGGCTCCCCATGCCATTTGATCCAGGTCTTGCTTCCAAGTTTGGCCCTGTTCCTCCCTTCCCCAAATCCATTTTTCTGTGAGTATCAACAGAGCAGGTCAGGGGTCCGGTTCACAGACTTCCTGGGGCAGGTACTGCCTCATGCATCAACATTTTTTGGGTTGTGTTTGGGCTTTTACGCCTCATTCCTGGAAACCAAGCTGAGAGCAGCAGAGAAGAAAGAAAGCTAAAAAGCCAAGTGCCAGGGAACCTGTGGGGTCAGGGATTAGACTGTGGGAGACAGACAGGTGGGATGGAGGTGGGGAGACACAGGGCAGAAACCCTGAGCATTGAGACACTCCAGCCATGGCAAAGGCACTGCCAGGACTCTAAGAGTTGTGATGATAATAGTTACAACCTGAGAAAAACAAGGAGTCCATGGTTCCCAACTGCCTCCAGACTATGGTTAAGAGGTCTCTGTGGGCCGAGTTGGGCTGTAATCCCAGCACTTGGGAGACTGAGATGTGAAGACTGCTATAAGCCTTGGCTACACAGTGATCTTAAAACCAGTCAGCTACACAGTAAGACCCCATCTCAAAAAAATAAAATAAAAGCTTCTGTGGTGTAGAGAAGGGAGTGACCTGTCAATATTCTGTTACTCATCCCAAGGAAATTCACTAGAGCACCCTACTGCCCTATCAGCCTGTGGGGCCTCCGTGCAGGTCCCCCCTGAATCAAGGGTGGTACAGAGACACTGAAACTCTAGGGACAGAGCTGTGAAAAGCACAGGCTGAGGCCATGACAGTGGTCTCCAAGTATTCTCTGGAGTCCTTAATGTGGAGAAGAAAGGGTCATTCACTGAGTCCTATCAGAAAAAGCATGGACTCCAGGCAGAGGGATTGACACTTAAACTGTAAGCTAACACTAGCAAAATGCAAGATGCCACAGGCAGTGAGCCGAGGCCACCTTGCAGGGTTACTGTGAGGAGCAGACCACATATACCACCTGTCACTAGCAGATCACAGCCTAATGACATGCAGCATGTTTTCAAGCAGGACTTTTCCAACCAGGCCAGTTCACCACAGGCTGACTCCCACTCCCAAGAGCCTCTGAGCCACAGCATAAGTGTCTTTTCCCTTCACTCACCTGGCCCCATGGAAGATGGGCTATCCATGGGAGGGGAGGCCAACAACTCACCCTCTGGAGATTCTCCCTCCTGTTTAATTGATAAAGTGCTGGTGCTTGCTGGAGGTCCTGTGAGAGGGAGAATGAGATGAGAGCCTCTGCTAACATGGGTTCCACACAGGCATGGCTATCTCCCCAGCAGGCCCTGGACATTCTTAAGGACCTGCTAGGAAGAACAGGTCCTCAGACTTCCATCTGGAGGGTTTCTGAGGTGAGAATAGTTATGAAGGTCACACCCCCATTCTATGTAGGTCCAGGCTCACAACTTGTCCCTCTGCATCTGACTATAACCCTCATTGACCTCAAAGTAACAGAGGGAGGCCCTAGGGCAGAGTCCCAGATCTGAGATGTGCAGGAACACATCCCAGATCTGAGATGTGCAGGTAGGACCCTCCTACCTAAGGGTCCTACCTGCAAATTCCCTGAGCAGAGTTTGAGACTACATACAGAGTTCCAGACTACAATCGCCCGGAAGAACATAGAGCAGGGAGGGGCAATCATGTGCAGTGAGGGAGCTGCACAGAAACCCCTGGGAGGAAAGCAACAGGGACTACATGAGGCCAGCAGCAAGAGGAAGAATAAGAGCAGGAGGGGCCAGCCCAGCCCAGTGCATGAGGCTCAATGCCTTCCATCTCAGAGAAGGCTGGACAGGGAACTGGCTGTAAACAGAAGTCACAGAACCCTGAATGCATGAATAAAGTACCAACAGGCCTTGGCAAAGAATAGTGAGAAAATGCAATATGCTAGCCTAGTATCACACTGGTGATGGGATTCATACCACCGTGCTGATATGACCATTGTAAAAAACTCTAGCAGCGGGGGCTGGAGAGATGGCTCAGCAGTTAAGCACACTAGCTGCTCTTGCAGAGGGCTTGGGTTCAATTCCCAGCACCCACATGGCAGCTAACAACCGTCCTAACACCAGTTCCAGGGGATCTGACGCTCTCGTCTGTCCTCAGAGAGCACTGCATGACACTGGTGCATTTACACACATGCAGGCATAACACTCATACACATTAAAAATAATTAAAAAAAAAAAAACAAAACTCCAGTAGATCCAATTCACATTCCTCCTGTGGCTCCATCAGACAGAAGTGCCCAAGCCGCCAACAGTACTATTCAAACATTTGTGAACAATGAAGATACTAAACTACCTTCTCTGAGACCTATCCTAGAGGCCATTTTCCAAGACCCCTACCCAGCACAACCCAACATCTAGCATGGTTTCCCAGTGCCCCGTGTTCAGTGCCAATGCTGACGACTTCACTTTTGCTGTCCAGCCATGCTCACTCACCAGTGCCTGACCCATGTGCAATCACCTTTGACTCTTCATCTTGCGGCTGCTCGGGGACCAGCCTTTCTTTCGGCTCCTCCTGGGCAGGGCTGGCTGGGTTTGGGGCCCACTCTGGACATGGAGGGATGCCTGGGAATGTAAACCAATGACACTGAGCACAATATCAAGCTCTCCCAGCCAGGTGGCCAAAGACTCTAGGATATCAGACCAAAGACAGGATGTGATAAAGTGGCTATGCCCATCGCTCTGAAGAATTCCCTGCCATACTGGTCTAAAGTCTTCATGTCCAAAAGGACTGTGCAGAATGGGGAGTTCTGATAAGAGTGCCCAACAGGGCATGAGAACAGAGTTGAGAACCTGGCTGTTACAGGCAGGGAGGAGAAATGCACACTGCATATGCCAGCAGCCATCAGGGTGGCTGCTGCCTTCTGCTCCAAGCTGCTCTCCATAGTGCCAAGGAGCCCAAAGGCACATTACAGATGACACTTCCAAATATTTTTTCAACCCCACACCTGCCTTCCTCTTACCTCTGAGTCCACACAAGTTGTTTGCTCAGAGCCTACCTCCTAGCACATTCCTAACAACCCAGTAGTCAGTGAAACTTCATGACAAGTGCCCCCTCCCAGAAGAAACAGAGCTCTGGGGATGGGGGAGTTTCTTTCTTTCCTTTAAACAAAATTATTGTGCCAGGTATGGTGATGCCACACCTTTAGAATCCCAGCACTCAAGGAGGTGGAGGAGGCTGATCTGTGAGTTCCAAGCCAGCCTGGGGAGGTGGGGGGTACACACATGCAGTATGGTGATGCCACACCTTTAGAATCCCAGCACTCAAGGAGGTGGAGGCAAGCTGATCTGTGAGTTCCAAGCCAGCCTGGGGAGGTGGGGGGTACACACATGCTATGGCTTGTATGTGGAGGTCAGAGGGCAACCTTCAGGAGTTGGTTCTTTCCTTCCACTGTGGGTTCCTGGAACTGAACTCAGATCAACAGGCTCTCGTGGCACTGAGCCATCTCACCTGCCTATTTGTCGGTTTTTAGAGATTGGGCCTTATACATTCCAGGGTGGTCTTGAACTCACTATGTAGCCAAGGATGACCTTGAACTTCTAATTTTCCTACCTCCTCCTCCCCATTGCTGGGGTTATAAGCATGTAGTACCATACCCGGTTTCTGTGATACAGGAGATCAAACCAATGCTCTCTGCCATGCTAAGTACTCTACCAAGTCAGCTTAGTCAATTCTCCCTTCCTTCTTCCCTGGAAAAAAAAATATGAAGAGAAAGAAATGTACTATGAGCAGGGTCCAGGGAACAAGGATGGCTAAGAGATACACAAAAGCACCCAAGCAGGGCCTCTCTACTCTGCCTCAATCAGCATTTCTCTCCAACAGGAACTGGTAACTCCACCTAGTGTCATGAGCAGTGAAAAAAAAAAATTTGCTGGACCTGTAACTGACAATGCCACTGCTGAGTCCCCTTCACATACAAGGGTGCAGTGCTGGACTCCAGTGGGTCATTGTTCATAGTCATGACACCTGGAACTGTCACTAGACCCTAATAATGTCACTTCCATAATAAACCTAAAAATAGGCACTTCAGCTGGGCTGGATGTGGTAGTCACACCTACAATCCCAGTGCTAAGGAAGCTCTGGCAGGAAGATTGTCGAGTTAAAGGACAGCCTAGGCTATGTAGTGAATTACAGGTCATTCTGGGCTACAATGTAAGACCTTTCTTAAAAGTAAACAGGGCCAGCGGATTGCTCATGGGGGAAAGATGTATGCTACCAAGTCTAACAGCCTGAGTTCGATCCCTGGAACCCGCAGGGTGACAGGAGAGAACTGGATCTTGCAACTGTTGTTGCTGTCCTCTGACCTCTGTGTGCACATACTGTACCAATAAATGTAATTAAAAAAAAAAAAAAAAAAAAAAAACCCTTAATTTCTGATTTGAAAACTCCCCTTGGTACGCCCATGTGGTACAAGAAATTGATCAGAGCTCAAAAAGATCTGCATTTCTAGAACCAGCTATTGGAACATTGTAAGAGGCAGGCAAGACCTATCTGTGTGGCCCTTTTGAGGACACCAACCTATGTGCTGTTATCCATGCCAAACATACAGCAATTAAACCAAAAGCTATCCAGACAACGTACTTGGAGGATGCGCTTAAGAATCTACTATCAGAAGACTATACTTCCAGGGATCATTTCTATAGTTTGTTACTAGAAAAGTTTTTCTGACTGTGTAGAGTACCAGAAACCATGAGAAGGAGATGCAGTGTTCTCTCCTGAGGGTGAAGCTGGCTTGGGTGTTGCTCTTAGGCAGCTGCCTTTTGCTACTGATGATCATTCTGCTCTGCCTCAGACTAGAGAGCTGGCTCAGTGGTTAAGGTCCAGAGGACCTGAGTTTGGTTCCTAACACCCACATATGACGACTCAACTGCCTGTAATTCCAGTTCCAGGGGATCTGAAACTGTTTTCTGGCCTCCACAGGTACCCACACAGATGTGGCATACTCTGACATAGACATGTACACATAAATAAAAATAAATCTTTAAAAAAAATTCATGGGGGCTGGAGAGATGGCTCAGCAGTTAAAAGCACTGGCTGCTCTTGCAGAGGACCCAGGTTCAATTCCCAACATCCACATGGCAGCTATGAACCATCTTTAACTCTAGTTCCAGGGGAATCCGAGGCCCTCTTCTGACCTCCAAGGCATTGCATGACATGGTGCACTCACATACATGCAGGCAATACACTCATACACATTTTAAAAAAAAAAAAAGGAAAGAAAGAAAAAGAGGAGACAGAAGTCAGGTGGTAGCAGATGTTCCATTTGTGAGTTTTTAAGATAAATGTGGGGCTTTCAGCAGTTCAACTTTATAACAATAATAAATCAACCTGTCACTTTTTTCTGGACAAATGTCAGCATTTGGAGGCTATAAATGCACCAAGTTTTTATTCTAAGAACTGATGAAAGAATTAAGCTCCTATTCTCCATTTTTCCCTATTATAATTCAAGGGTAACTAAGAAGGCCAATTAGAGAAAGTGTTCTATACAAGAGAATTTCAGAAACTAAATGCAGAAATGACAGAATTTAACCATACTGCAACCTTCAATGAATCTACAAAGAATCCATAGTCAGGGAGGTGGCTCACACCTTAATTCCAGCACTTAGGAAGCTGAGACAGAAGAGTTACCACAAGTTCCAGGCCAGGCTGGGCTACATAACAATACCCATCATAAAATAAATTAGAATGTGGTAATAGTTACACAAATCTTGTGAACATACTAAAATCCACAGGTTAACTGCAGAATTGCCAGGTGTGGTGGTACACACCTTTAATCCTAGCACTTGGGAGGCAGAGGCCGGTCTCTGTGAGATGGAGGCCAGCATGGTCTTCATAGCAGATTCAAGGCCGCCAGCCAGGGTTACATAGTGAGACCCTATCTAAACAAAACAAAACAAAAATCCCCACAGAACTATATAATTCACTGAATGTATTGTGTGTGTGTGTGTGTGTGTGTACAATGCATGTTTGTGGTACTGGGATTGAATCTAGCACCTTACGCATGCTAGGGATAAGTTCTAACATGAAGCTACATCCCCAGCTATTTCCACATTTTTAAAATTTTTATTCAACTTCTTGAATCTTTTTAACTTTTTAATTATTGTTGTGTGAGGTTCTGGATGAAATACAGGTTCAGGATCAAACTCAAGTCATCAGGGAAAGCAAGCACTGTTACTAGCTGAGCCATCTCACCAATCTTATTTTCACTTTTTGAGACAGAGACTCACACAGTTGCCCACAATGGCCTTGTGTATCGAACAGACTTTGACTTGTGATCCTCCTGCCTCAGCCTCCAAAGTAGTTGGGATTACAGCCCTATCTATAAGCACAGCTTTATTTGGTAAAGGTTTTTTTGTTTTGTTTTGGTTTCAGCTTTTTGAGACAGGGTCTCATATATCCCCAGCTAGCCTCGAACTTGCTATGTAGCCAAAGCTTCCTTGAACTTCTGATCCTTACCTGGCTATTTTGTTTCTGTAACAATTCACAATTCTTCCATCTCAGGCCCAGAGATGCTTGGGTTATAGGAACAAAGAATTATATACTTTACTAGGTGATTGTGGGGCTGGAGAAATGGCTCGGCAGTTAAGAGCAGGTTTGAGTCCCAGCATTCACAGGGAAGCTAACAACCATCCATAACTCCAGTTCCAGGGGAATCTGACACCCTCTTCTGACATCCACAGGTATTGCACAACACAGGCAATACAGTCATACACACACAAAAAAAATAATAATTTTTTTTTCTAAAAAATAGATAAATTGGGGCTGGAAAGATGGCTCAGAGGTTAAGAGCACTGGATGCTCTTGTAGGGACCTGGGTTCGGTTCCCAGCACCCAAAACTGTCTACGACTCCAACCCAAGGGGATGTGTTGCCTTCTTCTGACCTCAGTGAGTACTGCACAACACAGGTACACTTATACACATGCAGGCAATAAACTCATACACATAAAAAATAAAAATAGGGGCTAGAGAAATGGCTCAGAGGTTAAAAGCACTGGCTGCTCTTGCAGAAGACCTAAGTTTGAATCCCAACACCAACATGGTGGCTAAGAACCATCCATACCATCCCTAACTGCAGTTCCAGGGGACAACATGCCCTCTTCTGACCTTCACGGGCTTTGCCCAACAGAGGTGCACTCGCATACATGCAGGGATAATACTTACACACATCAAATAAAAAATAAAAGCTGGGCATGGTGGTACATGCCTTTAATACCAGCACTTGGGAGGCAAAGGCAGGTGGATCTCTGTGAGTTCAAGGCCAGCCTGGTCTACATAATGAGTTGAAAATGTGGGGGAGCTTAATGGAGTTTTTACAGATTTAAGAGACATATAAACCCAATGCAGTAAATATGTAGACTTTGGGGCAAAATCTCAATCACTAATTTTTTTTTTTTTTTTTTTGAGAAAGGGTCTCACTCTGTAGCCCAGGCTGGCCTGGAATTCACTTCAAAGGTAAATGATAATCATTTAGTAGCTTATTTTCTGGTTCTAATTTGGCTTATGTTTATGTATTTTTTAAGAGCTTTCAGAGGACTTAATAACACAGTCACCTTTGGAGCCATTGTCCCACATACCAGCTATGGGAAGGGCAGTACTCAGGCCTGTCCCCAAGAGCCTATCCCGGAGACAAACACAAGTGTAGCCATAACCCTGTTGTAGGCAGTGATCGGGGCAGGTGGACATGGGCACCACTGAAGGCAGCACATGATACCACTGTGCTTTACCTTACTGAGCACTGGCCCACTGAGTCCTTGCCCTGTATTTGCCATCTCTGGCCTCACAACCAGCCCTTTTATGCTGGTGCCACCTGTACAGAAGCAGAACCCATACAGCTCTAGGGAGAATTACCATCTACTCCTGCTCAGAATGGCCCTAAACACAGCACAGACCACACTGGGTTAAGGCCCTGTGCTCCCTCTCCAGTTCCCAGATTGTCCAGTACGTCCAGGAAGGTGGGGTATTGTTCACTTTGCATCAGTTCCCATCATGTGCCAATACTCACCAGTGCCTGGTTTCTGTGGGCATGCTGCCTTCTCCTCATTCCCCCACTCCTGGCACCAGAAGCCTTCAGGACAAGGCTCCACTCCTCTCTCTATCCGGGTGAGGATGTCTGGTTTGGAGATGGCATAATCTGCACACAGAATGGGGAGGGGGTGGGAAAAGGGCTGGGTCTAGGGGCCAAAGCAGAGAAGCAAAGACTGCAGGATGGAGGCCCAGGAAGCTGTCCCTGGATGGAGGGAGGCCCAGGAAGCCGTCCCTGGATGGAGGCTCAGATACTCTTCTGTTGCCTTACCCAGGGAGACCAGCATCTCATAGTTGCCCTGCATCACGTGCTTGTAGAGATCCTTCTGCCAATCTTCCAGCTTGCCCCACTCCGACTCAGAGAAATACACAGCCACATCATCAAAGGTCATGGGCACCTGAAACCAGAGTTTCACATTCACTCACCCACTTACAGGTATGGGCCCTTGGGCTCCCCATCTCAAAGGCTACCTTTGGGACCTCGCCCTTGCTGCCAGGGGGCAACCGCAGGATCCAGAAGTTCCTGTTGCGTAGCAGGTTCTCCACATTCTCCACACGCCGCTGTAGCAGCCCATACTCCTGTGGTAGGGTCCCCAGCATGGCCCACTTGCCCTCCAGCTGGCTCCTGAACTCCACAGCTGTCTTCTCAAAGTCAGCCAGCTTCTTCTCAGCTGTGCCTGATCGTCCCTCTAGAGTCAGCAATCGGGCCAGGCAAGACTCTACTTTCTTCTCCAAGGCCTGAATGGCAGCCACCACAGTCCACAGTGTAATCTCTGTGGAGTAAAGGTACGAATTCTTCTCTGCATCTGGCTGGGGTGAGGAAGGGGTGGGAAGCTTCTCCTCACTCATCTGCTGGTCCCTCTCAGAAATCTGTACAGTAAGAGAAAAGAGAAAATCTTAGTCAAAATAGCCATCAAGAAAGCAAGGCATGGTGGTACACACTTGTAATCCCATCATTCACAAAGCTGAGGAGGAAGTTTGCCATGAGTTCAAGGCCAGCTTGAGCTATACAGTGAGTTCCAGGCCTGCCTAAACTATAGAGTTAAGGACAAACACCCCCCCCCCCAAATGGCTCACACTTTTAACTCCAGCACGCAGGACGCAGAGGCAGGCAGATCCCTGAGTTCGAGGTCAAGCCTGGTCTACATAGGAAGTTCTACTCCCAGCTAGGGCCACATAGTAAGACTCTGTCTCAAAAAAAAAAAAAAGAAAAAAGAAAAAAGAAACCGCCATCTCAGAAGAGCCAAAGCAGATCTAGCCTGTTGGGAAGTTTCTTGGGATATTAGGTGCTGCAAAACAGTCAGGAGAAAGAAGCAGGCAAACAGATCAGGAAGGAACAAACATGTCATCTGCACAGGTACAGAAAAGCCCTCCAGCCCCACCCCCATCTCCCTTGAACTCAGGGAACTCAAAGACACACAGCAAACCAAAGGGAAAGAGAGGTTCCCTTCCAAAAGCATCAACTTCGTTGAGATGTAGTAATAGTAGATACCACTTACTGGGCTTTTTACAAGTATTCTAGAAAGGGCAAAATGACCAAAAGATTTTATTTTCTCTGAATGTGTATTGCACATTTATCAATCTAGCATTCTAAAACTGCTAATCTTAAAAAAAAAAAAAAAAAAAAAAAAAAAAAAAAAAAAGGCACAAAGCAAAAAAGAAGCAGAAACCTGTTGCCAACAGGGTTGGGAATTATTCACGTATATAAAAGTAGAATTATTGGGTATTTCAAAGGTGTTTTCATACAGTCTTGGCCAGGGCCCCAAGCACAACAACCACCTGTGCCTCGGAGGATGTGGCGGGCTGGCCACAGACCCTCCCTCCCGGCCTGCTCAACCCGGGCCTCTAGTCAAACAATGGACCGTGAGGTCAGCAGGGCCCTTCACGACCCTGGGGGGGATCTGGGCGCGCGGCGTGGCGCAGCTGCGGGGTGCCAGGTGCTGGCGCCCGTCGTCGGGGCACGGCCCGCCAGGTCTGGCGTTTGGGCCGCCCGCCGTGGGCTCGGGGCCGATGGCCTCGGCGGCCTCCACGGCCTCCCAGCGGGCAGGGCGGAGCGGGTAGGGCCGGGGCGCTCCCGAGGCCCGGCGGCCCGAGACCCGTCCTTCCGCGCGCGTCGGCCCTGTCCCGCGGCGTCCACGGCCGGGGCGCTTACCCGGGGGGCCGCTGCTTCGGCCATAGCTGCGGCGTCTCTCAGCGCCGCGGTTCCTGCGCCGACAGGTCGGGCCTGGAGCGGGCGGCCGGGCTGCGGGCGGAGCCGGAGCGGCCCAGCCTCGGAGCAGCGCAGGAGCGGCCGCGAGCGGAGTCCCAGCCACGTGCCCCGTTGGCCCTTTAAAAAGAGCTGCCGTGGGCGGCTGCGCCCCGGGGCTCGCACAGCGCCCCCTGCAGCCCGAAGGACCGTACGCCGGACCGCCTCCAGCGCCCTTCCCTCCGCGCGGCCCCCACGGCCCAGGCGACGCGGGCCGGTCTCTCTGCTCAGGAAATGTCGAGGCTTGGGGAGGAGACACCTGCACGGTCCCCACCCCCACGGTTTCCTCCGGGTTCGTCCTAAGGGTGTTCAGATTGGCTGTTTTAGGACCTCCGACCTAAAGACGGCAAACAAAGACGGCTTTGTATTGTTTAAGGTTTTTAAACTCCCCTTTCGGTTTTTTTTCACACCAAATGGAAAGGCCTATGGGAAGTATTCCATTTCAAACAAAACGCAAGCTAGGCCTGGGGTGTCCCACAATGCAAAACTTATCTGCCATGCATGCGCTGCGGGGACTCCTCCTCTCCCCCAACCCCGTTTTCCAGTCTCTTAAACTCCAGGATTTGTGAGTCTTCTTGCTCACCCTTTCCGGAGGCGCTCGTTCCGCGCCGTCCTTTCTGCCGCACCCAGCCTGGACTTGCATGTGGCACCAGCTGGGCATCCTGTTAGTCTTGGCTCCAGGTTGGATCCAGTGTTGGCCATCCCTGCCCTCCAGGCCTGCCAGCAGGCCTCAAATGTAACAGTGCACAGGGCCGCAGCAACGCAAGGTCCGCCGCCACCAATTCAGACCCTGAGGTTTCCTGAATAAACCAGTTGTTCATTTAGGACCAGTTTCCTTCTGAAACCAGAAAGCCTCACTCTGGAAAGCCAGACTTAACCCTTGACTATAAAGTAAAATGTGTGTGTGTGGGGGGGTCCTTCCATTTCCTGCATTTTCCATTCATGTCTTTGCCTAATAATCCAATAAACTTCCCACTTGCTTGTATGTTTGGGTTTGTTTTCAGGGGGAGGTGGGGAGAGGATAAGCTCCACAACAAACTAAAGTGACCACAAGGACACAAAGAAACATACCCTCTCTCTAAGGTGCACCCCTGGAATTTACAACAAAGTGAGGAGGTGCTACTTTGAGTTACATCAAAAAATAAAACTAGAGTTATAGCATGCTTAACTCTTTGTAACAAGATCCAAATCAATATTTAGCATTATTCATTTTGTTTTGTTGGTTTTGGGTTTTTGTTTTTTGTTTTTTTTTTTCAGAAAGGGTCTTCCTGTAGCCAGTTGACCTGAAACTCACTATGTAGACTAGGCTGGCCTTGATCTCACAGAGATCCCCTGGTCTCTGTCTCTAGAGTGCTGGGATTAAAGGGGTGTGCCACCACACTCAGCAGTATTAGTATTTGAAAGGTCACAATTTATCAGCATTTTATAGTCTTAAATATATTGGACTGACTTTGATGAGATCCTACTAAAATTCCTAATATCTTGAGCACATATCTGCATGTTGTCTCTTAAGTGACTTTGGCAAGAATTCCTAAAGTGAGTGTGGTGTGGTGGCACAAACCTGCAGTCCTGGCACTGGGGAGGCTGAAGCAGAAGGATCATGAGTCCAGGTTGTACTACATAACAAAATCCTGCTTAGTGAGTTCCAGGCAGCGGGGGGTAAGGGAGGGTTGATTTTAGTATTTTTTTTTAAGAATGCAATTTAAAATATTTAATTAAAAATTAAAAAAAAAATTTTATGTATATGAATGTGCTACCTGCATGTACCTAAGTGTACCACTGTAGTGCAAAGCCCATGGAGTCAAGAAGAGAGTATTGGATCCCCTACTATAGCTAAGGATGGCTGTTAGCCTCCATGTGGTGCTGGGAACAACCTGGGTCCTTTGCTGAGGCCATCTCTCCAGCTTCTAAACATTTTTTTATCTTTGTGTATATATACACACAAACACACACCGTGTATGTATTGGTACCTTGGGAGGCTAGAAGAGGGTGTTGAATCCCCTGGAAAAGATGCCTGATGTGGTCTGGATGCTAGTAATGAAACTGTGTCCTTTGGAAGAACTCTTAGCTGCTGAGCCATCTCTCCAACTCCCTAAGTTTTTGACAGTTGCTGTTAGTGTTTTGTTTTGGTTTGTTGGTTTATTTGTTTGGTCTGTTTGAGATACAATCTCCCTATAGCCCCAGCTGGCCTGGAACTTACTGTGTAGATCAGGCTGGCCTCCATTTCACAGAGATTCGTCTGCTTCTGTCTCTCAAGTGCTGATATTATAAGCATGTGCCATCAAGCCTGGCTTGCTATTAGTGTTTTAGAAGCTACCTCTGGAGTCTGCATAGTGGTGAACGCCTGTAATCCCAGCACTCTGGAGGCTGAGGCAAGAAGATGACCCCAGAGCAGCCTGAGCCATATAGTGAGTACTAGGCCAGCTGGGGATACATAGCAAGATCTTGTCAAAAATAAAAACAAAGCTGGGTGTGGTGGCACACACCTTTAGTCCCAGCACTTGGTAGGCAGAGACAGGTAGATCTCTGTGAGTTCAAGGCCAGCCTGGTCTACACACTGAGTTCCAGGCCAGCTGGGGCTACAAGAGACCCTGTCTCAAAAAGACCAAATAATTAATAATATAAATAAATAAAAACAAAAAAAAGAACAAATTTCCTCTACATCAGTGGTACTTAAATGTCAAGGCACATCAAGATTACCTCAGGTGCCTGTTAAGACATAACTGGGTACAACCCAAAGGAGGTAAGAGTGATGAGAATTTGCACTGCTGTCTAGTTCCCAGAAAGCACTGGTTTATAAAGCCAGAGGTTAGTAAGGGAATCACTCCCCTGTGTATCAGCTCCCAAAGCTATCTACTATTCAGTGATGATTTTATGTTAAAAACACACATTTTGCACTAAAATGTGATTTCCTGAGCAGACCAGCCTGGGTTTGTTAGGCCATTGTAGCTCTGGTATAAATTTGAATTACTTTCATAATTATTTTATTTCATTTTTTTATCTTTTTGAGACAGAGTCCCCTTGTAGCCTCAGCTGTCCTCGAACTTGCTATGTAGACCATGCTGGCCTTGTACTGACAGAGATTTGCCTGCCTCTGCCTCCCAAGTGCTGGGTGTAATTATTATCTTTTTAAAAATATTTTATTATTTTTATGTGTGTGAGTGTATTGCTTACATGTGTGCAAGTATACCCATGTTGTGCAATGCCAGAGGAAGTCAGAAGATGGCATTTGATCCCCCTGGAACCGGAGTTATAGATGGTTGTTAGCCACCATGTGGGTGCTGGGAATTGAACCTGTGTTCTCTGCAAGAGCAGCCACTGTTGTTAAGTGCTGAACCATCTGTCCAAAAGAAAGCTTTTCTTTTTTTTTTTCATCAGATTGCTTGGGTACTTTTGGGTGAGCTTGTAAGGGGCCCCTAGAATTAAGATATTTTAACATTTTTCGGCTCTAGCTCCTTATAGGAAATGTCATCTGTCATCATTCTAGGAATGAAAACAGCCTCACCCAAAAGCTCAGGCTCCTGGAGACAGAGTTTATTGCTAAGCTCAGACAGTTGGGGCACTCAGCTAAATCTACAAAGGCTTACTTCCTGGCTTTTATTTCATCCTTTCTATAAATTATACCACCACTATGGCTATGGAGAGATGGAGACTGCCCATTTTAAAGTAAATTATTATTTTTTTTTATATTTCCTAGAACTCAGTGTAGACCAGGCTGGCCTTGAACTCACAGATATCTGCCTGCCTGCCTCTGTCTGCCTAGTGCTGGGACTAAAGGCTAAAGGCATGTGCCACCACACCTGGCATAAATTCTTTTTTTTTTTCGGTGCTGGAGAGATGACTCAGCAGTTGAGAACATTGTTCTTGCAGAAGTTTTGAATCCCAGCACCCACATGGCAGCTAACAAGTGTCCGAAACTCCAGTTCCAGGGGAGCCCACAGCCTCTTCTGTCCTCCTTGGGCATTGCACAATACAGATGCATTTACCTACATGCAGGCATAACACTCATACACATGAAATAAAAATAATAAAATATTTTTTAAAAAATAAACAGGGGTTGGGGATTTAGCTCAGTGGTAGAGTGCTTGCCTAGCAAACGCAAGGCTCTGGGTTCAGTCCTCAGCTCCAGAAAAAAAAAGACAAAATAAAAAAATAAAAATAAGCCAGGCGTGGTGGCACTCGCCTGTAGTCCCAGCACTTGGGAGGCAGAGGCAGGCGGATCTCTGTGAGTTCAAGGCCAGCCTGGTCTACATAGTGAGTTCTGGGGCAGCTGGGGCTACAGGGAGACCCTGCTTCAAAAAGACAAAAATAAATAAATAAAATAAAAATAAATTCTTTTTTCCTCATTCTCTTTCTCTGCCCCACCCCCGCCCGCCAGCCTACGGCCCCCTTTGAGATAGGGTTTCACTCTGTAGCTCAGACTGACCTGAAACTCCATATATAGCCCAGGTGGGCCTTGAACTTATGGTGATCGTTGGGCCTCAGCCCACTACTCCCATCCCAGTATTGGGATTACAGGTATGAGCCACCATTTCTGGCTTACTCATTTTCTCTTAATGCAGGTGATCATTCATACACAAGAAAGGCCTTATTTGCTGGAGGCTCCAGAAACTGACAACAGTTATGAACTGACCCTTGGGATTTCTAAAGTAGGGGCCAAGACCCTTGACTAATAGGTACAGGTCACTCTGAAACAGCCAGCTCTCGGCCTCTGCTGCAGGAAGTGGGCTCATCAGAAACTAAGGGCTACCACTATCACTAACTTAGGATCACTCTTGAGTATGAGGTCAGGGTATTTGTGCTAGATAACTTTAGCTATCAGCTTGACACACCTAGGAAGAAGGAACCTCAGTTGGGGAATTGTCTCTATTGGACTGGCCTATGGGTATTTATATGAGGTATTTTCTTGATTGTTACATGATGTAGGAGGGTTCAACCTACTATGGGTGGTGCCACCCCTGGGCAGGTGGTCCTGGGTTATATAAGAAAACAGACTGAACAAAGGAAGTCAGTAAGACACATCCTCCATGGTCTCTGCATTAGCTCCTGCTTCCAGGTTCCCGTCCTGACTTGAGTCCCTGCCCTGATTTCCCTCAGGGATGGACTGTGACACCTGGGAATTGCAAACTGAAATAAACCCTTTCGCCCCAACTTGCTTTTGGTCCATGTTTTATCCCAGCAACAGAAAGCAACTAGGGCAGCATTCAAATGCCATTGTCCCTACTAAGAGATAGAGATAGAGACAGCTCAGAGAGAATTCCCATGGTCCACTTCACCCTGCAATCCACATGTTAAGAAGTGCATGCCCAAGCTGGGGATACGGCTGAGTTGGTAGAGCACTTGCCTGGCATGCACAGGCCCTGGGTTCAATTCCCAATACCCCACCTCCATACCAGAAAAGTGAATGCTCATAGGAGAGAAATCATTAGCAAAGGGAGACTGGAAGCATAATCAAGTCTCTTTCCACCCACAGCTCTTCCCTGCAGCAGGCAATACTGTCTTCCTTTTCTATGAATATCCATTATACTATGTTTGTTCAATAAACATTTGGTAATCACCTCCTATGAGATCCAGTTAAGACACTGCATGTTACAGCTTGGATTCAACCTTGGTGACCTGTCCTTCTCCCTTCCCCCTGCAGCTGCAATCAGACCTTCCTTCAGGACTGCACAAGCTCTTGCTCAGTCTGTCTCAAAAACCTGAGATATCCACATATCTCATTCTCCACACCAGTCCTCAACCCCCACCACAACTCTTTACCAGACTGTCCCAAATCACTGCTAGAATCAAGGTCAATCTTTGGCACATATACATTCCTCCATCTGCTAACAACTGGATTCAATGGCTAGCACCACATAAACTGGCCTGGTGGCACACTCCTGTAATCAGCACTCAGGAGGTAAAGGAAGGATTAGAAACTCAGGGTCATCCTTAGCTACATGGCATTTGGCCAAGCCTGGGCCAAATGAGACCCTTTCAAGGAAAGCTGGGGAGAGAGTAGCAAGAAGCTGGATAAGAATTAGTTCTGGGGGCTGGAAAGATGGCTCAGTGGTTAAGAGCATTGGCTGCTCTTGCAGAGGACTAGGGTTCAATTTCCAGCAACCACATGGCAGTAACAACTGTTCGTAACTCTAGCTCCAGGGGAATCTGACACCATGGGCATTGTACAATATGGGTGCCCTTACATGCAGGCAATACACTCATATACATAAAATGACATAATTTTTTTAAAAAATTAGTGCTGGAGACTGGAGAGATGGCTCAGTGGTTAAGAATACATACTGCTCTTGCAGAGGACCCAAGTTCAGTTTCCAGCACCCATATCAGGCAGCTGAAACCACATGTAATTCCAGCTTCAGGAAACCTGAAGCCCTCTTCTGGCCTCCATGGGCACCCACACACATGTGGCATGCACATACACTGTACGTAAGTTAAAAAAAATTCTTGAAAAAGAATGTATCTTTAAAAGAGTTAGTTCTGGGGGCTGGAGAGATGGCTTAGCAGTTAGAGCACTGGCTGCTCTTGCAGATGATTGGGATTTGAATCCTAGCACCCACATGGCAGCTAACGGCTGTCCATAACTCCAGTTCCAGGGGGGACAACACCTTCTTCTGTCCCCTGAGGGCATTGCACAATATGGGTGCACTTACACACATGTGGGCATAACACTCATACACAGAAAATAAATTTTACAAGAATTTTTTAAAAACTAGTTCTGGGGTTGGTGAAATGACTCAGTGGATAAAGACACTTTCAGCACAAAATGACGCAAGCCTGACAATCTGAGTTCTGTTAATGCAAAAGCACAACTCTCTCCTCAAAGGAGACAAGAGAGTTTATTCTGGAGCCAAATATGAATGACCATGACCTGGGAACACAGATTCAGGTTATGCCAAATTCCATGTTCCAATGTGGAAGCAGTTTCATGAAGTTTTTATAGTAACAGAACAAAGAACAGTTATAAATCAAGACAATTCTCAAATACATTGGTGGAAACATTAAGTAGGCAGTTAAAGCAAAAGAGAAGTCTCAGCTATAGGCCTCAGATGCTTTCTGATGACACGCAGCCTTTTAATTGGTGGGAGCTAGGTCTTTGTTAATACATTCCAGAAGGTTTTGTTAGTTACAGAATGTTAAATCAGAAACAAAGGTGGGCAAAGAATGGCTATTTAGGGCTAAAGAGGTCTCAAGATAATTTGTAAAAAGGATCTGGGTCTGCAACATTTCAAACTCTCCACAATCATAAGTTCTAATCAGTTGGTCAGCCTTAATCAGTTCAAGATGCTGGTTTTTTTCTGGAAAGTTTTGTTCAGTTTAGTCCCTAGAACCCATATAAAGGTAGGAAGGAACTCACCTCACATAGCTGTCCTCTGACCTACATACACACACACACACACACACACCACATGGCATCCACCATGGCACATGTGCCCACAAATCATACACACATAGTAATAGTGAATAAAATTTTTTAAATGAGTTACGGAACTGGGCATGGTGGTGCATGCCTTTAATCCCAGCACTGCAAGGCAGAGGCAGGCAGATCTCTGTGAGATCAAGGCCAGCCTGGTTTACATAGCCAGCTGGGGCAATGAGGAGACCGTGTCTCAAAAAAAATAAATAAAGGAATGGGTCTGGAGAGATGGCTTGGTGGTTAAGAGTTCAACCACCTTTAACTGGCTCCAAGGGGATGTGACACCCTCCTGGACTCGTGGGCACTGTACTCACATATACACATGTACACACGTACACACACACACACACACACACACACACACACACACATGAATTAAAGTGACTGTTCAGAACAATATGTTTTATGAAGAACTAGAATCAGCCAGGCATGGTGGCACATGCCTTTAATCTCAGCACTTGGGAGGCAGAGGCAAGTGGATCTCTGTATAAGGACAGCCTGGTCTACATAGGGAGTTCCAGGCAGCCAAGGCTAGTGAGACTGTCTCAAAAGATAGCCAATTAGTGGGTCATGGCTGTAATCTCAGCACTTAGGAGGGTAAGACAGAAGAATTACCATGAGTTCAAGACCATCTGGCCTATGTGGTGAGTTCCCAACTACATAAGTTATAAGGTGACGCCATGTTTCAACAAAACAATACAAACAAAAAAGGGTTGTTTATATAGCTCACAGGTAGGGCATAAGGCCCTAGGTTCAATCCTCAGTGTTGGGTGGGGGTAGGGGAATACACATACACACAATTATATAATCTCCTTTACTACCTTGCATTAGATTCCCTTAACAGTCTCTAAGCTCAAGTAAGATCATCTTATTTATCTTTGCCTCTTCCTATAAATTTTGCACACAGAAGCCAGGGATGTAGCTCAATGGTAGAGCACTTGTCTAGCATGAGGAAAGCCCTGCGTTAAATCTCTAGCATTACCAAGGAGAAAAAAATTTTTTTTATATTGATCTGGGTGTGTGGTACCTGTCTACAATCTCAACACTTGGGAGGCTGAGGCAGAATTGCAAGTTCAAGGCCTGTCTGGGCTACATAGTGAAACCCTGTCGTGAATTTTTTTGCACATGAAGGCTGTCAGTTATTTTGGGAGTGCAAACTCTAAAAGGCAGAATGGTATAACGTGCTAGTCTAGGGAAAGGTTGTGCAAAGGTGCAATGGAGGAAGAAACCAGATTTTTACAGAAGTAGAGCCAACACGTCCTGTTCATTGATGTATCCAAAGTATTAAAACTGCCTAGATAATAGGTGCGCATTATTTATTTGCTCACTTAAAGAAACGAAGACAGGCAAGATGCTTCAGCAGCAAAGACATTTGTAGTCAAGTCTGATGACCTACCTGAGTTAGATTACTGGAACTCACAGTTGCAGGAGGGAACTGACTCCCACAAGTCCTCTGACTCCATATACATGCTATGGCATGCATGCACACATACACACAAATTTTTTTTAATTAAATAAATGCAGGAAGCTCTCAGAAGGGGGTTACAGCCAAAATAGCAAAATGCCAAGAGGAGCTTATTCAGGACAGGAAACAGAATGTGACAGCAGCACAACTTAGGAGACACATAGTGAGGTAGGCTGCAGAACCTTCAATTTTATACTAAAAAGCTTCTTCTTGATCAGTAGCTAGGAATGCCAGTGCAAGGTTGAGTAAAGTTCATGTCCAACCAATGCAGGATACCATGTGGTGATGAGACCAGTTAGGTAGCCAAGTAGCTGAGTGACCATAAGGAATTTAACTGGAGAGAGGACAGGCCAGACTAATTGGGTATGTAGCATTACTGCCTTGTGTTATGTCTAAGTTGAGACAAGTCAACTTCTTCCTTTTTAGCTTTTTATCAAACAAGGTCTATGTAGCCCCAGCAGGTTTGGAATGGGGCTATGTATACCAGGCTGGCCTAGAACTAAGATCGCCCTCCTCTGCCTCAAGAGCACTGGGATTAAAGGGGTTCTGCACCCCGCCTGGCCACCTCCTTCCTTCTTGGCACCTCCAGAGCAGGCTTTCAATGCAGGACAGGTGAAGCAGGCAAGAAGCTAATTTGTGTTGCAAACAGTGTCTGTGGAGCCTGGGGTGCTGGCTCAGCAGTAGAAATACTAGCTTTTAGGAGGCTGAGGCAGTGAGGCAGACGGATCATTCTGAATTCAAGCCTAGTAACATAGTGAGTTCCAGAACATCTAGATTACAAAGCAATCTTTTTAAAATTAAAAAGGGCCATTACCAAGCCTGACAACCCAAGTTTCAGCCCCAGAACCCACATGGTAGGACAATGCCCTCAAGTTGTCCTCTGACCTCCACATGTGCACTACAGCAACACACACACACACACACAGAGAGAGAGAGAGAGAGAGAGAGAGAGAGAGATGGGGAAGCATGCCTTCTTGCAAAGTCACCTCAAAATGTTACTGAGCATGGTGGTATGCACTGCCTAAGGTCCCAGAAGATCAGGAGTTCAAGGCCAGCTAAAGTTGCTTAGGAAATTTGAAGCCAGCCTGGACTAAATAAGACCCTGACTCAAAACAATGTGGACTCCAGCCCAGTGGTCTAGGTTACCAAGTCTGTCAAGCTCCTTAACAGGCCCTGGAACAGAGACCATACTTCTGGGGATAAGGCCCTTGACATAAGGTACCTAACTGTACCCCAGGTCAAGTGAGTGGGTTCTAAGACAGGGTGGTCTTAGGTTTAGACTGAGCATGGTAACACACCTCTAATCCCAGCACTCAGGTGGCTGAAACAAGATGAGTGAAATGAGTGAGGCCAGACTGGGCTAGTTCCAGTCCAGTCCAGAAACAGTGTCTCAAAAAACAAAAGAAAAAAAGATGGTCTGGGTTCACATCCTGTCACATTACCTCATTGCTCGTGGCAGTCTTCCCACATCTCCTATATAAAACAGGGTGAAGCAGACCACTTGGTTGACTGAGGACTAGTTTTACTTTTTTTGAGACAAGGTTTCCATGTAGCTCCAGCTGACCTGGAACTCAGGCTGGTCTTGATCTCACAGAAATCTGCCTGCCTCTGCCTCTGGAGTACTGGAATTAAGGGCATGCATCACCACACCTAGCTAAGACTAATTTTTTTTTTTTTTTTTTTTTTTTTTTTTTTTTTTTGGTCTCCCTGTAGCCCCAGCTGTCCTGCAACTCATTATGTAGACCAGGCTGGCTTTGAACTCAGAGATTCACCTGCCTCTGTCTCCCAAGTGCTGGGATTAAAGGCGTGCACCACCACATCCAGCTCAAGGACTAGTTTTTATGTAAAGAGGTTAAAAAAATGCCCAGCACCTAAGTGCTCAATAAATGTGAACAGTGGTCTAATTTCATGACACTTATATTCCTGCCCCATAGGGGACTTCGCTGGAGGACCAGAACTTAAGCATCTATCAAGTGCTTTGCTTTTCCCCCATGTTAGGCATTCAACCAGCCACCTGAGCCTCTCAACAGGGAGGCAAATAAATCAGGGATGGGACAGAGCAGGCATCTGCCCTGTAAAGGCTTCAAGTGTACCCACTGAAACCAGTGCTTCTCATAGTTGCATAGGGCTCTTGTGATACTGGCCACACTTTACCTACCTTATTACCCCAAACCAGCACACAGATGGTGAACTCTCTACTACCCAGGGTGGAGGTCCGCTCACTATCCTTGTCCACACCCTCTTTTTGTGTGTCCTGGATTTAAATGGGCAGGTCAGGATGTGTAGACAGTACTGCCGTCACTCTAGATCAGGTACCTCGTCCCCCTTGGTTCCATGAGACTAGTGTGCTGGAATAGCTTCATCTGTCAACATGACACACCTGGGAAGAGGCATTTCCTCCATTGGACAGGTCTGTGGCCATGTCTGTAGGGCATTTTCTTAACTTCTAATTGATATGGGAGAGCCCAGCCTACTGTGAAGTACCAGCCCTGGGCAGGTGGTCCTAGGGTTACAGAAGCAAGCAGGCCAGAGGAGCTCCTCTGTGGTCCATGCTTAAGTTCCTGCCTTGGCTTCCCTCAATGACAAACCGAGACCAGGACATGTGAGCCAAACAACCCTTTCCACAAATGGTTTTTGGAGTGTTTTATCACAGCCACAGAGAGCTTACCAGGATAAGTAGTCTCGACAAACAGAGAAAAATATCCCATATGTGTGTATGTTTTTGTTTTTGTTTTTCACAAGTAGCAAGTTTTATTCTAGGCAACTGTAAATCATCCGAAGGGACATTTACATATGACCAAGGAGCCCACTCCCACCTCCCCAAATAACAGTGGGGCAGGAACTCAGCACTCCTGAGACAGGCATCTGTGCTTTTTCTCCATCTCTGGGACAGACAGTAGAAAAATCTAATCTGAACAAATGATGACTGCTGTAATAGGATCAAAATCAAATAGCTACTAGCATAAGCTGAATGACCTCAAGTAACAAGAGGAGTCTTCCACCCCCTCAGGCTACAGAACCACAGCAAGGACAGGGGCTGGAGAAAGAGAGGGTGTGGTGAGAGCCCACACTCCCAGAACCCAGTTCTTGGCTTCTTTGAATAAGTCTTTACTTTCAACAGGGGCTTTGGGGTCTCCTCTTCCTCTTGGTCCTCCTGAGACAAATAGCCCCATTTGAGAGCACGCACGCATGCAGCACCCCCACGAAAGGGAACCCAGCAGTGTGTCTTAGCTCTCTGGCCTAACTTAAGTGTGGGTGGGCTAAAAGAGCCCCATAAACGATTCCCTCCTAGAGGGTAGGCCCAGTTCCCATCTTAGGAACAACTACAACTCTTGAAATTTAAAAAACAAGTTTTGAGCTATATTTAAAAAACCAACAAGAACCTAACTTCAAAAAAGGGTCTTCAGAGCAGGATAAGCAGTTCATTTAAATTATTTCTATTTGTTATTAACAAAGAGACTACAAAAAAAGGGGATGTGGAGGGTTATACTTCCCAGAACTCTTCCAGACACTTGCTCACCTCTGTGGCCCAATTCAACCATGGGAAGACATGAGTAAAATACTAGGACAGGTCCTGGAGCTGACCACCAGTACCTGTGGTGTGTCAACCCTAGTGCAGCAGAAAGATGGGACAACCAGGTCAAAATGGCAGGGAGCGGCCAGACCCCAGATCCCTCTTCTCCCACACGTTTCTCAGTTTAGTCTTTGTTTGGCCTGGTACTTGGCCAAGGGACACAAATCAGAAGCAACTCTCCTCAGGAAGTCTGGCTTTGCGTGATGACTCTTCGGGGAACTGATGCCACCCCCCTCCGCCCCCGGACGGTGAGGGGCTGGCATCCTTAAAGCAGCCCGTTGGGTCTTCCAGACTCTGCAGGCAGCCCACCCCGCTCCCGCTGGTGGATTTTCTGGTGCTGCAGAAGGTGTTGCTTCTGGACAAAGCTCTTCTCACACTCAGGGCAGCTGTAGGGCCGCTCACCTGTGTGGATGCGCTGGTGCCGCACTAGGTCAGATGGGTGGCTGAAGCTTTTGCCACAGTACCCACAGATGAGAGAACTCCGGCTTTTCTTCCAAGGGATGTGACCTGGCAGGGCAACTAGGCTGTTAGGTGAGAACCTCTCCTGGACACGTGGGCTGGTGCTGGGGCCCTCCTGCGGGTGGCAGCGCTGGTGTGTCACTAGGCTGACCTTGCAGCTGAAGCTCCTCTGGCACACATCACACTGATGCAACTTCACCTTTTTGGCCTGTGGTTTCAGCCGTGGCCTGGGCCTAAGGCTCTCCTCTGGTTCTGAGGTGGAGTAGGACTCCCAGCCAGAGTGGCTCTGCAGATGTGTAGTCAGCTGCTGTTTATAGCGGAAGCTGATCTGGCACTCAGAACATTCATAGGGGTTGGTGTCCCTTTTCACCTTCAGACCCTGACCACACTCCTGACCCAACTGTACTTGCCGGTGGGACCTCTGTTTGCGGGGGCAGTCCAGAGTTCTACCAGAGGCAGGGTCTCTACTGGTCTCAATGGGATCCTCAAGGTTAGAGTCCCCGGGGCCTGATTCCAAGAGCGCAGAATCTCCCTGACTATCCCAGAGCACAGTCTGCTCTGGGCCCAAGAAAGCCTGCTGTTCAGTAGCACCAGAGAATACGCTGGGAAGACCTGCAGAGCCCTCCTGCTTGTATAGCACCTCTTGCTTAACCATGGCCCCGTCTGCTGCAAGGAAAGAGACCAACAAAATCACATTCCAGCACTTTCGGTATCTCTGGAGCCAAACACGAGCATTTCAGAAGGTCCAAATCAAAGCTCCCCAGGATCAACTGAATTATAGCAATCTGGAAGAGGACCAGACTTGACTGAATTCCAAGATGTGACTAGAAACCTGAATATATTACTCTTACAGGACAATATTATGATACTTCTCCAAACGTGTCTAGAAACTGGTATTTAATCACTATGAAAAATGACATAATACACTGTAACCACTGATTAATTCAAAACCGTTAAAATAACAAAACTTCAAGCTGGGCCTAGTGGTACTAGTCTGTAGTCTCAGCTACTCAGGAAAACGAGGCAAGAGGATCACAAGAACCCGCCTAAGCTATAGAAAAGTTCAAAGCCAGCCTAGGCAACTCAGTGAGACCCTGTCTCAATTAAAAAAAATATTTTTAAGTATATGAGTGTATGGCCTGCATGCATGTAAGTGCACCTGTGTCATGCAATCCCTGAGGAGGTCAGAAGAGGGTGTTAGATTTCCCTGAAACTGGAGTTACAGATGATTGTTAGCCACCATGTGGGTGCTAGGGTGAACCCCAGTCCTCTGCAAGAGCAGCCAGTGCTCTTAACTGCAGAGCCATCTCTTCAGCCCATTTTTTTCTTTTTAATATTTTATTATCAATTTTTAAAAATATTTTATTTATTATTTTAATTTTATGTATATGGGTGTATTGCCTGCATGTATGTGAATGCACCCATGTCATGCAATTCCGGAGGTCAGAAGAGGGCTTCAGAATCCCCTGGAATTGGAGTTAAGGATGGTTTGTAGCTGCCATGTGGGTGCTGGTAATCAAACCCAGGTCCTCTGTAAGAGCAATCAGTGCTCTTAACCGCTGAGCCATCTCTCCAGCACCCTATTATCAATTTATTTAAGTTTAAAAAAAAAAGGCTAGAGATAAAACTCAGTGGTAGAATATTTGCCTACCATGTACAATGCCATTCATTCAATCACAAGTAGGGGGTGAGGGGAAGATTAAGTGATTGAAGTCTGTTCAAATGTCTTTCTTACATTTCCTTCTCTCTTGACCCTGTGACTCACTACTCACTGCCCAACCTCCATCTTCAGCTCTGGCCACAACCATTTTTTTTAAACTTAAAAAAAAAATTTATTCTGCCAGGCATGGTGGCACACACCTTTAGTCCCAGCACTCATGAGGCAGAGGCAGGCGGATCTCTGTGAGTTCAAAGCCAGCCTGGTCTACATAGTGAGTTCCAGGACAGCTGGGGCTACAGGGAGACCCTGTCTCAAAAAGACCAAAAAAAAAAAAAAAATTTTATTTTATGGTATGCCTGTATTGCCTGCATGTAGTTAA
Source organism: Nannospalax galili (assembly GCF_000622305.1). Taxonomy (NCBI): domain Eukaryota; kingdom Metazoa; phylum Chordata; class Mammalia; order Rodentia; family Spalacidae; genus Nannospalax; species Nannospalax galili. The sequence goes on from NW_008339068.1 coordinate 893,921, forward strand.
GTGCACCCGTGTCGTACAATGCCTGCAGAGGAGGCTGTCAGATCCCCTGGGACTGGAGTTACAGACAGTTGTTAGCTGCCATGTGGGTGCCGGGATTTGAACCCAGGTCTTCTACAAGAACAACCAGTGTTCTTAACCTCTGAGCCATCTCTGCAGCCCCTGGCTGTACCCTCTTATACCTACTGTCTAGACCTGAAAAAGTGTGATGCATAGTCTGAAGGACTCTAAAGAGTGGTAGGAGTTAAACATATATGACAGCTCTAATGCAAATCACAAGGACATCTAATCCAGGCGTGGAGGCTCACAGTTGAAATCCTTCTCAGGAGGTGGAATTCAGATCACAAGTTCGAGGACAGCCAGAGTTACACAGCAAGTCCAGGTGAGCTTGGACTAACTAGTAAGACCTTGTCTCAAAAATAAACAAAAAGGAGTCCACAACCTGCACATGCCAGATGAGATTACTGATATTATTTGGCAGTTCATCAATGGGAAGGCTCTTATAAACTGCAGGGACCTGCGGGGTAGAGCTGAGGGAGCAAGACAAAATATTCTGGAGCCACTCACCCAAGTGAGTACCATGAGGACCTTCTTCCTCCAAGTCACCCAGCATCTCTGCACCCAATTCCGTTTCTTCCTCTGGCTGGCCAAGCACCTCTGGGTTGGAAAAGACACACTGTGAATCCAGTAAAATCACACCACATGCTGGTCAGATGCTGATGAACAAAGTGACTGGTGCCAGGGAGTCAATACTAAAACTTCAACAGTTGGAAGGGCTAATGCTGTTGCCACTTTTCCCAGACACTGCTGACTCATTGGAATGACTGCATTGGCTGGCTGCTGCTCCGCTGCTCGTGTAGGGCCCTCAGGCTCAAACCCCAGCATGCCACCCAGCACCACCCACTGCCCACACAGCTCAAGTGCTGCCAAGGACTCCCTTCACAGTGCCCAATTTCATCCCTGCTGAGACCCTGCCAGGTAAGGGAGGACACATGGAAACAGCCCCAAGGACAGCATTGACTCAGATGAAGTCACATAGTCACTCTCTGACCCACTATGACTTCCTGAACCCTCACTCTGGTCCAGCTAGATATATGATATTTCTTCATGGACCTACATTTAAAAAAATTTTATCTGTGGGGCTAGAGAGATGGCTCAGCCGTTAAGAGCACTAACTGCTCTTGCAGAGGACTGGGGTTCGATTCCTACCACCCACATGGTGGCTACGAACCATCCTTAACTCCAGTTCCAGGGAAATCCAAAGCCCTCTTCTGATTTCTGCGGCATTGCAGGACACAGGTGCACTCATATACACGCAGGCAATACACTCATACATGTAAAATAAATTTAAAAGATTTTTTATCCGTATGTTGGGTGTGGTGGCACATGGCTTTAATCCCAGCACTCAGGCAGGCAGATCTCTGTGAGATCAAAGTCAACCCGGTCCACACAGTGAGTTAGAAGCCAGCTGGGGCTACAGGTCTCAAAAACACCAAAAAATAAAAATAAAAATTTTAAACATCTGCCAAAATAGTCACATAAGGCATTTATACAGCTAGTACTTCTAGACTGCACTATAAACATGGAGATTATAGATACTAGCTATGACTCTGGCTAACTGCCAAGAAAAACATTTTTGTCAACCTGTGCTGTCTGCCTGATCCCAACGTTACTATTCCCCCCACCATTATCTATCTATCTATCTATCTATCTATCTATCTATCTATCTATCTATCTATCTATCATCTTTCATCTTTTGAGACAGGGTCTCCTGGTAGCCCCAGCTGGCCTGGAACTTGCTATGTAGACCAGGCTGGCCTTGATCTCACAGAGATCCTCCTGCCTCTGCCTCCAAGTGCTGGGATTAAAGATGTACACCATTATGCCCAGCTAATTCTCCCTTTTACAAAAATTTTATTATTTGTGCGTGTGAGTGCATATGTCCCACAGTATGGTAGAGGTCAGAGGACAACTTTTGGGAGTTGTTTCGCTCCTTCCATCAGGGGTTCTGGGACTTGAATTCAAGTCATCAGGCTTGACAGGAAGCTCTTTTAACCACTCAACCACCTCACCAGCCCCCAAGTTACAAAATTTCTTATCAAATAATCTTAAATACCAAAAATAACATTCACAGCTGTATTATTAAACAGCTATACTGCACTTCAGCAATGATATAATCGAATCTATCAGCCAATATTCTGAAGAAGTGACTGTGTGATCACAGAGAATATAAAAGGCACATTCCTGAAAGTATTCCCAAAGTCTCTGAAGGTGAAAAGACCTAGGGATTCTCATTCCTCCTCCCAGCACAGGACCATAGAGGACCAGAGTGATCCAGCCAGAGTCACAGGCACAATCAGAAGCCCTAGCCACTAGCCAGGAACTACAGGGTTCAGAGGAGAAGTCTAGGGAGAAATGCTACCCACTCAGAGAGACCAGTGTCTCATAGTTGCTCTCCATGACATTTCTGTAGAGCTCCTTCTGCCAGTCCTCCAGGTTCTCCCACTCCTGCTCGGAGAAACAGACCCCATCATTCTCAAGGGACCTAGACACCTGCAATTATAAATGGCAAACAAGAAGCACTTCAACTCACAGCCGTGAGAACAAGCCAGGGATTAGGATTTTGGCTAATCCAGGGCTGGGCTCCCCTTCTTGCCTAACTTTTAATCCTTAGAGGGACTACCTTGGGGACCTCGCCCTTGCTGCCAGGAGGCAGCCGCAGGACCCAGAAGTTCCTGTTGCGCAGTAGGTTCTCCACATTTTCTAGCCGCCGCTGCAGCAGCCCGTACTCCTGCAGCAGGGTCCCCAGCACCGTCCACTTGCCCTCCAGCTGGTTGCCAAACTCCACAGCTGTCTTCTCAAAGTCAGCCAGCTTCTTCTCAGCTGTCCCTGCTCGTCCCTCTAGGCTCTGTAGCCGGGCAGCCTGGGATTCCATCTTCTTCTCCACAGCCTGAATAGCAGCCACCACTGTCCAGAGTGAGACTTCTGTGGTCTGAAAATATGGACTTTTTTCTGTTGTTTGTGAAGGTGGTGTAGAAGCTAAAGGTGTGGAGCGCCGTTTTCTCCTGTGCTATAGGATTGAAGACAGAGTCAGACAATGTCATTTCCAAACATCAAGTAATGAAAGCATGTCCACATCCAGAAGGACTCAGGGCTACCTAGCTTCTTCCAAACAAAATAATACACACAAATGTTCCTTTGAGGGTTAGTTGGTTGTTTTGAAACAGGGTCTCACTATGCAGCCCTGGCTACCCTGGAACTTGCTATGTAGACCAAGCTTGCCTGGCACTCATAGAAATCCTCTTGCCTCTGCCTCCTGAGTGCTGAGATTAAAGGTGTGCAAAATGTTCTTTTTCATTTTGATACTGAAAATTACAAGTGGGACTAGGTATGCAGCTCTACTGGTTGAATACTTAACTAGCACGCACAGGGTTCTGAGTTCAATCCCCAGGACCACATAAACCTTGATGCATGCCTGTAATCCCAACACTTGGGAGATAAAGGCAGACAGATCAGAAGTTCAAGGTCATCCTCTATGACAAAGCAAGCTCAAGGCCAACATGGCTTACATGGCATCCTGTCTCGAAAAAAAGGAAGGCAGAGGGACCGGAGAGATAGCTCAAAGTTTAAGAGCACTGGCTGCTCTTGCAGAGGACCTGGGTTTAGTTCCTAGCATCCACATGGCAGCTAACCACCATCCATAGCTCCAGTTCCAAGGGATCCAATGCCCTCTTCTGGCTTCTGTGGGCACTGTATGAGATGGGTGTACACACACACACACACGTAGGCAAAGCACTCATACACATAAAATAAAAATTAAAAAAAAAATTTAAATGGAGGGAGGTAAAGGAAGAGAGAAGAAAAAGAAAGTTATATGTGTATTGCCTGCATGTGTGTAAGTGCACCTGTGTCATGCAATGCCTCGGAGGTCAGAAGAGGGCGTCGGATCCCTGGAACTAGAGTTATAGATGGTTGTTAGCTGTCATGTGGGTGTTGGGATTTGAACCCAGGTCCTATGCAAGAGTAGCCAGTGCTCTTAACCATTAAGCCATCTTTCCAGCCCCAACTTCTTTTTCAACAAATCCTGTTATACATGTTTTGTTGCCTATATTTTATACTTCACATATTTTATGAGACTTTCTAGTGTAAGAGGAAGATTTCTTGTGGTTTGGGGGAGGTTAAGACAGGGTCTCATGTAGTTCAGACTGGCCTCAAATTCACTTTGTAGCTGAGGATGACCTTTAACCCCTTATCCTCCTGCCTCTACCTACCAAGTGCTGGGATTACATGCATGGATCACCATGCTGGAATTTTAAAAACCAATTTCTATTTGGACTACATGATGCCATTTATACCCACTTTGCTTCCTCATCCTTGCTAGATGTCATGGTTGATCTTGTCCCCCTTGCTGGAAACCTTTCAGTGATGCCCTACCATAGAAAACAATTCCTTTGGAGGACCTGTAAGCCCTAACTCACTCCTTGTACCTCAGTAGCTGGTACAGTGAATAACATACACCAAATCCTTAATGAGCATTTGCTGAAATGACTTGAGCCTACTGATGTTTCCCTTACAATTCTCATTTTTAAGGTCTGTCCTTGACAGCAGGAAATCACTGTCAGTGAAGCTCAAAATTTTCTAAACCCAGCACTGGGCAAGTCTTCCCAAAGCTACTGTGTCACTGAGTGCTCATTTCAGTCCTGAAACCTCATAGCCTCAAACTCTTACATGGTGCACACATTATTCCAGGTTAAAGAGGCTATACTCTCTAACCACAGTACATTGAGACCAAGACACGGAGAGGAAATCTTCCTAAAAACTGCTGGGGCTGGAGGTCATAGTCTGAAGAAACCGAACTGGCTCCCACAAACTAAACAGAAGGTTAGCCATAACCTACTCTGATGATTCATTTGGAACACATAGCACAAAAGTTTACACGTCTCCCCTAAAAATATTTGAAAAGCTTTAGTTCATCTTGTTTAAGGCAGAGTCTCATTCTGTCTGTAGCCCAGGCTAGTCTCAAAGTTGCTGTGACTCTCCTGTCTCAGCTTTCCAAGTGCTGGTTGAGTATAAGCCACCATACTTAGCTAAGGAAAGCTTGTATAAATAGCACTAATTAAACAAAGCTCAATTTGACTGTATAAATTAATTTCATACTTGTTTTGCTTTTAACTGCGTCTAAGTCACTGGCTTTCAAGTTTCCGCTTTCCTTCCCATGGCCTGGTAATTTGCTGATTGCTAGCACTTTTTGCAGACAGGGCACTAGGCACTGGTATGAGCAGAAGAATAACCCCTCCTCTGCCTTACAGTCAATAATGCCAGTCACACTCAAGTGAAACAAAACACTTTTCACCCAACAAATTTGAGAAACATGAAAGAGAATGGCGAGGAGTAACATTCAGAGTTGACGATAACGTGGCAAACTGATACTTTCAAAAGCCTCCCTAAGAAATACAGAATAATACTGGCAACCTTAGCAAAGGATATATTGGGTATATGACTTCAATCCCAGCACTGGGGAGGCTGATCTTTGTAAATTCAAAGTCAGTTTAATCTACATGGCAAATTCAGAGTCAGCCTGGTTTATAAACACAGTGAGTTCTGGGCCAGCTAGGGCTGCACAATGAGACCCTTTCTCAAACACAAAATAAAACAGAACAAAATAACTTTCTTTACTAGGGGCTAGGTGTGGCACTGCAGGCCTTTAATTCCAGCACTCAGGAGTGGAACACGCCTTTAGTCCCAGCACTCGGGAGGCAGAGGCAGGTGGATTTCTGTGAGTTTGAGGCCAACCTGGTCTACACAGTGAGTTGCAGGCCAGCTGGGGCTACAGGGAGACCCTGTCTCAAAAAGACAAAAAAAAAAAGACTTAGTGCTGAAGAGATGGCTCAGTGGCTGAGTACTTGCTGTTCTTCCAAAGGACCCAAATAAATTGTCTTGTGCTGGAAGATGGCTCAGAGAGTAAAAGCACTTATTGCCAAGCCTGAAAACCTGAGTTCAATCCCTGAAACTCACACGGTAGGGGGAGAACCGTCCTTCAAGTTGTGCTCTGAACTCCACACACATGCCTGGCAAACATGAGCACACATGCATAAATACACCTACAAAATAAACATAGAACTGTAATTTTAAAACTGTTTTATTTCCATTTCTGGGGCTGGAGAGATGGCTCAGTGGTTAAGAGCACTGACTGTTCTTGCAGAGGACCCGGGTTCAATTCCCAGCACACACCTGGCAGCTGACAATCGTCCATAACTCCAGTTCCAGGGGATCCGACACCTTCTTCTGACCTCCACGGGCATTACACGGTGTGGGTACACTTACACACATGCAGGCAATACACTCATACACATAAAAATAAAATAACAAAAATAGTTTTTAAAAAAAATTTTTAAAAACCGTTATTTCCATTTCTTTAAAAAAATCATTATGGGGCCAGAGAGGTGGCTCAGCAGTTAAGAGCAGTAGCTGCTCTTGCAGAGATTTGGTTCCACGTGGTGGCTAACAAGCATCCTTAACTCCAGTTCAGGGGATCCAGCACCCTCTTCTGGCCTCCATGGGTACTGCATTCATATATGCACATATATCCACATGGACACACACATTAAAAAAATTTAGACTTGTGTTTCCAACAGCCACTAGTCACATGTGCCTACTTAAATTTTAATCAATTCAATTTAAGTTTTCCTTTAATCTGTTGGTCTGTTTTTGAGACAAGTTCTCACTATGAAGCTCTGGCTGGCTTGGAGTTTGCTATGTAAACCAGGTGGACCTCAAACTCCTGCCTCTGTCTCCCAGGAGCTGGGATTACAGGCATGAGTCACCATGTCCAGCTAAATTAAAATAAAATTTAGAATTCGTTTTGTTGGTCGTATGTGCTACATTTTCAAAGGCTCGAATGCCTGTGTAACCAAGCAAGACTGCAGTGAGCAGAGCAGACTGTCTCCATCCTCTCCAAGAATTCTCCTGTTCATACAACACCCTTAGTACTTTTTTTCTGCTAGATAAAATACTAAGGTTATATTAGAATATCCTATAATGATGAATTCTCCTTATCATTCTATTTTTAATTATATTTTGAGGCTCTGTCTTTAATCTGTATTGTCCTGGAAAACTGTTCTCAGATCCTTTATATTTTATCATTTTTATACTTACCTTAGGTGTATCTCTTATAAACCATTAACGTTGGATTTTTCCCCCATCCTGACAATCTTTTCTTTGTAATGCAATTATATTTATTGCAAATGACTTATTTCTAGTCTTTTAGCAATTTTCCTAGAAATTATAGAAAGCACATTTACAAAGACCACTAAACTGAATTTTGACCTCTTCTTCCTAACTTCTACATCAATTACATCAATGTAATTTATTTTTAACTCCAGAATAAATTATTGCCTTTTGTTTTCTTTTAAAGTATTTTTTAAAATTCTATGTGTATCAGTATATTCCTTGCATGTATGAAAGTGCACCCCTGTTGTGCAATGCCCAGAGGTCACAAAAGGACATTGGATCCCCTGGAACTGGAATTATGGATGGTTGTTAGCTGACATGTGAGTGTTGGGAACCTGGGTTTTGTGCAAGAGTAGCCAGTGCTCTTAACCACTGAGCCATCTCTCCAGTCCTGCCCCTCACCCCTTTCGTTGGTCTTTTTGAGACAGGGTCTCCCTGTAGCCCCAGCTGGCCTGGAACTCAATATGTAGACCAGGCTGGCCTCGAACTCACAGAGATCCAACTACTTCTGCCTCCCAAGTGCTAGGATTAAAGACATGCACCACCATGCCTGGCTTCCCCCACCCCCTTTATTTTTGGAGCCAGGGTCTCCCTACGAAATCTTTCCTGGCCTAGAACTCACTATATAGACAAGGCTGCCCTTGACCTCACAGAGATCCACCTGCCTCTGCCTCCCGAGTCCTGGGATTAAAGGCATGTGCCACCACATCCAGCCTGCCTTTTGAAGTTTAGTGATATTTTTCATTCTTTCAAGTTTTATTTAATTCTTACTCAAATTTGTTTGATAATTTCAATTCTTTTAGTTTTTGAGAGTCTAATTTTATTGACCACTATTATTTACTAGGCTTTCTTTGTGGATTTTCTTATTTGATAACTTTTTAAATTATAGACATTTCTAAGAACTTTATGAGAATTAAAGTATGAAAAAATAGTAAATTCCCCCGGAAAATATTTGCGTTTATTTTTTATAGACAGTTGGGCGCTCACTTTAAACACCTCTTGGCATGAAGTTTCTTGGACCATTCAGGCAACAAAACCACACAAAGATCACCAGGAATTCTCTAAGGGGACCTCAGACTCATCTCTCGGTGCCAAGGCTGGATACATTTTGTTTTCTAGTCACCTATGAATAAGAGTTTGCTTTTAGCTCAGTGCTGTTTTAGCTTAGTGTGTTGACTTGTAAACTCTCACATTTATGGAATCACTAGGTCCCTTGATTCCATAATCCCCAAAAATGAATGCTCAGCAAATGCTCTCAAACTTGGCTTCACAAGTCTATTCATATCTAGAGTTTGTTCTTTCACTTCATTTTTTTGGCTTTTACACATTCTTTATTATACTTGTTTTTAATTACTATACACAAAAGTTTTAATTACTATACAGAAAATGATATACAAATATCAGCTACATAGTTTTTCTTGGTATTTCTAGCTGTTTTCATCAGGACATCTATTTGGCCTAGAGGTACAGGATCCTTACCTGAAGATATGCATGAGAATAGAAATATGTTCAAGAATCATTTCAGCAGGGAGTGGTGGCACATGCCAGTAGTATAGTAATCCCAGTACTCAGGAGGCAGAGGAAGGCGGATCTCTATGAGATAGAGGCCAGCATGGTCTATGTAGCTGGGGCTACAGGAGGACTCTGTCTTAAAAAAAAAAAAAAAAAAGAATTTAAATAAGTTCTACAATGACAAAAATAAGTTCAAGTGTAGTATGAGATTTTGGAGGACCTTCATCATTTCTTAACACGGTCTGTTAATGACACATAACTAACAGTGAAATGACCAGAAAGAAAGGAGTCTGTTGGTCTTCCTTCCCACTCTAATGCTAATTTAATCTAGAAGAAAAACTAAGTCTTTTTTTATTATTATTTATTATTTTTAATTTATGTGTATGCATGTATTGCCTGCATGTAGGTAAGTGCACCCATGTCGTGCAATGCCCACGGAGGTCAGAGGAGGCTGTTGGATCCCCTGGGACTGGAGTTATGAACAGGTGTTAGCTGCCATGTGGGTGCTGGGATTCGAACCCGGGTCTTCTGCAAGAACCACCAGTGTTCTTAACCACTGAGCCATCTCTCCAGCCCCAAAACTAAGTCTTTTTTTAAAAATAATTTTTTATGTGTATGATGAATGTCTTGCCTGCATGAATATAAGTGCACCCATGTGTGCAGTGTCCTCAGAGGGCAGAAAAGGGTACGAGATCTCCTGGAACTGTAGTTACAGACCTTTGCTAGCTTTCATATGGGTGCTGGGAAATGAACCAAGGTCCTCTGCAAGAGAGCTAATGCTCTTAACCTTTGAGCCATCCCTCCAGCTGGGACAAACTAAGCCTTTAAAGGATGGATCTGTGCCTCTTAAGTCAGGTGGAGAAAACACTGTATACACTTGTGTCTTGTTTTCCCAATTTAATTATAACCTTCCTTGAAAGTTAACACTATAAGATGTCCAGTCCATCCCTACTTAATTCTTATCTACTTCCAACAAAAACCAAATGCAGTGCCCCCCACTCCGAGGTAAAGTTCTCAATACAGATTTCTTTAGCTCTCCTTTTTCTTTAAACAAAAGATCTCTCAGGATCCCCAAAGTGTTTCTGGACCCAAAAAGCTGCATAAAAACTTAATTCAGAAGCCAGGTGCATGCCTGTGATCCCTCCATCAAGGCAGGATTGCAGCAAGTTCAGGGCCAGCCAGGACTACAAAGCAAGACCTGGTATCAAAAGACAAACAAACAAATGCAAGAAAAAAAGGTAGCTTATGCCTGTAATCTCTGCACTTAGGAGTCAAGAGACAGGAGGTTCAGGAGTTTAAAGTTATCCTTTGCTACACTGCAACTTTGAAGCTAGGCTAGGGTCCAGGAGACAGTGCCGAAAAAAACCAAAACAAAACCAAAGAGGCCTAGTGCTTTACACCTGTAATTCCAGCCCTGGGAAGGCTGAGTCAGGAAGACTATCATGAGTTTGAGGCCAGCTTGTGCTGTTTAAAAAAATAAAAAGAAAAGAAAAGAAAAAAAAGTCAATTCAGTATTCAGTTCCATCTAGCCTATCCTTTTTCTAAGTTAACCGTTACTTTGCAAAGTATGAGAATATAGGAACTACAAAGAACCTTAGAAACACTCTGGCAACTAACCCAACACCCATTTCAAGTTAAGGAAACAAAGGTCTAAGGTACCTAAAACCATCTACTGAATAGGTGATCGATTAAATGCAACTCAACTATCAGGACATTCCTTAAAACAATTACCAATTTTCAGTCTTCACGTTCCCTGAATGGAGGTGTTGGGAGAGGTGGAAGGGGAGGAAGAGTGAGCACCTACAGCTTGGTAAACAAAATTCAGCAACTACACCTGTCAAGGAGAGGCGGTCCCGCCTGGCTTCAACCTGTGACTGCAAACTCATCACAGAATCGGCAGCGGAAAGTGGCGCAACAACGCGCCACCAGTCAGACCAGAACGCGCAGGCGGGACCTCCCCGCAGGTCCTGCTGGACGCAGAGGTAGCGACGGAAGCCAAGGGCCGACCCCGCGCCATCGCGCCGAAGCTGAGTCCCTTCCGGGCGCGGTCATAAACTGCGACCTGGGTGCGCAAAAGTTACTGCGGGAAGGCGCGGCAGAGAACTCAGGCCGCGGGGAGGATGGAGGGCGTCCGCCAGCGCCGACAGCTCCCAGGGACGAGAGCCCCCAACCTAATCCCCCAAGCCGCGCCCGGGCCAGGGCACTGCCCCTTGCCGCCTCAGGGCCCCGCCGCGCGTCTCACCCGAGCAGGCGCCGACTCCGCCATGGCTGCAGTTGCCCCTCAACTCCCCGATCCGCGTGACAGCTCTCGCACCGCGCGCCGCTCCGCCAGACGCCCGGTGCTTCTGGAAGAAGCCACCGCCGCTGTGTTGATACAAGGTGCATTCTGGGAGCGGGGCCCTCCCCGGCCGAGACGGCCTGCAGCCGCTCGTCTCACCGCGCGGGATTCCTACTGCGCCACCGTGCGCCGGGAGGATGGTCAGCAGCTTGGAACTTAGTTGGGCGCCGTCAGCCAAGAGCCTCAAAATAAGACCATTTCTGAATTTAAGGTAAAACCCGCGAACATTTGTTGTGACTTCTATGTGTCCATATGTGTCTATGTGTGATGGTATTTAAAAAAAAATGGCGAACTGAAAAAAAAGACATGGAGAATGGAGAGGGACTAGCAGAGAAGTGAGTCAGTTAGCAAGGCAGAGGATTAAGAGAGGATGATGGGGGCTTGTGACTGTGGCCACAGTACAGTCTATACATGTATGTAATCGTCAAAAAATAGAAATAGGCCGGACGTGGTGGCACATGCCTTTAATCTCAACACTCAGGAGGCAGAGGCAGACGGATCTCTGTGAGACTTAGGCCAGCCTGGTCTACATGGCTAGTCCAGGTCAGCTGGGGCTCCTGGAAGATACTGGAGAGAGAGAGGGAGGGGGAGGGGGAGGGGATGGGGAGGGGAGAGGGAGAAAGGGGAGAGGGAGGAAGAATAGGGCTGGAGAGATGGCTCGGCTGTTAAGAGCATTGACTGCTCTTGCTGAGAACCCAGGTTCAGTTCCCAGAACCCACATATGGCTAACAACACTTCAAAACTCCAGTTCTAGGGAATCTGATGCCCTCTTCTAGTCTCCATGCACACACATGATGCACTTATATATGTGCAGGCAAAACACACATAAAATTTTAAAAATAGGGGGCTGGAGAGATGGCTCAGAGGTTCAGAGTACTGGCTGCTCTTGCAGAAGATGTGGGTTCAAATCCTAGCACCCACATGGTGGCTAACAACTGGCTAACTCCAGTTCCAGGGAATCTGAGACCCTTTTCTGTCCTCTGTGGGCGTTGTATGACACTGCATGACATGAGTGTACTTATATACATGCAAGCAATACACTCATACACACAAAATAAAAATAATACACTATTTAAAAAAATTTTTTAATAGAAATAAATACAAACAAAATTTTAGAGAGTAGACTAGCTGGGCAAAGTGGCACTCAGAATGCAGAGGCAGGTAGATCTCTGAGAATTCAAGGCTAGCCTGATCTACACAGCAAGTTCAAGGGCATCAGGTAAGGCCCTGTTTCAAACAAAACATGTAAACTCAGACTTTGCTCTGAGGGAAGAACGCAGAACCTAAACTGAATAAAAGAGGGAAGTTCTTAAATGCTAGAGATCTTATTCCAAAAGCTCAACTGTTACTTGACATTTTAGAAGCTAGAAATGCAAATTCAATATCAGTGAATTGGAATTAGGGACCCAGATCAACCCACTGTAGATTATTAATTATGGTAGTCACATGCCTTGGAAAATCCAAGGTAGCCTTAATTGCAAATAATTAATCTTTAAAAAAAATTTTATTTGGCTGGGTGTGGTGGTATACCTCTTTAGTCCCAGCACTTGGGAGCCAGAGGCAGACCAGCCTGCTCTACATAGGAATTTCCAGGCCAGCTGGGGCTACAGGGAGACCCTGTCTCAAAAACACCAAAAACAAATTTATATATATTATTTATTATTTTTATTTTCCATGTATAAGTATATTGCCTGCATGTATGTAAGTGTACTTGTGCTGTGCAGTGCCCATGGAGGTCAGAGGAGGGCATCTGGATCCCCTGGAACTGGAGTTACAGACAGATGTTGGCTGCCCATGAGGGTGCAGGGAATCAAACCCAGGCCCTCTGCAAGTACAGCCAGTGGTCTTAACTGCTAAGACATCTCTCCAGCCCACAAATAATTAATCTTAATCACAAATAATTCCTCATGCCATGATGAGTGTTAGACAGTGTGTTTAGCATTCTTGGCTTGGAAATTATGGCCACATTGCTCTGTGCCCCTTTGATCCCAACACTCAGGAGTTTTAGGCAGGAAGGTTCCAAGTTTGAGGCCAGCCTGGGCTATAATAAAGACCCAGTCTCCAAAAACAAAAAACAATACTAGCAACACTACTATAGTTGTGCTTGCCTAACTTATTCCATACTGTCCCCAAGATGATGAATGAGAGTGACCTGAATTTCCACTTTGAGTGATATGACATGAAGAGCTACCACTGAGAATTAAACTATTTTCAAATTTTTTAATTTATTATTATTTTATGTATTTGAGTGCTTTGTCTGCATGTATGTAAGTATACTATGTGCGTTCAATGCCCAAGGAGGCCAGAAGAGGGCATTGAATCCCCTGGAACGGCAGTTATGGATGGTTGTTACTTGCCATTTGGGTTCTGGGAACAGAACCTGGGTCCTCTGTAAGAGAGTGCTCTTAATAACTGAGTCATCTTTCCAGTCCTGAGAATCAAGCTCTTAAAATCAATAGAAAATTACACTCACTTAACTAGCTTCTCCACATTCAGGGCTTGGGTCAGATTCTACAGGTATGCTTTGCCTACCCTGTCTAAAAATAGCACACTCCTCCATTCCAGTGCTCAAATCTAACTACCCTGCTGACATTTCTCAGCATCTATAACAGCCATTTAACTTCTCTTCCTTAAAAAGCACTGACTCCTCATTTAGGCCCACAAGGTAACTATTGATAAAAGCAGGTTGAAGTCCTGGCATCCCTGCCTTCATTTTATGTCTGTCTCCTTTCTTTTGGGTCCAATTCCTGCTTGACTCCATAAGCATGTCAGTCACTCAGCATGGCTGTCTGCCTAACCTCTCTCATCCCTCTTCAAGGCTGAAATGCACAGAGATAAGTCATTGTCCTAAACCTGCAGTCACCTTGGATTCCAGGAAGAGAAGAACCTGAGGATCCAGATAGACCACCTCTCAGATGAAGGAGTTATCAATAGGGGGAAGCTGCACCCTGGAGCAGAATTAGTCATCTTGTAGGAGCCAGATAGATCCTCTCAAGCAACACAGCAATAAGGACTTCTTGGGACCACCTTGCAGAGCCAGAACTGTGACAGTGATCAGCTGGACTCCATCTTGACCAGGACTGCTGAATTATGCAAGTTTTCTTTTTGTCTTTTTGAGACAGGGTCTCTCTGTAGCCTCAGCTGGTCTGAAACTTGATATGTAGACCAGCCTGGCCTCCATCTCACAGAGATCCTTCTGCCTCTGCCTCCCAAGCACTGGTATTAAAGGTGTGTACCACCACATCCATGTATGCTCTCTTGTCCTTTACTCCAGCTCCTCTATTTAAGCCTAAATATCAGAGTTGTTAGTACCCCAAAGTCAGAGTTGAGGTCACTGAATCCCTTTATCCGTTTTTCCCAATGTGGCTACATTGGTGAACTCCCTCCTGATTTTTACCCTCATCTCTTTTAAATCATTTATTTATTAGTTATTTATTTATGTGCATGTGTATGCACAGGAGTTAGTTCTCTCCTTCCACCATTTGAGTTCCAGGAATCAAACTCAGAACATCAAGCTGGGCAGCAAGCCCCTTTACCTGATGAGCCATCTCATTGGCCTACTTATCTCTCTAATCGGCATACTGACATGGGTGGCCAAACCTAGCCTTTTGGGGTTGATGGAACCAGGGTCTTTTGCCCAAAATCATGGTTACACTGTCACTATCTACAATAATCTCAGTTTTCATTAGTTTACATATTGATTATCTGTGTCCATTGTGCTAAATGTCTTCTACCTATACCTACCACTTATTGTGCTCAGAAATGCTCATAAATATTTTTGAGTGATTGAGTAGTGGATCAAAAGGTAAGAACATGGAAAGTCATCTCAAAAACAAAGCATGATTTTCAGGGCAAGCAGATTGACAGGAGCTTGATTGACATTATTAACCAACCTCAAGAAAGAATGAGACAGCCTGAAAAGACTAGTCATCCATTCAGATACTGTGAGAGTCTGGCTACTCTCTCAGGCCAGCAAACACTGCCTGTCAGATACAGAGAGAAATGCATGGTTATTGTGGAGGCAGACCTACCAGGATATAGGGCACAGAGGCCATCAAACAGTCAGCCATAGATCTAATCTCATTCCGTCTCTTTGCAGACTTCCATGTGCTTCTTGGAGACATGTGGATTAGACAGATGGGAATGTCAGGTACGCCCCTGGAAACTGTTAAGCTATACTCTGGCCTGTACAGTAGTCTTTTGAAAGTGAGCATGATTCAGCATCCCTGATGATAAGCTGAAACTCTGGAAAAGGGTTTAAATTTCCAGCCTGCCAGGGACATAGCACCAGGCACTGGCTTGCAGTTGCCCAGGCTTGTAGAGATGGCTTAGGACAATGATTTAGGAAGTGGGACCATCTGGGTGGCTGGTCCAGCACTGATACTTTCTAGGTGAGAGCCTTGGGTAAAGCTGTAGCTTCCCTCATCATTATTGGGAACTAGTAACAGTGCTTAGCTCATAGATATATGGATTAAGAATGAATTCAAGAAGTGTCCCTCACAGAGATCACGGAGTGGTTATTATTCCTTTAGTCCTGGCTCCTTCACTAAATGGTGTGGCTTGTGCTGTGTGTATTGCTATCCTTATCTTCCCACCAAGCATGAGAACCCCTCCTCCTAGGGTTGTAAATAGAACTAGAAGAAGCAATTGACAGGACACGCTCCATGGAAGCTGGATGTCTACCATACAGCAAGCACTCAGTAACAACATTTCTGGTTTCTGCTTCACTTTTCTATTTGCAAGAGCAAAGCCTTGTACTGCAATGAATTCACCAAGAAAAATGTCACTGAGTTGAGTCTCTGAAGTCACCCAATTGCCCTTTCCTACTAATGTTCAAATGTGGACACATGCCCCTTGAAAAACTTTAAAATGTGGCTTCCAATTACTGCCAACAGTGCCAGTGTTGTTAGAGAAATTAGGAAAATGCACTTTCAGTCCTCGTGTCCTCCCAGCTCTACCTCTAGAGAATATGAACAACACACAGAGCTAAGAGTAGCCTTAACCAGCAATCATTTTTAGTAACGGAAAAGTCTTTGCAACACAAACAAAAATTACTTTTGTTTTTCAGGAGGATGACTGCAAGGGGGCAGTCTCTGGGCAATAACTATGATACTATCAAAACCACAAATTGTACTTTTTTGCTGCTGCTGGTGGTGGTGATGGTGGTGGTAGTCATGGTCTTGAACTTACTATGTATCTGGGGGTAGCCTAGAATTCCTGATCCTTCTGCCTCTGCCTCCGAGTGCTAGACAGGTATGTACCACCATACCCTACTAAATAATGCATTTTTGAGACATGGTCTCACTATGTAGTCTTGGTTAGCCTGGAACTTTCTATGTAGACCAGGCTGGCTTGGAACTCACAGATATTTACCTACTTCTGCCTCCTGAGTGCTGGGATTGAAGGCATGTGCTACCATACCCAACCCTAAATAATAGAAATTTAAGTTAAAAATAATGCTTTCAAAATATCACTTAATACTTTTTTAAAATTCTTATTTTTATTTTATGTGTATGAGTGTTTTGCCTGCATGTGTATAAGTGCACCCATGTTGTGCAATGCCTACAGAGATCAGGTGTCAGATCCCCTGAAACTGGCATTTCAGACAGTTGTTAGCTGCCATGTGGGTACTAAGAATGGAACCCAAGTCCTCTGTAAGAGCAGTCAGTGCTCTTAACCACTGAGCCATCTCTCCAGTCCCATATCACTTGTCCTTTAAACTTTCTAATGCATGGTTGGTAGCATATGTGTTAGCATATATATGTACATATGCCTATGCTAGACTTTTTTTCAAGAGTGTTTATAGATCATGGTCTTAATCCCCACTCCTCCTTCTCCCCCTTCCCTTCTTCTTCCTCCTTCTCCTCTTTCTCCTCTTCTTCCTCCTCTCTTCTCTCTTCTTTCTCTTCAAGTACCGTGGATTGAACTGAGGACCATCACATACAAGGAAAGAGCGCCACAACTGAGCTATATCCCTGACCTTTTTTGCTTGTTTTTTATTTTGAGAAAGGGTATCATGATAATCCCTGGACTGGCCTTGAACTCATTCTATAGCACTGATGGACTTCGACTAGCTAAGGTTAGCCTTAAACTGAGGATCCTCCTCCATGGACTGGGATTATAGGCCTTTGCCACCAGGCCCAGTCATTTCTGTCATCTTTTTAGGTGGCAACTCCAACCTGGTCACAGGGACTGAAGGTAAGCACCTGATTTAGCTCGCCCCTCCCCCCCCCATAATAGCATCTTAGCCTCCAGGCAACAGTAATTGAGGCAGGGTAGACTTGTGACCTGAGTTGGATCAAGTTAAACTCTTTTCTTTTGTTTTTTGAGCCACAGTCTTGACCAGGTCAGCCCTAAACTCACAGTCATCCTCCTGCATCAGTCTCCCCAATGCTGGGATTATAAACTTGTACCATCATGTGTGACTAGGCAGGATATTGAGTTTGAGGTCAACTTGGGCTATAACCCCCCCATCTCAAAAAAAGAAAAGTATTTACAGTTTTCTGTTTACCAAGCCAAATGTAAGGGACCAGAAGTTACTTCCTATCCTGTCTTTGTGTCTCCTCAGATACACGGTTCCTTGGATCTGGAAAGATCTCAAAAGCTCTGCAGGCAATCAGAAGAAGATATAACCTAGAGCGGTGAGGTAGTCTTCACCCAAAGAGTTGAAGCAGAGCTGAATTTGAGAGAAAGGGGCTTGAGCACAGCTTCCCTGGCCAGGACCCCATGAGAGCACAGGTAGGAAGAAACTGGGTGTGGCCTGAGCATGGCAAAGACACAAGCCTGGCTGGGCACAGAGAGGCAAGTTTGGGTAGTAAACAAGGAACCAATGAGAGTATTCCCTGCAAGACGAAATGTCTGTATTGTTACTGTAGGGACCATGTGGAGAAAGAAACACTACTTTATTATTTGAATATAGTTACACATATAATTAGATACCAGAACTCAGGAGGCAGAAGCAGGTGGATCTCATAAGTTCAGTGCCAGCCTGGACTACTTAGTGAGTTCCAAGCCAGCCAGGGCTACATACTAAGAAAAAGAAAGAAAAAAACCAACTTCAAAAAAAGAGAAATTTGTGTACTGATCACAGTGATTTCTCAGATGTGAGAAATGAAAGAAAGCAAAGTGAATAGCGAAGTGCCATTCCTACGAAAGTACTGTTACACGGGGAGTATTAGAAGATGCTCACATATTTGTGAGAACCGATAGCTTGGATGTTTCCTTACAGGGAACTAGGTAGCTTTGTAATGAGGCTGTTTTGCCTTCTCTTCCTGGGCAGCTAGGACTTCAGCTGGGACTGCCAGATCCTGCTAGATTTTTTTTCCTGTATATCTTTTTCATGATTTAAAATTTGAATATATTAATGCAAAATCTCTTCAAAACTTCCATTAGTTGATGGTTTGGATAAAATGACACAGAGTTCCTTTTAGGGAAAGAAGAATACTTTGTTTAGCCAGCTTTTTATTGGCCATTTGAACTGTGGACAAAGAAAACCCCCAGAAATGGCTTGGAAGACAAGTGAAACAAAATTGCATTCCATAAAAAAATAATATTCAGGGAGTTCCCTGTATATCAGGGCAGAGAAGGGGTGAGGAAGACCTCAGAGTAGGAGAAAAAAGCTACTCCTTAGAGAGGCAGGAGAAATACAAGGTGGAGAAGGATCACGATGGTGAATTCTGAAACATTCCAGCTGCTGAGAATGCCTCACAAAGTCTTTTAAAAGTAGGGATGGCCTATAGTTAAGGTCTAATTTTCAGGTCATTTGAGATGCTAGGCTGAAAGGAGGCACTTCTGACATCTAAAGTGTTAAAGTCTACAACACAAAGTGTCTTAAGGGGGAGATCAAGGAAACATCACTGAGCTCCCTTGTCAGAAGTAATACTGCGCCAAGAAGAGACCAGCTCTGAGATGACAGTCTACCCCATGGGGTATTTTTATAACATTCATAGTTGGATGGACCATTACTGTAGGTTGGTTAGTCAGGACTGGTGTGATATTTTCCTACCTTTCCCCCATAATCCCCACTAATGTACAATACTCAGGGAACAGATCTCAAAGGGCCAAATATGATTCAAGAATCTTTGATCATGGGGCTGGAGAGATGACTTAGCAGTTAAGAGCACTGGTGCTCTTGTAGAGGACCAGGGTTGGATTCCCACATGGTGGCTAACAACATCTATAACTCCAATTCTAGGGGATCCAATGCTCTCATCTGACTCCACAGGCAATGTATGACATGGGTACACTTATATACACATGCAGGCAATACCTTCATACACATAAAATATTTTTAAAAAGAATCCTTGATCATAAGATAATGTTACCTTGAGTTGGGGATATAGCTCAGTTGGCAGCATTTGCCTAGCATGCACAGAGCCCCAGGTTCAGTTCTAGCACCACATAAACCATGTGTGGTGACACATGCACTCAGAAGGTGGAAGCAGGAGGATCAGAAGTTAAAGGTCATCCTTGACTACACAGCACGTTTGAAGCCAGCCTGAGCTATATGAGACCCTGTCTCAGAGAGAGAGA
Source organism: Nannospalax galili (assembly GCF_000622305.1). NCBI lineage: Eukaryota > Metazoa > Chordata > Mammalia > Rodentia > Spalacidae > Nannospalax > Nannospalax galili. The sequence continues at coordinate 913,530 of NW_008339068.1, forward strand.
GAGAGAGAGAGAGAGAGAGAGAGAAAGAGAGAAAGCCGGGTCACATACCTTTAATCCCAGCACTTGGGAAGCATAGGCAGTTGGAGCTCTATGAGTTCAAGACCAGCCTGGTGTACATAGAGAGTTACAGGCCAGCCAGGGATATATGGTGTGGCTGAGAGAGAGAGAGAGAGAGAGAAAGAGAGAGAGAGAGAGAGAGAGAACAGAGGAGAGGAGGAAGAAAAGAAAGGGAGGGAGGGAAGGTGGGAAAAAGGGAGGGTGGAAGATAGCTTAGTGGGTAAGAACACTTACTATGCAAGCATGAAGACCTGAGTTCAAATTTATACCCACATATGCCTGTAACCCCAGTGCTATGGGGCATGGAGACAAGATCACCAGGGCTCACTGGCTCTAGCCTAGTTCTAGGTCCAGTGAGAGACTCTCTCTAAAGGGAATAAGGCATAGTGTAAAAGAACGGACACCCAATATTCTCTGTGCCCAGAAATGGAGGGGCTCATTTAAATAAAAAAGATAAATTTATTTACCTGTATTTTTGTCATCTTTTATGGTATCTGGCTTATCTTCCCTTCTTGGGACTTCCACCGTGTCCTTAGTGACCTCTTTTGACAGCTGTGCCTACTCTGCTTAAGAAGTTCTACAGGGGGTACCCCACAGTGGACCCCAGGTTTGTTGACAGCCTGTCTATGGGGCAATCTGAGTATTCAGGGTCTTCTGTGGCCAGGGTACTATACCTCACCATCTAACTGTATAAAGTACAATTTCACACCCTCCACTCTGCCCACACCAATCTCCTTGCCTTACAATCCCCAGTCCTCCCTCCGCCTCGTTTCATTCTCATCTATCCAGCTCATGCCTCAAGCCACAAAGTTGTGCCTGATGCTTACTGCACCATGAGCTCACCACTACTCACATGGACCTGTTGTTAAGGAAACACTATCACCTTGGGTTGACTGTTTCTTCTTCATGTAGGCCAGTCTCCCAACTCTAACACATGTATCCCCTCCACTCCCTTAGTGCCTGTCCTGACATGTGTTAAACATCAAAACAAGTAATTCAATGAAAGGCAAAGGCCAAAATACTGAGTGTCACTACTTTTGATCTGTTCTGGGTAGTAGAGCTTACTCACCCAGGGCCTGTCTTGGGGATTGGGGCCACTCATGGTAGAGCTGAAGGCACTGATATAGTGGGACCCCCTAGAATATGATCCAGGAACCCACAGTCTCAGTGCTCTTTAGCTCTATATGGCTCCTGTATCCCAGCGTCCCCAGACTTCTCAGTCTCCTGCTACTGTGGAAGGCTCTAAGGGAGATCATGCCTGTATTTCTCCAGTGTCTGCCCTCATGGTTTTGTTCTCACAAATGTCTTCTATCATATTTGAGACTTAAAGAGGACAAGGACTGAGTTTTATACTTGTTCGCTAATACATGTTCACTAAATGCTGATCCAAGACCCATCCATCTTCAATCTTATCCTCTAAGTGCTCTTTCTAAATAGTGACACAAATTCGCAAAAGAGACTGAGGCCACAAGCCTGAAGTTCTCTGAGCTGACCACTGTCACATGGCAGCTTCCTCCAGGATAGACATGATTATCACAATGAGGTGGAGCAGCTGTGGCAACCTACCGGAGACCTGGGTCCAAAGTCATGACAACACATAGAAATACAACAGATCTATGGTAATGGCAGTGAGGCTGTAGGAGGGGGAAGAGCCACAGTTGACCTCATCAGAGATTACACTCACCACTCCCTTGTGCCCCAATTGTATATAATTTTAGAATTGCTAATGTAAGAGAGAGAAAATTGACTGGAGGTGGAACTTTTCGGTGGTGCAGCCTCCTGTGAATTGCCCATGCTTCTGTAACCTCAATAGATTCACTGTCCAAGCTGCACTCGATGGAATCTTTCTTTGGTCAGTCGGCCCCTTCCCTGATGAGGTGAATATACTCAGGAGCTATAAAGTAATCCTTTACTCCTTTCTATAATTTTGGACAGCGGCCTTTGCAGGGCTCTGCACAAGGGAGCGTCCATGGCAGGGCAAAGAAGGGAATGATGCGATCTAGATACCTTGTTGGAACTTCCCAGAAGTTTCAGATCCAGAAAGGATAGCCTGAGATGAGGAAGTAAATACTGTCCAGAACAGTGAGCACAGGTCTCGGAGGACACAGAAGCAGCTCTGAGCATTGGAGTTTGGTTTTAATCTGTGTCCTTTTTCTTTTCCATTTGAAACTTTAAACAGTTACCTTAAAAACACACACATTTTCCCAGGGACGTACCTCATTGGTAGAATGCTTGCCTGGCATGCATAAGGTCCTGGGTTTAATCAATACTGCATAAACCCTGTGTGGTCGCCCATGCTAGTAATCCCCATCATTTGGGAGAGAGAGGCAGGAGGATTAGAAGTTCAAGTTCATCCTCTACTACACTGGGCATTCAAGGCTAGCCTGAGCTAGAGATCCTGTCTCAACAATTAACATTTCCTTAGAAGGAAATTAAATTCATTATAGTGCAAGACCCCTGCCCTGTTTCCAGAAGTGGCTGCAGGGTCTACACTGCTGTCTGGGAGCTAACAGAACCCAGCTTCCTGTATGTCATCATCTTTGATCCATCCTAGGGGCACAACTCACTGTGGGACTCTTGGGCCCCATGTTGGCACTGGGCATTCATAGTTCAGCTCAGGGCACTGGGCCAGGCTGTCACTAGCTGTTACACTTTTTTGGGGAATCAGCTTCTTGGAGATAAACTCATATATGCTCAAATATTTAAAATAACTGTCTCAATAGCTAGCTATCCCACCCCTTTCTCACACTTCCAGCAGCCATAAGCACTGGATTTTATTTTCCCTGATTTAGATAATGAAAATATTTTGCGTATGTTTTGAAAAGTGATATATAGATGTTTGCCTCCTCCCAATCTCTGAACTATAGGGCCCCCTTCTCCCTACCAGAACGCCACTGAGCCCTCATTTCAACTTGTTTTCCTAAGATCCACCTTGTTCTAAAAGCTGAACTAAGAGGGAAGCTTGGAAACCCCAGCTTACTGGATTCCAGTTTGTTGAGCTTTTACCACAGGATGCCATGTGGAGAACCCTCCAGCTTTGGAACATGCAGTCTGCAATCTGGATACCTTTTATTTAATTTCAAGAATTAATTCCCTTTGCATGGCAAAAAAGGGTCTGAGGAAAGCGGAGCTGCGCAAATGAGCAGAAGGGCAAAGCAGGGCGCTCACAAGGTGGTGCCGTGGATGCTGGCCACCCACCACACTCCCTAGCTGGGAGAGAAACGGGATCCACAAGAAGAGCAGGAAAAGCCATTTTTGACACAAACAAGGGTCCTGGGGCATGCCACCCCACCCCAGTGCCTGGCCATGCAAGATGCTGAAATGGAGACTGGCACCCCCCCCACAGGCTGCGGTGCTGGGAGCCATGGAGCGATGCACCAATGTGAAAGGGAGTCCTTTGGGCGCTTCCCAAGGCGCCTGCAGGGTCAGAGCATAGTATGGTCTCTGTCCATGTCCGTGAGCACGATCAGTTAACAGATAGCACCAACTGGGAGGCCCAGGGCAGGAGAGAGCTCAGGCTCTAGCACCCACATGCCCAGCCCTCCTGGGCAGAGTCTCATTCCTTGGTGGCTGCTCTGGCAGCCAGTCCTCCTCACCTTATGCCCTGGGAAACCGGAGTAAATCATCAGGATGAGTTCTGACCCAGGGCACCAGCTGCCTCTGGAAGGCAGGGACTTAACTGTGCAGTAAAAAGCTGCTGCTGCACCTGACTGAAGGATCGGAATTGGGAAAGGACAGGCTGGGGAACCAGGATCTAGGGCCCAGGCCCAGGCAGACCCATCCCAAGCATAAGCCTGGACATTTTACAGCCAATCTGTTCCCCATTCCCAGTAACCCCAGGAGTTGGCCCCTGTTGCTTCTTGAAGGGGGTTTGGGAGATCATGGGAGGGAAGGGAGAGAGGAAAGAGACCAGGAAGGCCCAGGTGAGAGCGGTCTGAGACCGACGGAGGTAGGCAGTGTGTGCGGTGGGGGACACTGCACTGGGCTGGAGCCCTGGTGCGGCTCCGCCACGCTGTTATGGTGTGATCTTGGCTAAACATCTCACCTGTGTCTCGCTTTCCTCAGCACGTCAGGAAAACCCTACCCCACCTATCTTGGAAGGATAAGCTAAGGGTGAAAATAACGGATAGAAAACACTTTTAAAAAGTATAAAGCGCTGTTGGAGCGCAAGGCAGTGTTGTCATTAGGATGTTACCCTTAGCGCATCCCTCAACCCACCATTGCACCTTTGCTTCCTTTTTCGGGATGTCTCCTAACCTTAGGATGCTTTCCTTATTTTAGAAGGGTTTTGAGACTCTCTGGTCGCTTTCCCTGATCAGAATCTGTGGCCCCAGTGGCCTATGGGCATACTAAGAGGTCTGAGGTGTGTCTCCAACGATTCTCGATTCTCGCTGCTTTGCTGTCCCTCTGGAACCTTCCTTGGCCACCGGGTCCACCTATGAGATGAGCTGGGCTGTCCACTTGAGTTGGACAGTACTGGGGTAACACTGTCCAACTCTTGGAATACCCTGTCTGGAGTGCAATTCCTGTGCCGATTTCCAGCAGGAGGAGGGAAGAGGGTGGGGAGGTGCGCTGAGAAAGATGGGGCAGGACAGTTGGTCCTCAGGAGCCCTGGCCCGCCCCAGCTCCAGTCCAGTCCTCCCCGCCCCCTGGCCCAACCCTAGTCTCGCTCTGGCGGCACCTGGAGCGGCCGTGGGGCCCCCAGGCCCGGGCCGTTGTGCACACGAAGATGGTCCTTGAGTGACTCTTTGTAGCGGAAGCTCTTGCTGCACTCGCCGCACGTGTAGGGCCGCTCGCCTGTGTGGATGCGCTGGTGCTTGAGCAGGTTCTGCTTTCGGATGAAGCTCTTGCCACAAAGCGCGCACTGGAAGGGCCGCTCACCCGTGTGCAGGCGCTGGTGGTTCTGCAGGTGCTCCTTCCGGCTGTAGGTCTTCTCGCACTCGGAGCATTTGTACGGCCGCTCGCCGCGATGCGTCATCTGGTGGCGGATGAGGCCGGAGTGGCAGTTGAAGCTCTTCTCGCACTCAGCGCACTCGTAGGGCCTTTCCTTGGTATGGCTGCGGTGGTGGATGATGAGGCTCTTGCGCACGCCGAAGGTCTTGCCGCACTCCAGGCACGAGTAGGGCTTGCTGCGGGCACCGTGCGCCAGGAGGCTCCGCCGCAGGCCGCCCGGGCAGCAGCTACCGCAGCCACTGCCCGCACCCGTGCCGCTGCCATCCCCAGCACCGCCGCCACCGCTGCCGCCG
>NW_008339068.1:918982-943068 GCF_000622305.1 Nannospalax galili
CGCCGCCTGCACCACCCTCCCCGCCCGGCTGAGCCTCGCCACTGCTGCGCACCCCAGAAAGTGCTGGGAAGCTGTCTTCCAGCAGGCCGCGGGTCCCGGGGCCGCCAGGGTTCTCCGGCACCGCCATGGGCGGCAGACTCTGTTGGTGGGGCTGGGGTTGGGGCTGCGCAGAAGCTGGGGGTGGGTTCTTCACCAGTAGCAGGCTGTCACCTGGGGGAGACACAGAAGTGACACACTGACAGTGGGTTCTCCAGAAACCCACACTGTCCCGGGGAGGGGACCCAGATCACATGCCCTCTTGGCCTCAGTTTCTCTAAAAACGAGGGGACTGAACAGATTGCCACCTGTGTAGCCCTCAGGTAGCAGATCAGGAACAGGTAAGCCCTCCAGTCACTTCTGCTATCCAGAAGTCACCTTCAAAGGCAGAATGCCTGGCAGTAACAAGACTTAACTGTAGTCTGAGGAACAATGCTAATTTATCTCTGGAGATGCTCTCAACGGGAGGGAGGGAACTTGCCATTATTTATGGAAGGTAAAAACCTGTCTAGAGGCTTTATGAGTGTGGAACTCAGGGAGCTGGGGTCATAGGCAATCAGAGCACCTAGCCTCTGGCAAAACCGTGATACCCTGCACAACCTGCTTCCGAAGAAACGGCTTCTGCTCAGGGAAATACTGCTTTTGTCTTAATCCCTGGCACCTCCAGGTCATGAGTCGCTGCACAGCTTTCCACTGCTCTGAAAACAACTACCAGGCAAAGTCTAGGCTCTGAGCAGCAGAAGGGTGACCTTAGTCCTCAACCAGGATGTATTCCCTGTATTTGCGTGGCTCCTCTAGCCCTCTTCCTCTATCATCACTCCACTCTCTGGTGCGCCTTCCTCCACACACATACACATAAAAAAATCTCCAGGGATACTTCCCAGGGAACCCACCTACAATCCTACTCTGCTAATGCTTTTTTAAAATATTTTATTTTTAGTATTATTTAAATGAGTATTTTGCCTGCTTGTATGTAAGTGCACCATGTGCATGCCTGCAGAGGCCAGAGGGGAAAGTTGGATCCCCTGGAACTGGAGTTACAGATGGCTCAGCCACGTGGGTGCTGGGAACTGAACCCAGGTGCTCTGCAAGAGCAGTCAGTACTCTTAACTGCAGAGCCACCTCTCTGATAATTAATAAATCTCAGCGATGAGCACCAGTCAACTTTCTCAACATCCTATCCTGTTCTGCATCCCAGCCTTTGTTCTGTCTGACCCAACTTGGCACTCATGGTCTAGCACCACTCACTGGCAAACACTCTTGTGGCTTTTGATCTCTCCACAGCTCTTTCTGCCTAGAGAATCCCAATCCTCCAACGTCTCTCAAGTACTTGCATGTTGCTGCAGAAAAACTGCATGATTGTCCTGAGGGGCCTTCCTCACAGCGTGGAGCCCCGGCTCTTGTCTTTAGTGGGTTCTGCTTTTCCACTCTGCAGTGATTACATCACAACTCCTTCTCTTCTTTCTAGCTGTGTTCCTTAGACATGGCTATGAGGGTTGTTCTGTTCCAGTTACTGCTGGTAACTGATTCAGAAACAAGCATGTGATTGAGTTCTGGCCAATGAAGGGTGAGAAGTTTTCTAGGAGGTTTCTGGAAGGTTTCATAGCCCTTCAAATGTGCAGGATGTGAAGCTTCAGACAGCAGTAGACAATGTGCTATCAGCCCAAAGATGCTGCCATACTGAAGGTGGCTAAGCAAACAGCTGGAAAGAACCTAGTTCCTCAAAAACATAGCTGAGTCCTCAAATCAAGCAAGCTTGACCCTGCACTACCTTGGGGTTCTGGTTACATAAAAGAATAAACTTCCTTAATCCTTATGGCAGTTTAAATCAGAGCTCTAAAGGAGTTGTAAGTCTGGTTACCCCCAAACCTAAAGGAACCCAGGTCCCATGTGCCCTTCCCCACCTGCCATCTCATCTCGTTTCTTTACATAGCCAGATTTCACCAGGAGTCACCCACACTTACTCTTAGCACTTCTTTACCCCTCTCAGTATTAAATCCAGGGCCTTACACATGCTAGGCAAGCATTCTACCACTGAACTACAACCCAAGCCCCCCTTTTTGAGATAGTGTCTAAGATGCCAGGCTAACCTTGAACTTGCAATCATTCTAGCTTAGCCCTGATTAGCTGAGATTATAAGCATAAGTCATCACACCCAGCCATTTCTTGGAGTTAGCCATGTAGCCCCATTACTCCAATGAAAAAGCTTTTGTCAAGGCCACCAACAACCTCCAACTTGTCAAATCAAACAGTTTCTTCCCTGCCAAGCATATTCAATCTCTCATGGCATTTTACATAGTTTTACTGCCCCTTCCATCCAAGAGTCTTTTTCTCCTCTTAGCCTCAGTAAGGCTGTTCTTCTGTTTTCCGCAGAGTTTAGGACTTCAGAGCTCACATAGCCCTCAAGCCTTGAAACAACTCATGTATAATTATTTGACTGTCTTTTCCCATGGTTCTGGAGATGTAGCCCTTATGTCCTTGCACATTTCTAAATTATTTTAAATTTATTTTTATTTTATGAGTGTTTTGCCTACATGCATATAAGTGCACCCATGTTGTGCAATGCCCATACAGACCGGAAGAGGGTGTTGGATCCCCTGGAACTGGAGTTATAGATGGTTGGTAGGTCCCCTGCAAGAGCAGCCAGTGCTTTTAACCACTGAACTGTCTCTCCAGTTCCACATTTCTGAATTATTAACAGAAGGGACCTGAATTATTTTTGTTTTGTTCCATACAGTTTTGAGACAGGGTATCCCTGTAGCCTCAGGTGGCCTGGAACTTTGTAGACCAGGTTAGCCTTGATCTCACAGAGATGTGCCTCCCTCTGCCTCACCAGTGTTGGGATTAAAGGCGTGCTCTACCACATCCAGCCCCTGAACTTTTTTTGGGGGGGCGGTCTTTTTGAGACAGGGTCTTCCTGTAGCCCCAGCTGTCCTGGAACTCACTATGTAGACCAGGCTGGCCTTGAACTCGCAGGGATCCACCTGCCTCTGCTGGGATTAAAGACATGTGCCACCACGCCCGGCTGAACTTTTTTTTTTTAAGATTTATTTTTATTTTTTATGTGTGTGTATGCCATGTATGTACAGGTGCCCTCAAAGGCCAGAGGAGAGCATTGGATCCCCTGGAGCTGGAATCATAGGCAGTTATGAGTCGCCAAGTGTGGGTGCTGGAAACCAAATGTGGGTCCTCTGGAAGAGCAGCAAGTATTCTTAACTGCTAAGCCATCTCTCCAGTCTACCACATCCAGCCCCTGAACTTTTTTTGGGGGGGCGGTCTTTTTGAGACAGGGTCTTCCTGTAGCCCCAGCTGTCCTGGAACTCACTATGTAGACCAGGCTGGCCTTGAACTCGCAGGGATCCACCTGCCTCTGCTGGGATTAAAGACATGTGCCACCACGCCCGGCTGAACTTTTTTTTTTTAAGATTTATTTTTATTTTTTATGTGTGTGTATGCCATGTATGTACAGGTGCCCTCAAAGGCCAGAGGAGAGCATTGGATCCCCTGGAGCTGGAATCATAGGCAGTTATGAGTCGCCAAGTGTGGGTGCTGGAAACCAAATGTGGGTCCTCTGGAAGAGCAGCAAGTATTCTTAACTGCTAAGCCATCTCTCCAGTCCCACAGTTCTGAAATTTTTTTTTTTTTTTGGTCTTTTTGAGTCAGGGTCTCCCTGTGTCCCAAGCTGGACTGGAATTCCCTACATAGACCAGGCTGGCCTCAAACTCATAGAGATCTGCCTGCCTCTGCCTCCTGAATGCTCCCGAATAAAGGCGTGTGCTACCACGTCTGCCTACATTTCTGAATTATTAACAGAAGGGTCCTTATTGCTCCCAGTGGACCCTGATAGAGTATGCTTATGAGGTGGCTCATGGTGGACCTCTAGACAGTTGACACTAATAAAATGACTCAGGATGGGGCTGGCCATGCCAAAAAGATCAACCACATAATTAATGTTGGGACGTGCCATTCAACCTTCAGGGAGCGAAAGGGAGGATGAGTTGGATCTCATGGCAGTGATTCGATCAATCATACCCACAGAAAGAAACCCCAGTCAGGGACACTGAAGCTTAGGTGAGTTTCCCTGGGTGGTAATACTCTGCATACTGCCAGTTATCAATGTGCTGGAAAGGGACATAATTCTGACTCCACTGGGACAGAACAACAGAAGCCTCATGCTTAGGACCTACCCAGACCTAGCTAGAAGGTCTTCCTTCAACTTGTTCTGATTTGAATTCACTGGCTATAATAAAATTATAATTAAAAGCATAGCACATTCCTGAATTTTGAGAAACTTCCTATTACATGCTTGAACTTAAGGGAGATAGTGAGAATCCTAAAATTTGGAGCCCAGATGGGCAGAAGTGGGTAGTCTACAGCCCCACGAACTTATCTGAAGTAAGGGCCATGTTGTAGAAGATGGAGGACTCAACCTGTGATGTGCGTCCCAACTCCAGGTAGTTGGTGTCTAAAGTCATTCAATCTATAACTCCAAGCTAGGTGTGGTGGTGCACACCTTTAATCCCAGCACTCCAGAAGCAGAAGCAGGTGGATCTTTTTGAGTTCATGACCAGCCTGGTCTACATAGCAAGTTCCAGGCCAGTCAGGGATACAGAGTGAGACCCTGTCTCAAAAAAAAAAAAAAAAACCACAAAAAAAAACCAAAACAAAACAAAAAAAAACCCCACAAAAACAAAACAGCCTATAATTCACAAATCAATCCAGCTCTGAGCACTCCCTTGAACTTCAGACTGCTATACTCATCTACTCAGCTCACTGTCACCTCACATTTTAACAAATGTAGAACACATGGTTTTTGAAGGTATTGGGTTGTTTTCCCAGGCTGAGCACTTCAGCAAATGGTACTGCCACTCACCCCTTTCCTCTGATCCAGACTAGAGGCATTCTGGATTCTTCACTAACATGTGCCCATCAGCTACCCACCCCTCTCTCCATGGGCACTGCTACTACAACTCCAATCTCACTGGAGCTATAGCAAACTTCTCAGCCTGCAAAATACTTTCTCAGCTTCCCCTCCAGCTCTGAACCCACCCTGTCCACACCTTACCAGAATGGAAACCAGATTATATCATTATATCATCATACTATTGAACTCTCCCTGCAAGCTTCCTTTCTTAGAATACTACCCAGGGCTGGAAAATGGCTCAGTGGGTAAAGGTGCCTGCTGCTAAATATTTTGACCTAATAACCTGAGTTTAGTCTCCAGAACCCACATGTGAAAGGAGAGAACCGACTCCCACAAGTTGTCCTCTGACCACATATATACCACACCCATAAATAAAACAAAACAAAACAACAAAAAACCAGAGTCAGGCATGGTGGTGCACGCCTTTAATCCTAGCTCTGCCCTTAGCCCCCCTGTCTCACTCCCTTCTTCCTGTTTTCCTGATCTAGCACACTTGGAGCACTGGTCACATACTACCTTTACTTAACTTGGTTGCTTGTTGGCTTGTTTCTTGTCTTTCCCTTTCCCACAAAAGGAAAGGTCTTCCTCTCCTGTCTATTGTGTGTGCGTATAACACTGCACAGCACTAAGTAAATTTTTGTTAAATAAACAGAAACTAGAAAAGGTAGGGTCCACTGTTTTGACCAAAGGCAGTAGATAATGTAGAAATTTCAAGATGGTACCTTCAAAGCATAGTGTGGGTATGGGTATCTGGGTAGAGGGTACCCAGCTCCAGCCTCCTGACCACCACTACCTCTAGAAGCACATGATATCCACTGGACTCCAAAGTCCTATCCAGACCTCCTGCTTGATGGAGCCTCACACACGGTAATTTTGGTGAACTGGATTTTCAATCCTGTCCTACACTGTCTCAATACACATTCACTAATACATAAAATCAGGAGTCTCTTTCACTAAAATGCCACATCCAGTTAGGTTGAAAGATGACCTTGAGTCCAACAGGACACCCTGTGCATGCACCCTCTTTTGTGCATGGCTCAGGGCTGGGGAGGGAGGCTGGAAGACTGGGTAGTTCATGTTTCTGCATTTCTTTTTTCTTTCTTTTTTTGGTCTTTTTGAGACAGGGTCTCCCTGTAGCCCCAGCTGGCCTGGAACTCACTATGTAGACCAGGCTGGCCTTGAACTCACAGAGATCCACATGGCTCTGCCTCCCAAGAGCTGGGACTGAAGGCATGCGCTACCATGCACCCTGCATATTTCAGCATTTCAATCTGTCTCTACTACCCTCTCTCTTGCAACCCCTTTCCAGAAGATTTTTATACATAATAACACATTTTCCAAAGTACCCACCCAGTTGTCCCTGGAAACTACTGTCCTAAGATTGTCTTAAACCTCAAAGACACCACAGATGAGATATTGGTTTCAAATTCTAGTGTTAATAAGGAGGAGGTAGGCTCTCTTTGGGAGAAAAAAAAATGCCTTGTAAAGGAGTTATAGCAACTGGTGGGAAAAACATTTCTAGATCCTTGTGTTTCTGCAATTCTGGGCATTACCTCCCAAATGATAGTGCTCAAAGACATCCCACCCCCATGAAATAAATATTATGAGTCAAAATGTGCTATGAGTTGTCATATCCAAACCAAAGTAGGAAATAGCTCTTTGCAAAGCCTAGCAAGTTCTCTAGGGGCTTTCCCAAATCTGTTGCTTTCATCTGCACAGTCCCAGGGGAAGGTTGGGACTCCAGGCACATGTACTCCAAGCCAACCTGGAAGCATTGGAAGGTAGGACCAAGGACAAGGGCTGAGTGAACTTCCTGGCAGTGACTGATGAGCTAGTTCCTATGCCTTTATGGCCAGATCTAAAGGGCTGGAGATGTGGCTCAGTTGATAGAGTGCCTACCCCAGCATGCATGAAGCCCTGGGTTTGATCCCCAGCAGCACATAAAACCAGGTGAAGGCTGGCCATGGTAACACAATGCCGTGGATCTCAGCAGAGGCAGATGGATCTCTGTGAGTTCCAGAGAACCTTGAATTCACTGGTCTATATAGTGAGTTCCAGACCAGTCCAGGATACATAGTGAGATTCTTTCTAAAACAAAGAAACAAAGAAAAGAAAACAAAACAAAACAAAAAATCACATGCCTATAACCCCAGCACTCCAGAGGTAGAGAGAGGAGGATCTGGAATCTCTTGGCTACAGAAGGAACGCAAGGCCAATCTGGGCTACATGAGACCCCCCTCAAAAACATAAAATAAGACATGATAAGATAAAATAAAATAAAATGCCAGAATTGAAATGGTCACTGGGGGCTCTGGACCTGGCTGTTGTCATTTCCTTCCTATGCCAGTGGTCAGTCTTCTGCTTTCTTACTGCCATCCCAGTATGCCAAGAGGTTACAAAGACGACTGTTCTGAATTCTACTTCAAACAAGATCCCACTTCTACTATCCAGTGACAGTTCCTGTAGATTCTAAAAGGCTGCCACCAGCAGACTCACCCTAGAGGGAGTAGGCTGAGACAAGCAACTGTCAAGGGCTTCAACTGATTTGCTGTGGACCACACACTCCAGGGTCCCAGCAGGGGCACACATTACTCACTGGGGCCAGAGTCTAGTCCGAGCTCTCCTTCCATTGAGTCTCGTGGGCCCCATGGGTACGGCTGCTCTTCCTGCTTGATCCAGGACAAAATGTCATGTGCTGAGATGAGAGACTCTGTTGTCAGGAAAGAAGGCAATCTTAGACTTAATTTTCACCCAGTATACCACTGACTCAAAAACCACTGTATTTGGGGGCTCTGGCTCACAGGCTAGTGGGCGTGGATCTCTATGCTATATTTATGGAAGTCCTTTTTGCCTTCTTGAGAGCTATCCTACTTGGGCTTTCCCTTATGGTGGCTACATTTTGAGGTGATCAGAGAGGAGGAGTGCATCCCAAAGCCTGGCAGTAGAAGAATCAGATTGGAACTCAGGTCTTCCATTATCCACTAAACCCCAGAGAGACTGTGGAGCCAGGACATGCTAGAAGAAAGCTTAGTTCTGATCACCCACAGTGCCACCGCTGACTGGCCTGACTCTGAAATCAGCAATGCAGAAGCAGCAGCCAGAGCCACTGACAAGACTGTGGCAAGACCTGGGGATTCTGAGGGGGCCCTACTTTTGCACCTACCCAGTCCCCCCAATTTCTCCCTTACCCTTACTTCCAGAAGGAATGTCACTGGACCACCCAACTCTGCAAACACATACATGTATACAAACCCATCCACACTCTGGGGTGGGTAAGCTTCCTTGAACTTCTGGAGTCTCCCAAAAAATTTCATGGGAGATATCATATAAAAGAAATTCCAGAAAATATACTTTCTCTTTGACCCAGAAATATACAGAACTTTTGGAAGCTTTTTTTTTTTGGTTTTGACTGTTCAAAAAAACCAATGCTGGGGCAAGAGAGATGGCTCAGTAGTTAAGATCACTGGCTGCTCTTGCAGAGGACCTGGGTTCAGTTCCCAGCACCTACACATGATGGCTAACAACAATCCTTAGTTCCAGTTCCGGAGGATCCAACACCCTCTTCAAGGGTACCAGGCACACACATAGTGCTCATACATGCAAGCAAACACACACACATAAAATAAATAAATAAATAAAAATTTAAAAAAAATAATGGACCGAGGATTCAAACGATTCTTGCTAGTAAAGGAAAAGACAGGGTCTATAGTGCTCATATATGCGAGCAAACACACACATAAAAATTTTTCTTTTTTTTGGTCTTTTTGAGACAGGGTCTCCCTATAGCCTCAGCCAGCCTGGAATTCGCTATGTAGATCAGGCTGGCCTGGATCTCACAGTAATCTGTCTGCCTCTGCCTCTCCAGTGCTGGGATTAAAGGTGTGTGTCACCACATCCAGCAAAATAATTTTTTTTTTGGTCTTTTTGAGGCAGGGTCTCCCTGTAGCCCCAGCCGACCTGGAACTCACTATGCAGACCAGGCTTGCCTTGAACTCATAGAGATCCGCCTACCTCTGCCTCCTGAGTGCTGGGATTAAAGGCATGTGCCACCATACCCAGCAAAATATTTTTTTTTTTAAAAAAAGAAATGCTATGGTAATTTTAGTACCAGTTCCATCAACACAGTAAATGATCAACCTAATGATTCATTCCGGCATCTTTCTCACCTGAATTGGGGTCTGTGGGAATGTCTCTCTCTGCCAAATCCTGCTGGTCCCATACACACTGCTGCTCCTCTTGTTTGATCCGGGATAAGAGGTCCTGGGCAGAGATTGGGGAGTCTATTCATGGAAAAGAAGCAAAAGTTACAGAAGGTGAAGTTCCCACGAGTCTATGTTTTTAGTAAATTTCTGATTTCATGCAGGTGTTTTCCCTAAGTCAAGGATAGGCATAACTAAATTTACCCAATTAATTAAAGGCTCAAGTCACCCTGGCCACGATGAATGGAGTTTTGGCTGAAGGTCAGTGGATGCCACAGGGCAGAGATACAACAGCAACTTTAAGATACAGAGTGTCTATACTCCAGAGACTTAACCAACAAGGGATGAGGTCACTGCTCTGGTACTATGACCTCTGCAGAATGAGGGACCCTCATGAAGGCATTTCCTAGGAAAACAGTCTTTCCAAGGAAGATTTTATTTTTATCTAAATGGAACAAAACTTCCTTTCTTCACAATCTATTAAACTGGTGTTGCATTCCTGTAATCTCCACACTTGGGAGACAGAGGCAGGAGGATCAGAGGTTCAAGGTCATCCTTGACTACATAGCAAGTTTGAGGCTATCCTGGGCTACATTAAGCACTGCTTTAAAAAAACAAAAAAACTTAGCAAACCTAATTTACCCTTTCTTGCCTTCTTATCTCTTAAGTCTCTAAAGACAGATGCTTTTAATGAACTCATCTGGTAACCAGTGAAGGCCTGTCCTCTGCCCATTATCACTTGACTGTGGGCCTCAGGCTTTGCTAAGGGGAAAAGTGAGCTAGTAAAGTTTAGTATATTGCACAGTGGCTGCTTTTAGTGTCAACCTGGCTTGGCAATATGTAGACATTTGGTGAAACATTATTCTAGAAGTCTCCATGGAGGTGAGATTAGTATTTAAGTCAGTAGACTAAGTAAGGCAGGTGACCTTCCACAATGTGGATGGTCCTCATCCAACTCATTGAAGGCCTCAACAGAAAAAGATGGGCCAAACTCCAAGGAAGAAGAGACTCTGCCAGCAGACAACCTTATGGATAGAGTTGCAACATCAATTCTTCCCAGGTCTCCATCCTGCCAGCCTGCTGTGCAAAGTCTGGATCTGTCAGCCATTACAGTCACATGAGCTACTTCCTTAAAACAAATCTCTCTACATATATACATATATATGGACATAAACATTGTACACACACACACACACACCATTTGTTCTGGTTTTCTGGAGAACTAACTCATACACACACCTGCCATAGCAGAGTCTCATCTAAACAGTCCAGTTAAAACCATCCAGGAGCAGCTCTCTGTGGGCATGCAGACAGTGGGGTACCTGGCTTGGAGGTGGCTGCCCGTAAATATTCATGTACTTTATCTTTCTGGTCCAGGAACAGGTCTTACTGACTTTGATATTCTGCCACCCATAGAACCCAATAAACTGCTTGTACTTAGTATTTCTTCTCTGATAATGTTTTCACAGGGAACAGAGGGCTAGTTCAAAACTAACAGGAGAAAGAAAAGAGGAAATGGAACAAGCAAATCTGGATGTAACCATAAACCTTCATTGCTGAACACCATGTTTACACCTCTGTGGAAATCTTGTTTAGGTCCAGTTCTGCATCCGTAGCTTTTCATTGCTCGAACAGCCCTAGGGCCTGGCACATACCGTGGATACCTTCCAGGAGCTATAGGCCATACTTACCCTCTCTTTACCCTTCCAAGTAGCTATATGGCTTACTTACCAGTGATGGATTCAGTGGGGATGGCTCTTTCCTCCATGCCTCGCTGGCCCCGCACACATAGGGCATCCTCTCGCTTCACCTGGGAGGATACATCCTGTGCAGGCACCAGGGGCTCTGTTCCTGGGGAGAGATAACCAAACTACTTAGGGTTTTTTTTCTGTATATTGGTCACTAGGACATTCTGGGGTCAGAAGCAAGGATGCCAGCAATTCCAAGGAATGGTCTAAGGATCTCAGATTTCCACTGGAGCATGGGGAACCCTGTGCAACAAAAGGTCCAAGAGCAGAGAAATGACCAACATTCAAGAAAAAGCGATAGATGGTGGCTTATGCCAGTATTCCCAAAGTCAGGAGGCTGAGGCAGGAGGATCACCATGAAGTTGAGGCCAGTTTGAGCCACATAAAAATGTCTAGGCCAACCTTGGCTCAGAGTAAAACTCTTCTCAATAAAGAAAGGAGTAAAATTAGGTATGAGAAAGTCAGAGAGAGACTTTGGAAACATATACTGTATAACTAACTGGTTGGGGCTAATCTGGACTCAGGCACATGTTTGCCCTCTGTGTAGAAGTCACTTAGCCTTGTTTTTTACCCAAGTAGCCACATACAAACACATCTGTACATATATCTCTATAAGCAATCAGGCTGGGCAGAGGCACAACCAAATCCTGATGTTGTTGTTGTTTTCAAGAAAGGGTCTCTCTGTGGGGGTGGAGTGGGAAGCTGGGGAGGGAAGGAGCTGCTAACAGGTACATGGTTCTCACCACACAAATGTTGGTGCCTGTTTGATTTTGTGAACCACTGAGCTATATAATTTAAAAGAAGGAATTTGAGCCAGGCATGGTGGTGCATGCCTTTAATCCCAGCACTCGGGAGGCAGAGGCAGGTGGATCTCTGAGTTCGAGGCCAGCCTGGTCTACGTAGTGAATTCCAGGACAGCTGGGGCTACAGGGAGACCCTGTCTCAAAAAGACCCAAAAAAAAAAAAAAAGGAAGAAGGAATTTGATAGCCCATAAATTATGCCCTAAGAAAATATTGGGAAGGAGACAGAACAGTTCTGGAAGTTTCCATGAAAATATGCTCTACTTAAAAACAAGGGAGGGAGCCAGCTTTGGTGGCACACACCTTTAATCCCAGCACTGCAAAGGCAGGTGGATCTCTGTGAGATGGAGGCCAGCCTGGTCTACATAGTGAGTTCTAGGCCAGCTGGGGCAAGGAGACACTATCTCAAAATAACCATAAAAAAGACAAAACCAAACCCAAACCCAAACCAAGGGAAGACAGAGAGCCAATGGGTGAGAGTTCATACAGTCAGGCAAAGGACCCAAGTAGGAGCACCGTATTACACTTTGCTCCTACTGCTCAGGAGAGTTGAGGCACTAGGGGACGTCCTTCAGGGCAGAGCTGGGGCTAGAACCCCAGTATCTTCCATCCTAGTAAAAGCTACCAAGCATTACATTCTCAGGACTTAGTTCCTTTATGCATAAGGAAAGAGCCTTGGGGTGAGTGTTCATCGAGGTGTGGGTGTCAAAGCAAGACTGAGGTATGAGATTTGGATTATACCCAGGGAGTGAGCAACTGGCCAGAGCAGAATCACGCCTCTGTTGCAGACTCCTTTCCACAACCTCTGTCAGTCTGAGACTGGACCTGGGGCCTTTCACTGCTCCCATGCCTAAGGCCTTCCTTACTTCTTCACCCAGTTTACCTGTGAGTTCAGTACTATCAAAGACCAGTATCCATGGCATGGTTTTAGGCCCTGAGATCACTTCCTGTACATGACCACATTCCAAATGTAGCAGAAATGGCCCCCAGGGGCATTTAAGAGCTGGTCTCTCTTAGACTCATGCAGTAGTGCCACCCTGTGTGTCTGTCTGCATAGTGTCTTGCTCTTGCTCTCCTGCTCCTCCCTGTTCCTAGCTCTAGCTTCAACAACCATCACCTGTGTCAGCAGCCACTGGAATTTCTCTTTCTTCGGAGTGATGTTGGTCCCACACACAAGGCTCTTCCCTGGGCTCTGCCTGGGCTGGAGCATCTGGCTTAGGCACTGGGCCATCTGTGTCTGTGAGAGGGAGAGAAAGAACTGTGTGAAATTGACTAGTGAATACAGATTGAGGTCTTGGAGGAGGGGGACTCTCCACTAACCACTTCCCCTCACCTGAGCACCCCTCAGCATGGTAACTATTGAGGTAAAGTAGGTAACTGCCTAGGAGGAACCTTGAAAACAAGCCAGCAGATTCCCAGGCTTCTAATGTAGAAAGAGCAGGTCTCTGAAAGGCAAGAGCACACAGCCCAGGGTTGACCCCAGGCTGTCGGGATGGAGCATGCAGAGGTGCAAATGTGCTGTTTTACTCTATTCTAGAATAGTAGTGTCACCCAGAATTCCACAGTGACAAGCCCTACTGTCAGATTTTTAATTTTCATCTCATCATTAATTGTTCTATATTCTATTACCAAAGGAAATAGTTTCCATTAGGTTATTCAAATCTCACAGCCCTCTCCAGAAAATTGTCACCAACAGAGAGGTGTCCTTACCCAGGGACATCAGAGTTTTATAGTTTTCCTTCACAAGGTTGTTGTAAAGCTCCTTCTGCCATTCATCCAAGTTCTTCCATTCATCCTCAGAGAAGTAGACAGCAATGTCAACAAAAGTCACCGGGACCTGGGTCAACAAGGGTTTCCATTAGCCTCCTCACCCCATTCACTTGTGAGCCACAGAGCCATCCCAGCCTAGAGCCTGACTTTGCTCCCAGCTCCCCATTTCCACATCCCTGGCCACATCAGTTCCTGTCTGTGGACTCACAATTCTCCATTGCTGACCTCCAACAGCAATGATGATCAATACTGTCTTATTTTTCCCCCTCTATTTTCTTTTTTACATTTATTTATTTATGTCATAGTGCACATGTAGAGGTCAGGGGACAACTTGTAGAAGTCAGTTCTCAAGTTCCATCATGATCCTGAGGATCGAATTCAGGTCACCAGGCTTGGTGACAAGGACCCACTAAGTCATCTCTGTGGCCCTCTCTTTTCTTTTTCACTAATCACTGAGCCCTATCCTTTGCCACTTCAGGTCAACTGGACACTGAAGGCAAAACCACAGTCAGTGTGCTTCTTTTGGAGTTCAGGATAACAGAGGTGAGGGGTGCTAAGAGTGGGAATCAGGGACCAAGTACAGTAGAACCCTGTGATGAAACCTGTACTTCAGGTCAGGTTACCTGTGTGCTCAGTCACATTTTTGTCACCAAAACATGTACAATCAAAAGGCATGTGTCTCAGCTCCCTGTCTTTACTACGAAGTCCCACTGCAGTTGTTGCTAACGTTAGTCACTGCCAGGCAAGGTATTCTGATCTGAGATACAGACCTCTGTTTCATCCTGACCTGGAGTTTGTCTGTACTCATTTCAGCCTTCACCAGCCCCACCTCACTTTAGACCAAGTTATTCAAAATTGCTTCACTTCCATGATTTTAATCACTGAACTTCCTTCTCTAACCACACAGGCTTCCCTCCTCCTCCTCCTCTCACATCCTTGAACCAGCATCTCACTCTTAGTCTGAAGTCCAGCACCTCAAATCTTCCCCAGCCTCTAGAATGCATGCCTCATGGGAAGGCCTAAGGCTGACCTGTGTGGTACATTGGTGTGAATGAGAAAGAGCCAGCAGAGTCAGGTGCCCAACTACCAGTGCATGGCCTGTCAGTGTCTCAGGTGGGTACTCAAAACTGCAAGGGCAGCCTGTGCAGGTGTTGACAGGCTTATCTATGTGCAGTGACCATGTGCCTACAAACTGATAGTTCCCCATCTATCTCTAGAATTAGTTACTAGAACTTGTAACTTCCTGGACCTCATACCAGACTTGGGCAAATCCCCAATCTAGGAAAACAGATGCAATCCCCTTTCTTCATTTTAAATTCTGTTGCTAGGTGAAAGCACAGAAAGCTGCAGTCAACGTCTGCCATAAATTCACATCGGTTGTTCCATGGCTGCTTTGGAAACCCTTTGTTGCCCCCTTGATGCCACCTTGCCATGTTCTGCGGACTTATTTCAAACGTCATGCCCTCAAGCCTTTTCTGGCCTTCCTGCATCTTCTCTCATGTCTCTCTGACCTCAAGTGGATGTTAGGGAGCTCCTTCCTTACCCTGTTCTTCTTGCCAAGCCAAACCTGCCATGTTCCTCCTGTATTTCTTCTCCACCTCCCATATGCTGGCAAGTTTGCCAACCCAAGACAACCAAGTCCCCTCCCCATGATCTCTTCCCTGGCTTACTCTGGGTATAGAAGAAAAATAGATTGCTTTTTATACCTGACCAACAGTAGGAAAGCCATAAAGTGGCACGGTCAAGATTCAAACCCAAGTCCACTGATTCCATATCCCATCGCAGTTCCATCACCATGCAATGGTGAATGGCAGCTTGAGACTCCTGTTGCTTCATCTAACACACAGAACATTTGACAGTGCTAGGTAAGGACACCACACAGAGCTAAAGCACATGGTTCAGAGGACAGCAAAGAGCAGCATGTGAATAGATGCTAATTGTGCTAGTCAAGGAACATATACAAAATGACAGTCAAGGCAGGACCCACTCAGGATGATTGCAACTCAGTTCTCTCAGGCACTATACACAAACACTGGGTGGCTCCTCTGGTAGTGTCAATAGGTTAGATGTCTCAGAAGAAACAAAGACATATTAAGACATGGGTCCTTCCCAGGAGCTCTCAGCTCTTCAGTTAGACTTGCTTTTCACATACCAACTCTAGATAAGCCATGTGCTGTTATAAACACAAGACACAGACAACAGTGGACCAAGAATTTACATTTTGGTTGGGAAAAGTCAGCCCAAAAGTCAGAATTAGGCAGGATTATAGGGGTCCTCCACAGAGTCCAGTTTCCAGCCAACTCAAAGCCTCGCCTCTGAGGCAGTGCTTGGGACTACTCTGCACCTTCTACCCTATATTTTATACCCAAGGCCAGGGCACTGGCTCTCAACTCCTAGGCACCCTGAGATCACTTATGGAGCCCCAGGAAATGATGGGAACCTCTCTCATCCCCAGGGCTCTCAGGACTCTGAAGCAATGCTCAGGCACATGGTTTGGGCATAGTCAGTTAGCTGTCTTAAGCTACTCAGGTGATTCCAAAATGCCCATAAAACTTAATCCAAATAATATTGACTCTTTTACATCTTTAGTTCCTCCCTTTCAACTGGCTCTTTTTCTTGAGGGTCATTTAAAAAATGAGAAAAACCTTTACTCAGACTGGTGAGATGGCTCAGTAGATAACAGAACTTACTTCCAAACCTGACAACCTGAGTTCACTCTCTAATACCAACATGGTGAAAGGAGAAAAACTAATTTCTGCCTCTACTCATGCTCTGTGGCATGCATGCACACATGCACACATTGCACACATATGAAAACACACACATACACACACACACGCAAAGGAAATCCTAAGAAATATAGTTCCTTTTTTTCTTCATAATCCATGCATACCTCAGCTCCCTAAAATCTGTCTATCCTTTACTCTCTAAAACCATATCCTGGAAGTAGTGACTTGCTTCTGAAATTATCTCCCTTTCAGACCTTTTTGAAAGGCCACCTTTCTAGAATTTTCTCTTGTTTAGTTCCCAGCTCATGTCTTCTTCACTGTATCCTCTTCATTTCCTAAGATGAAGCTTTGCTATTAAGATTCAGGAGGGACTTGGTTATATTGTTTGTTTGTTTGCTCATCTGGACAGGCTTTTGCTCTGTAGCCCAGGCTGGCCTTAAACTCACTATGTAGCCCGTACTAGTCTTAAACTCAAAATCTTCCTGCCTCCCAAATGCTGGTGTATTACAGGCCTATGCTATTACATTCAGCTTGGGGCTTGGCTCCTTAGTATAAAACTGTCCATGAGAGGGTGCACTGATTGACAGCTAAGCAGACCAAGAAGTGGGCAGATAACCAGGGAAAGAGCTTCTTGTGGGAATGTCCCTGAGGTAGAAGCATATGCTTGGCACTGGAGAACAGCAGCAGGCCAGATGGCTAGCAGAGAGTTGGCAAGAGGGAGTATGGTGAGGATGAGGTCAGGAATGTGGAGAACAGACAAAACTTGGGTATTTATTTGGAATAAGATGGTAAGTTAGGGGCTGGTTAGATGGGTAAAGGCACCTGTCGCAAATCCTGTCAACCTGAGTTCAATTCCTGGGACCCACATGGTGGGCAGAGAACTGACTCCCACAGGTGTGCTGTGGCACACGCACAACCGTGCCTCTCCCCATAAATAAATAAAATGTAATTTTAAAAGAACCAATCAAACAAAATATTGGCATGTAACTACATTTTTTAAGTGGGAAGGGGCTGGAGAGATGACTCAGTGGTTAAGAGCACTAGCCGCTCTTGCAGAAGACTGGGGTTCAATTCCCAGCACCCACATGGCAGCTAACAACTGTCCATAACTCCAGTTCCAGGGGATCTGATGCTTTCTTCTGACTGCCACAGGCATTGCTCAACACAGGTGCACTTACACACATGCAAGCAAAATATTCATATACATAAAATAAAAATAATAAGTAAAAAATATTAAGAAAAAAAAAGGGAGAAGCCATTTAGGGATTGAGACTGGTATACCATGACACCTTTTTTTTCTTTATACTAGGTCCCATTTATCCCAGGCTGGTTTTGAATTTGCTATGTAGCCTATAATGACCTTTAACTTCTGATCCTCCTGAAGGGCTGATATTACAGGCATGTGCCACCACACCCAATTTTATGAGGTGCTAGGGATCAGTTCATGCACATTAGGCAAGCACTTTACCAAATGAACTACATCTTGAGCTCATGAATGACATTTTTTATTTTTTATTTTTTGGGGGTCTTCTTAGGGTCTCCCTGTAACCCCAGCTGGCCTGGAACTCAATATGTAGACCAGGCTGGCCTCGAACTCACAGAGATCCACCTGTCTCTGCCTCCTGAGTGCTGGGATTAAAGGCGTGTGCCACCACACCCACCATGAATGACATATTTTAAAGCGATCACTGTGGCTGTTCTCTTAAAAATGTATTTCAGTATGGGGTATAAACAAGGATGGAGACCCAAAGACCAATCAAGAGGGTGATATAATAATCAGAGAAGATGAAATTGGCTCCAAGCAGGTGATGGAGCTGGTTAGACTATGGAGGTATACTGGAAGAGAAATGTGAGCAAAATAGTCGACAAGTTGGACCCCAAGGCTTTAGCCTGAGTGACTGAATGGATAGAATTGTCATTAGCAGAGATGAGGATGGTTTGGGGTAGAGCGGGCTCCAGGCAAAAGACCCAGAGTTCAGTCTGGTCAAATTAAATCTAAGATGCTGAATTAAAAAGAAGGAATGTGAATCTGACACCCAAGAAGAGAGTATGGATGGGGGAATGGTAGGTGAGAAAGAATGTTGGGAGTCACTAGCAAACAGACTGCAGTTAAAACCATGGGACCGGGACTGATGGCTCAGTGGTTAACAGAACTTGCTGCTCTTGCAGAGGACTGGAGTTTGGTTCCCAGGACCCTGATGCCCTCTTCTAGTTTCCATAGGCACCTGTACTCGTATGCACATTCATTCATTCATTCATTCATTCTCATTCTCTCTCTCTCTCTCTCTCTCTCTCTCTCTCTCACACACACACACACACACACACACACACACACACAACTGAAAATAAAATACCTGCTGGGCATGGTGGCACATGTCTTTAATCCCAGCACTCGGGAGGCAGAGGCAGGTGGATCTCTCTGAGTTCAAGGCCAGCCTGGTCTACATAGTGAGTTAAAGCAGGACAGCTGGGGGCTACAGGGAGACCCTGTCTCAAAAAGACCAAAAAAAAAAAAGAAAAAAAAGGGAAAAGGAAACCCAGCAAAGCAGGCTGAGAACCAGCAGACAGTGAAGTAAGGAAAGAATCCAGAGAGAGAAGCATCTTGGAAGTCACATGAGAGGTGTTTCAAGGAGGGAGTAGCCAACTGCACATATAGCTGATAATGGACTCAAGAGGATGAAGACAGAGACCACACTGTGTTCTTATACTTTGGACACAATCAGGACCTTAGCAAGACCAACAAGACAGAAAGATGGGATGGAAAGTCTGACTGGCATTGCCTCCAGAGAGAGTTCTCCAGTCACCAGTGCTGGAGTACTGAGAATAGAGGAACATGCTTAATGACAGCAGAAGGAATGCAATCATCAGAACCCAGAAGTCACACAGGACAGGACCTATGTCGCAGCACACACACACACACCACCACCCCCCCCCGGTAAAGTTCAAGGAAAATAAGAAATGAAAGGAGAACCTACTGATTTTTTAAAGTCTTAGGCCAGTAAGACCGCCAGTGGGTAAAATCACTTGCCTCGCAAGCCAAATGACCTGAGTCTAAGCCTGGAACCCATGGTACAATGAGAGAACCAACTCCTGAAAACTGTCCTGTAACCTCCACAGAGCTCCATGGCACCTGCGCACCTGCACTCACATGCACATATCATATACATGTATATACATACACATATACAATAAAATTTTCAAAATTTAAAGTCTTAAAGACATAACCCCTTTAATCTCATAATTCAGAGGCAGAAGCAGGTGGAGCTCTGTGAGATGGACGCCAGCCTGGTCTACATAGTGAGTTCCAGGTCAGCTGGGGCTATAATGAGACCCTGTTTCAAAAAACTAAAAGGACAGAACAACCACAATGTGTAACTTATTTAAATTTTGATTTAAACCCAAAAAAAAAAAAAGGAAGAATAAGAAAAAGAACCAATTAAAACTCTAAACACTGGGACTGGAGAGATGGCACAGTAATTAAGAGTCCTGGCTGCTCTTATAGAGGGCCCAGGTTTACTCCCAGGTGCAGACCCAGCACCCACACGATGGCTAACAACCATCAGTCATTCCAGTTCCAGAGGACCTGATGCCCTCTTCTAGCCTCAGCAGACATTACATGCATGTTCTGCACTTATATACATGCAGGCAAAACACACACATAACATTTTTTTAGAAATCTGAATACCAACTAGACACTGAATAGGATGAGACATTCATGGTGATGGTGATGGAAGCCATGTAATGTGGAGCTTGTCATGCTTTAAAATGAGTCCTTGCACTGTAGAGCTCATACTGAAATATTTATGAATAAAATTATTCATGTCTAGGATTAACTTCAAAATAAAAGAGGAGTGGGGAAATAAGTAGGGGAAACAAGATCAGCCAAGCATTTGATAACTGTTGGAAGTCTGTGATGAGCACTCTGGGGTTCACTATGTTATCCTACCTACTTTGGTATGTATTTGAAGAGCCTGTAAAAAGGAGGGAGGAGAAATCTGGGAAGAAAGAAGTGGACATAAGAAGCACAGATGACTCTTTTAAGGCATTTTGTCCTAAAGAGGAAGAGAATGAGGTAGCTGGGGGAAGGAGGTACAGGGTCCAAGTAGGAATACAGAATGTTCACATGACATTGGGGGTGATCCAGGAGAGAGAAGACAGCTGATGATGCAGAGAGAGGGACACAGAGCCACAGACACAGGGTGTGGGCAGAACCCATGTGCATAAAGGCAACAGGTGGAGGAACAAACTTCTACTCATGGAAGCCTCTTTTTGCCTATTTTTAAAAATATTTTATTATTTTTTATGTGTGTGTGTGTATTGCCTGCATGTAGGTAAGTGCACCCGTGTCATGCAATGCCCGCGGAGGACAGAAGAGGCTGTTGGATTCCCTGGAACTGGAGTTACGGACAGTTGTTAGCTGCCATGTGGGTACTGGGATTCGAAACCCAGTCTTCTGCAAGAACAACCAGTGTTCTTAACCGCTGAGCCTCTCCAGCCCTGCTTATTTGTTTTTTACAGCTATTTGTGTATGTGTATGCACCTGGGCTCCTACAAGTATGTGTGAAGGTCAGAGGCCAACTCTGGGGAGTCAGGTCTCTCTTTCTACCATGTAGATCCCCAGGATAAAACTGAGGTCATCAGTCTTGGCCACAAGTGCCTTTACCTGCTGCATCATCTCACCAGCCCTGTTTTTGTCGTATTGAGACAGGATCTCCCTCTATAGCCCAGGCTGGCCTGTAACATACTATGTAACTCAAGCTGGTCTCAAACATACAGCAATCCTACTGCCTCAGCCTCTTGACTACTGAGATTACAGGTGTGAGCTATCATACCTCTTTTGAGTGATTCTATTCTCTCAGGGAAATAGAAAACAGGGCCTTTGACACACGGGAAGGCAATGCTGATGAGCCAGGAGGCGGGCAGGAGAGAAACCAGAACAGAAATGGAGCATGAATTCTAAACCCAAGAAGGACCCAGCTGAGATTAGTGATCATAACTTGAAAATGATTCTAGGTGGTATGGTTTTGAGATTTTCTCCAGCTAAAGCTCAGACATGCACATAAATGTCAAGTGAAAAAAATCAAGCAGTAAGAACCTCAGGTCTTTGTAGACAGCTGGATAACTCAAGAAAGCTGGAGGAGAGTGAGAGCAGACAAGCACACTGGGTCTTTGTGGGGAATGGGGCCAGCCCTTCCAGGGCACACCATTCAGGACCAAGCTAAGGGGATATGACACCTTCACAAAGACGTTGGGACAGTAGGGAGTCAGCGAAGTCTGCAAGGCTTGCCAAGGTAGAATCAAGAGTTTTGTTCACCTGTGCAATGCCTCACCTCTAGCCCTGCCCCTCACCACATACCTTTGGGGCCTCCCCCTTGCTGCCAGGGGGCAGCCGCAGGACCCAGAAGTTCCTGTTGCGCAGCAGGTTCTCCAAGTTCTCCAGCCTCCGCTGCAGCAGCCCGTACTCCTGCAGCAGGGTCCCGAGCACGGCCCACTTGCTTTCCATGTGGTTACCAAACTCCACAGCTGTCTTCTCACAGTCAGCCAGCTTCTTCTCTGCTGTCCCTGTGCGTCCCTCCAGGTTCAGCAGCTGGCTAGCCTGGGCATCCACCTTCCTCTCTACAGCCTGAATGGCAGCTACCACAGTCCAGAGTGAGATCTCTGCTGTGGGCAACTGGGGCTCCCGCATCATGCGGTCAGGAAAGACAGGGGCCCTATCTGGGAAGGGTGGGAACTGAAAAGGCATTGGTCGCCGGGCATCCATGTCCCATTCTTGAGCCTGTGTGCAAGGGGAGAAAGTGACAGCCCAGGGTAAGAATATGTGTGAGGGAGGTGACCTGAAATGGGACAAGTAATCAAATGTCACAGGCTGTCTTCTTCTATCAAGCCCCCACCTCTGCCTAAGATGCTCAGTAGTGTCCCCAGCAATAGCTAGAGCAGTTACATACCCATCCAGCTAATAACCTTCCCATTTTCCACTTATGGGAATCAGTTGGTTACTAGTTCACCTACCTTGGCCCTTGGTAAGTTGAGGACATGGACCCCTGCCTAAAATGTCACAGACCCTTGCTCTGAATAGAACAGCTGCTTTCTTCATGGGCTACACTTAATGACAAACATCACATTTGTCTCTTGTTCTTTATTTCAAGGTAGGAATTTCCATGTAAGTTGTCTGACATTAATCTTCCTAGCAATCTCTCTTGCAGGTTAGGGCAAGAATGACTATCTCTGCTTTCAAGGTGATGAAACTGAGGCACAAAGAAGCAGCTGGTCATTCTTTAGCACTACCCTGCACTGCCAGCTGACACAGTTCTAGGTGCCACAAGAAATATAAACACTTTGCATACGTGCTGCCACCGCCATTTCTACCAGGCCTGAAGCCAAAGAGGATCACACCACCCAGGCTGGAGGGCACACCAGCAGTTTTCAAGTTCCATCTGCAACTACCTTTTCATAAATGCTTTGCAAAATGAAAATAGGTTTACTAAACACCATCACTCTTTAGACAGGATCAGGGGACATTCTTTACATCCATGGTAGCCCCCTTTCCTGCTTCCTGATGAGGGGGCTCCCCATGGCCTAGGGCCTCCCTTTTTCCAGTAGGTGCAGGCTAGGAGCTGAGCCCTGTGGCAAAGACAGGAGAGTGGAGGTGGTCATGGTTCCTTGGCAATCCAGGAATGAGGATACCCTGTGCCAGCACCCAGGGCTTGCTGGAGGACAACAGGGGCTGATAACCAACTCCTACATAGAACAGGAGGAAGTGTCTCTTTCTCCCTTTCTGTTCTCCCTGATTCTGCTCAAGAGGACCTCAGGTTGGGAAAAGTGGAGTATGTTGCTTTGAGGTGAGCTAGCCAGGCCTTTGACAATGATACCAACTATTTTCTCAAACTCAGAACAGCTGTGACAGACAGGGGACCACCTAAGAATCCCTACCTGACATACTAGAGAAGAAAGGAGGGCCCTAGAAATGCCAGCCCCTCCTGGGTCAGGGGGATGGGTTGCCATCAAGGCCACGCATTGGGCTCCTGGAGGCCTCTCTAGGGCCTTGCCCAGGAAAGGGATAAGGGTGACAGAAGAAGTTTAGGAAGAGGCCAGTTCAGTTTCACCAGGTTTGAAGACCTCCAGCTGCTCATTTTGATAATTAAGACAACACAGCAACTCCTAGTTCACTAGTTAAATCCTGGCTGAGAATCAAATGGGAGCAGAGGGGCCCTCCCCAGAGTCCAGTCCCTAGCTAAATCACAGCCTCCCTCCCCTCTGAGGCAATGCTCAGACCACTCTTAACCCTCCACCCTGTGTTTCACACCCAAGGCCGGGGCGCTGGTTCTCAAACTCCCAGGTACCCTGAAATCACTTATGGAGCCTTAAGGAAACGATGGGTGCCTTCTTTCAACCGCAGGACTCCGGGGCAACGTTCTGGCACGGGTTTGGGCGTAGTCAGTTGTCTTAGGCAGGTCAATATGCTGGCAAGTTTGCCAACCCCAGTCCCCTCCCCACGGTCCCTTCCCTGGCTCACCCTGGGTGCAGAGGAAGAGTGGATTGCTCTTTATACTTGGAGCAAGACAGCAGTAAAACGTTTGGACCTTTTCATCAAACTGGCTACAATGTAAACACGGCAGAGGTATTCGTTCCTGAGGGCCAGGCAAAGGCCTGCCGCAAAACCAGGCGGGTCCCGCGCAAAGAGGAGCCCGGGTCCGGCTCGGGGAAGCGAAGTCAGCGGCTCCAGGTCCCGGGCAGCGCAGCGCATGCCCCCGCACCGCGAAGCGCCCTGGGCCCGGGCAGCAGCGGCCAGGAACGGTGCACGGCGGCCGCGCGGCAAGGCCTAACGCTCCGGGCCTGCGCGGGGCCGGTTCTGCCCGCCCGTCCCGGGCCGCGTCCGGCG
>NW_008339068.1:943131-961804 GCF_000622305.1 Nannospalax galili
CCGCGAGGCTCCCGGAGGCCCGGCCCCGCCCCGCCCCCACGGCAGCGGCGCGGCCATGGCGCCGGCGGGCGCTGCACCCACCTGCATGGGCGGCATTCCCTCGGCCATTTCCGCCCGCAGCGCCGGCTCCTGGTGGCAGACCTCCTCCGGGGGCAGAGCCTGGGCCCAGCTCCAGCTCCCGCTGTCCAGCCCCAGGCCCTGGATGCCCAGCTGCTGAGGCTGCGGCCGTGTTGACACAAACTGCATCCTGGGAGTGCTGATCCCCGCTCGGGCCGGCCAGGGAGAAGAAGAACGTTTTCCAGGCGCCTTCCCCCTTGCCGGGGCCGGACAGCTCCATCTACAGCCCGTAGGAGCAAACAGTCCCCTTCGGTGGCACTCCCCGCCCTCCGCAGTCCGCGCGCCAGCCAATGGCCTCGGAGCTCCTGCCGGGGCCACTCCAGGCTGGGGCCACTGCCACCATGGAGGTGGTGGCTCAGACCAGAGGACTGGGGACCCTCGGTCTGGGATTGCCTGACCTCAAGTTCCACGCAAGCAGCGGCATGAACTGGGGTCTTGATTTCTGTTAGTTCTACAGAGGAATTAGGCATCCCAGAAAAAAAATGGTACCTCACCCTGCTGAAAATTTTAGTGAAATATTTACTGAACACCTACTATGTGCCTGGTACTGTTTCAGAAAAGGTTGGGTTTTGCAGTCGCATACACCTAAGTTTAAATTCCAGTATCACTACTGGCTGTGACTTTGGGCATTTAAGGTCTCTGAGCCTGACATGATATATATAAATTTAAAAAAAAGTCTATTTTAATGATGAAAAATTAAAAGAGACTAATAATGCATAGTATGTAGTAGGCACTCAGCAAGGGTGATTATCTCCCAAAGATAAGTCCTAGTAGTTATCTACGGAATCCTGTCCACTTTGTCTTCCTAAATGACCAGTACTTATCTTTTCCAGGATAGAGATCTCCAAGGCCTGTCACCCTGTGGAAAGTCAGCCCTACTAGTACCTGTGAGTTCTACTGCACTTACTAAAATAAAAAACAGTATGAGCCTCGGGGGTGGGGGGTGCCTAGAGGGGCTAGCTTCAGAAGGATAATTATCAAGTCAGGCCATGCCTCCAGGATATAGAAATGACTTGCATTATCCTCAAGGAGCTTTGGAGCTACTAAAATTATGCTCCCAGAAATCAGTGATTTCCTTTCCTGTTTCCTGGATGCAGATATGCATGCATACAAGTACACACATCCCATTGCCAATATCATGTCCACTATTATTAGAGGAACCAGGCAAGTCCAGACTGGAAAGTGCCAGATGGATACATTTCTTCCAGCAAGCCCACATCTCAGTAGGCATATTCTGACCTATAGGGTATTACCTATGTTTCCTCTCTCCCAGAGATGGAAAATGGAGGACTAGGTTAGTTAGTCCCAAACCTTTAAGCTATCTTTTCATCATAAAACAGTTAGTACTACTTCCCTTCTTATGCACTGAATGTGTTGTAACTATGTTCCTTTTCATACAGCAAGACACCACCATAGTGCCTCTAATTCAGTTTCCTCTTGGCAGAAGGTGGACTTCATACAGCCATCAACACTTTCACCCCTGTTATCACAGCATCTGCTCAGGCTAGAGGTCCAGTTCATGATTTCATATGAATGAAACTTAAATTTAAATGCACATGTCTTCTTGTATTAGTATTGTTTTATAACCATCAGGCCTACCAACCACAGGGCATGGAAACCTATAAAGATACAAGCTGAAGGGTCTTTATGGGTTGACTAAGGAGTAGTTCTGGAAGAAAGACAAGGGCATAAGGGGGTAGCTGCAGCAGCCACAAAGGTACTGTGCTAAATACTCCAGTGACCAGTTTATGAGGCTGATACCTGAAATTGCAAGAGATCTTGCACAGGGAGGTACAATTCAGTCATTTATTAGACTCCTCTTCAACAATCACTGATTAACTATGAACTCTGCTGAGGAGCAGAATGAATAACTGGTTGAAGTGGATAACATATGCACATCTGGTGGTTAGTGGACATTTCTTATAAGAGATGGACTCAGGCCTGGCCCCTTGATCTGTCAGGTGGACATTGACTGTTTTTCATCTTCTCTCCTAGGAATTCTATAGCTACTGCCCTGGACAGAGTATTTAAAGTAATAGATGCAGGAGAGAACAAGAGAGGGGATTCATAAACTCCAGAACATTCATCTACCATTTCCCAAAGCTCTCTGGTGCTCTGTCTCAACAATTACAATGATCCTCATTTAAGGAAGGAAATGTCTACATTCATGCTTAGCTAAATGGAGAGAGTAACATGGTTCTGCTTCTATCTTGGTACTGCCACATACCTAATTTAACAAGCAGACTCTCCAGATTTGATGGTAAACAGTTGTAACTGCAGCACTCTGGAAGGCTGAGGCAGGAAGATCAAGAATTCAAGGCCAGCCTGGGCTATCTGAGAGTCTATCTAACAAAACCAAACAACCAAAAAAAAAACAAACAAAAAACAGGCTATGTACTGCCAAGTTAGCCAGTGGGATTAGGAAAAGACAGCAGCCTCAGGCTTTTCTTTCCACTGACATGTCCCTGGTTAAAGCCCCCTACTTTCACTTTAGAACACTGCTTATTTATGCCAGCCTCCACAAGAGGGAAAATCCCTAGGCTAAAATGTCATCCAACATCCTCAATGTGACTAAAATTAGAAGCAGGATTTTATGAAGAGGAGGAGCACTGAAAACTCCAAGACCATTTAGAAGGGTTAAAAAGTGGTATAGCTTTAAGCTGGGCATGGTGGCACATGCCTTTAATCCCAGCACTTGGGAGGCAGAGGCAGGTATCTCTGAGTTTGAGGTCAGCCTGGTCCTTTGTGGTGGGGAGGGAGGGTTGAGACAGGGTCTCACTATGTTGTCCTGGCTGGTCTGGAACTCAATATGTAGAGCAGACTAGCCTTGAACTTACAGAGATCTCTCTGCCTTTGCCCCCTGAGTGCCTGAGTGCTGTAACTAAAGGTGTATACCACCATGCCTGGCCCATAAAAACTTTTAGATAGTCTCATATATCCCAGAACAAGGATGACCTTGAACTTGTTTTTCCTGCCTCTACTTTCTGAATGTTGGAAATCAAACTACCACATGGGGTTTATGTGGCATACAGGATTGATTTAAAGTCAGGCTTTGTACAGGCAAACATTGTCAACTGAGCTACATCCCCAGCCTGTTCCTGCCTTTTTAGCTTTGAACTATTTTATTATTTTTAAAATTCCATATTCATTTTATTTTTTTATTTTTATTTTTTGTCTTTTTGAGACAGGGTCTCCCTGTAGTCCCAGCTGGCCTGGAACTTACTTTGTACGCCAGGCTGTCCTCAAACTCAGAGATCTGCCTGCCTCTGCCTCCCGAGTGCTGGTATTAAAGGCGTGCACCACCGAGCCTGGCTTCCACATTTATTTTATGAAGTCCTGCTATTAATCTCTTCCCCCTTTTCTGAAACAGCATCTCATAAATCCAATCTGGCCTCAAATTTGCTAGGTCTCTGAGGATGGTCTTAAACTCCTGATGCTCCTGTTTCAGTCGCTTGAGTGCAATCACAGGCCTGTACCATTGTGCCCAGCTTCAACTTCATAAAAATTTTAAGGCTTGCCAATGAGTTTTCAATATCCATGACTTTTGTAGAGCTTCCTTTGGCCAACATTTTAATTAAAAATTGAATATTCAAACTCTTGAGAAGTTTTGCTTTAAACCTATGCAAACATTGGAAAAAATACTTTTTCCCTCCTGAGTTTTCTTAGCTTGCTTCAGTTAGGCATTTTACTTCTTTATTTATGGGTTTTAATTGCAGATAAGTGAGGTTCTTAATGGCCCTATGGTACCTTTCCCTAGTCCTAGTAAATAGGAAGTGTTCAGCAGTTCTAAGTCAACAGACATGTCGCATGTTGGCAATGAAATATGCTGTTTAAATCTTCTCAATGACAATCTTTAACTCTTAGAATATTATTTTATGTGTATGAGTGTAATCTTGCATGTCTGTCAGTACACCCATGTCGTGTAATGCCCAAGGAGGTCAGAAGGCAGCATTGGATTCCCTGGAACTGGAGTTACAAATGGTTGTTAGCTGCCATGTGGGTGCTGGGAATTGAACCCAGGTCCTTTGCAAGAGCAGCCAGTTCTTTTCATTGCTGAGCCATCTCTCCAGCCCTGCAATTCTTAACTTTTAATTACTAAAAATGATTGGGTCTTGGACTACCTTCTTACCAGGATAGGCAAAGAAACTGGAAATGAAAAACTACTGTTCAGTCTTGATGAAGAGAAGCAACACTACCACCCAGGAAATTGTCAACAATTTGGGCACAGGAGCACTTTCCTGAATCTGCAATGCATATTTTGGACCACTATTTTAACTTCCCTCAATCATCCTCACACCTTATCTTCAGATTACAAATGAAAGTAAAGTAAAAGCATTCACCTAAGCTTCTTTCCAGGATATCTCTGTCTCTCCATTTATTTATTTTGTGTGTGAGCATGTACATGTACACACACACACACACACACACACACACACACACACACTCACAGAGCACTTGTGTGGAGGTCTGAGGAAAATGTAGTTCTACCCTTCCACTATGTGGTTTCCAGGGACTGAATTCAAGTTATCAACCTTTGCAGCAAGCACCTTTACTAGATGAGACATCTTGCTGGTCCATAGGGTGTTTCTCATTACAGTAATCCTTTTATGAAAGCATTAAAAAAATAAACTGAAGAGGCTGAGGATGTAGCTCAAAAGAGTGTTTGCCTAATATGCACAAAGCCCTGGGTTTGATCCCTAATACTGCATAAAACCAAGCATAGATGTATACACTGACAATTCTAGCACTGTAGAGGCAGAGGCAGGAAGCTCAAAAGTTCAGTTATCTCAGATACATAGCAAGTTTGAAGCAAGCCTAGGACACATGAAACCATCTCAAAAATGTAAAAGCAGCTGGGCATGGTGGCGCAGGCCTTTAATCCCAGCACTTGGGAGGCAGAGGCAGGTGAATCTCTGTGAGATCAAGACCAACCTGGTCTCCATATCAGTTCAGGGAAGCTGGGGCTACAGGGAGACCTTCTTGGGGCCGGGGGGGAAAGGAGGAAGTGGAAGAGGAGCTGAAGGACTCATTGCTGACTGCAGCTTGAACTAGGATGATTATGGGAGGAGCTGGGCCAGACTCCCTATTATAGAATTTAAGAAAAACCAAGAGAGAATCAGAGCCATATGGGGTTGTGGCATACAGAAGCTTATGCAGACTTGTAGGTGTAGGAAAAAACTCAGCAAGAGATTATGTTAAATATAGGCAACCATGTACTTCTGGGAAGCAGCCACTTTTTAAAAGACAGGGTCTTACTGTGTAGCCTAGGCTGGCCTTAAACTCGCAGCAATCCTCCTGCTTCAGCATCCCAAGTGCTAGGATAAAGGTTTGAGCCATACCTGGCCAAATCTTGGTTCTTAACACTTGCCACCTCCAGGTCAGCCTGGCTCAATAACCACCTCTCAGGTTGGTCCTGTAAAATCAATTTTATTGAGTCATGGATTTATGTCTAACACTTTACAGAATTAAGCCCTAACACCTAAGGGTGAGACATAATCATTAACTCCATCTTACAGATAAGGAAACAAAGGTTTCAGATGGTTAAATAATAGTTGTTATGTGAAGACTTGACTCTAGGTCTGACTAAGTCCCTGCTCTTAGTCATTAATGCTGCACTGACTAACATGAGCCTTAAGTCCTTGCACTCTCCTTGGCCCACCCTGTCCTTACATCAATTTGGTCTTTTTGTGTGTGTGCAGGTAAACTTTTGCATGTGGAGGCCAGAGGATTTTTGGGTGTCATTCCTTGGGAGCCATCCATTTTGTGCTTTGAAGACAGGGTCTCTTGACCTGTAGCCTGCCAATTATGCCAGGCTAACTGACCAGCAAGTGCCTCTCCTGGGCCTGGGATTCAAGGCCATGACATTGCTTCTGGCTTTTGACATGAGTTCTAGGGATCAAACTCAGGTACTCATGCTTGTGTGGCAAGCACTTTACTGAGCTATCACAATACTCTGATTTTGACCTCATTATCTTGTTTGTGGGAGCCTGAAACTTGCCAAAAGAACAGCCTCTTCCCATGTGAAAAGTGCTCCTTTGCTGTAGAGTGAAAAGAGCAGCGTCAAGTATCCATTAAAGTTAGGTGTGGTGGTACACACCTGTTAATCCCAGCACTTGGGAAGCAGAGGAAGGTGGATCTCTGTGAATTCAAGGCTAGCCTCATCTACATAGCGAGTTCCAGGACAGCCAGAGCTACATAGTGAGACCCTGTGTCAATAGTGGCACACATCTTTAATTCTAGCACTAGGGAGGCAGAGGCAGAGGCAGGCCAGACTGCAGACTGCTCTACATAGTGAGTTCCAGGCCAACTAGGGGTACTGGGAGACCCTGTCTCCAAATATATTTATACATTATATATTTATATATATGTTCTCATCTGCAAATACCTTTTGAGGAAAAGACTTGCTCTCAATCCTTGCTACTTGGGCAACTGCTGAGTCTGCTTTTGTTTAGACATAGGAGGGGAGTGTTCTGCCTCTCCTCAGGAAGTATGACATAAACTTGGGATTTCCATCCCATTGGAATGAATAAAAGAATTTGGGTACTTTTTCAATGAGACTTCTGGGGAATGAGGCAGTATTTATTGTCTAATAAACTACAGTCTGGATAAGTATAGATACCATCTCTCAAGAGAAGCCTAGTGGAGCCCCTACCAGAAACTCTGCAGACTTTATTGATACAGAGAACAGCTCTCTAGAATTTGTGACTAAGGCATTTCCACTATCAAATACTCAGTAGGAAGGGATCAGTCATGTCTCACTTTCTAAATAATCAACCAAATTACATTTATTTTCATATCTGTGATTGAATCAGAGGCTCAGCCAATGCTGACAATTAAAAATCTGGCAAGCAGAGTGAATCTGGTTAGAGTCAATACCTGATGCACTGAGAAGATGCAGTAGTCTAGAGGGCAGACAGATGAGGAGGGCACTTCTGGGGTTTCCTCATGACTAGGCCTCAGGTGACTCGTTAACTGTATAGTATCCTCTCAACAGCATCAGGTGGACGAAGATAGTCTACCCGACACTAGCTGAAAAATTCTGTTGGAATTTACTTTTTCAATGATCCACTTCTGAAGCTGGCAAACAAGTTCTACTTGATAGGGAACTGGTGAATGGGAAGGAGAATGGGCTGCACAATAGTTGAGCTCCCTGCTTTGAACCACGTTAAGGATCCCACATATTTCCATCATTCTGGAAATCATTCTGTACATTCCCTTTCATTTGATTTTATGGTTTTTGTTTGGTTGGTATTTGACCTATATTTTCTTTTGGTCAAAGTTTAGATCCTTCCCTGCTTATAGAAGGGGCTACAGGATCTACCTGCAGCCCTTAAATGCACAGGCCTCTCATTACTAACTTCAGTGTCCTTAGTAAATCTTTTAAGTTAAAATGAATTTTAGGGGCTGGAGAGATGGCTCAGTGGTTAAGAGCACTGACTGCTCTTACAGAGGACCCGGGTTCAATTCCCAGCACCCACATGTCGGCTATGAACCGTCCTTAACTCCAGTTTCAGGGGAATCCGAAGCCCCCTTCTGGCCTCTGACGCATTGCATGACACGGGTGCACACACATACATGCAGGCAATACACTCATACACATAAAATAAAAATAAAATTAAAAAAATAAAAATAAAATGAATTTTAGATGATATCTATCTAGCACACATCACACCCTCAGTAAGAATCTCTTGAGCTGTGGCAAATGTGTCCCTCCATCCAGAAAAGAGAGTTCACCATCTCAGAAAGTGCTTTGATTCTTTTCCTTTTTCATTGGTGCAAATCTCATGTTCCAAGTTTCTAATGGGTCATAAATGAAGCCAGAACTCTGGTTTTGGAGTTCCAAGTTTTCTTGTGGGGTGTGCTAGATTCCAACTAGAAGCTCTTCACCCCAGTGCATCAAGGTTCTATCATTAGCTGTCTTACCTACCCCTGTGGTTTTTTTCATTGCCTACACACTGAAAGTTATGACACCAGACCAGGTCTCACACACATTTCTTTTTTTTCTCTTTTGGTCTTTTTGAGACAGGGTCAGCCTGTAGCCCCAGCTGGCCTAGAAGTCACTATGTATACCAGGCTGGCCTTGAGCTCACAGAGATCTGCCTGCCTCTACGTCCTGAATGTTGGGATTAAAGGCCAACTCACACACATTTCTTATCTCCCACAGTCCTTGGTATTACAAATATCACAAAACTGTGTTTTATGTTCTTGATTACCCTGAAAACCAACATGTTCTGACAGAACCTTCCAAAAAGTACAGGTAACAAGGCAAACACCATTTCCTGCTGTGGATACACAACTAGATGGAATGAAGTTTAGGCTCAGTGATAAGGAGAGCAGAGCACAGGTCCCTTCCTTCTCAGGATAGTGTCTTGTCTATGTAGTTTCAGACCTTGTTCCAGGCATTACAGAAGATTCATGGAAACAATGGGGTGTGGGCATAAACAGCTTTCTGCCCAAAATGCGGGACTCCTGTATTTTCTATCTTCTACCTCAAGCTCCATATAAGATAAAATAACAAATCAAACTGATTTCCACCAAGTTTCTACAAGAACTCTGCTTTGATTTTCACTGTCTTATTTGGCTTTGCCTGGACAGAAGCCAAAGGCAAAGACAGGATTTTGGCAGAGAACTATATGACGAGATTTTTTTAAATTTCTAGAGGCTCACCTTTTCTCTTTCAACAGCCTCATTTTGCAGATGAAAATGAGAGCTGTAAAGGGAAAAGGATGTACATCTGGTTGCACAGACAGGAATAGACCAGGTTCAGATGCTCCCAGATGATTAAGTGAGCCCAAGAAAAGAACACATGGTAGCCAAGGTCCCTCCAAGCACAACAGGTGGCTGGGTATGGTAGCATGCACCTTTAATCCCAGGACTCTAAAGGTAGAAGCAGGTAGATCCTTGTAAGTTCAAAGCCAGCATGGTCTACATAGCAATTTCCAGGTCAACCAGGGCTGCATGATGAGACCCTGTCTCAGAAAAACAGCACAACAGGTAAGATAGTTCTCAGTGGCTGAGGAAGGGTCTCAGTCTGCCCACTGCCAGAGGACAGGGCCAGGCAGGGGATGCAGACCCTCTCTTGGATGGCTCAAGAGCATCACATTATAATACTGCTACCACACTACAGAGGAAACAAAAGCTCAGAGCTCAGTGCACTTTCTGAAACTCTTAATGCTTTGGCAAAGTGCTGTCATTTGCTGCTGAGAACTGTAAAGAAAATCAGACCCAGAAATGGAAAAGCCAGGTTACTGACTTGGAAAAGATAAGGGATAATTTGACATAAATGACTTTAAAAAAAAAAATCACAATTCAGGCACAGATTTTAGGCTGCTTTGTCATTCTCATGCCCACTGTTTCTCTGAAATCTTTAGCTATTAAAGTTGGGTTAAAAAACTTGTTTTTCTGAGACAGGGTCTCCCTGTAGTCCCACAAGGCCTGGAACTCGCTATGCAGACCAGGTTGGCTTTGCTCTCATGGAGAGATCAGCTGGAATTAAAGGCGTGTGTCACTACACTTGGCTTCCCTCCCAATTTTTTTTTTTTTTTTTTTTTTTTTTTTTTTTTTTTTTTTAATCCCATTAGCCCCAGCTGAAACTCACTAGGCTGGCCTTGAACTCACAGATATTCACCTGCCTCTGCCTCCCAAGTGCTGTGATTAAAGGTATGTACCACCATGCCTGACCTCCTCTCAGTTTTCTAAGCAGGGCCTTGGCAAATGTTTCTACCCAATCAAAAGTCACTACAGGAGCTTTAATGTTTCAAATCAAGCTAGTGAAAGCTAAGAACTGTCCCCTTAAATAAGCTATTAAAGTCAGATTTCTTGTTCACCAATGTTAAAATGTATTAGCAGACAAAATCTAGGAGGCTGAGGAAAGTAGTCTGAGTCATCAGTTTCACGGAAAGGTAACTACACATGTATGAACAGAGCTTGGCTGGTTTCAGGGGCCACAGCAACATAAACAGCAGCTAAATAAAGCATGTTCCTCCAACACTCATCTCACCAAAAGAAATTAGTGAATGGCTTTGAACATTCTCATGCCTCTAGATGGCTTCAAGGTTTGGGGGCTCTTCCCATGCACTTGTCTTTGCCTAGAGACACGTCTACTGTCATTTGGCTATCCTGTGACAGGGTGATCGGAGGCTAAATCTTGCTTCCCAAACTCTGCTTTTGTATCTCTGAAAAAAATGGGGTGCTGGGTTCTTTTCCAGTTCTTTCTGGATTTCAAAATGTGTTGTTCTTGTACTGTTGTGAACTTCCAAAATACAAGCATGTCTCTAGTTGAGCATAGAGGACCCCAAATTCCTTTATGAACTGGATAACAATTACTATGGGTGGTGGAGCTTGTGGGATCTCTCCTGGTCTTTTGGCTCTGCTTTGAACATAAATAACCAGGAGGCCACAGGTCTACAAAACTACCCCTCCACTACTTTCCCCATACCACTGATTGGTCTCTAGGCCCTCAGTGCTAACACCAAGGCCAGAAGTTTCCAACACAGTTAAGAGTGGCCCAGGCGGGTCTGGTGGCTGTACAGAAGGGTCCCTATCACAGCCTCCACTATGGCCAGTCCGCAGGTGGTCCTTGAGTGTCTGCTTGTAGCGGAAGCTCCTGCCACAGAGTGCACAGGGGTAGGGTCGCTCGCCTGTGTGAATGCGCTGATGCTTCATGAGGTGGTGTTTGCGGATGAAGCTCTTGCCACAGTGCGGGCACTGGAAGGGCCGTTCACCTGTGTGCAGCCGACGGTGGTTTAACAAGTGTTCCTTGCGCATGAAGCTCTTGCTGCAGTCTGTGCATGGATAGGGGCGCTCTCCTGTGTGGATCATCTGGTGACGAATCAGTGCTGAGTGCCCATTGAAGTCAATGCCACACTGAGGGCAGGAGAAGGGGCGCTCCTGCGCGTGTCCCCTCTGGTGCAGCAGGAGGCTGATCTTCAGGCTGAAGCTACGGCCACACTGTGTGCAGCGAAAGGGCCTCTCGCTGGCATGAGCTCTCCGGTGGCTGGTGAGTCGTGCTTGGTCAGCAAAGCGCTTGGGGCAATCAGGACAAAGGAAGGGGCGCTCTGTGCTGTTGTGGACCCGAAGGTGGTAGGTGAGTCTAGAGGGGTGAGTGAAGGTCCGCGCGCAGTGTGGACAGGTGGGTGGTGTTTCACTTGTATGGTCCTGGGAGGTGCTACCAAGATTGGCCTGTGGGGCAAAGTGCTTGGGACACTGGGCACAGGTTAAGGGGTGTTCACCAGCATGGCTACACTGATGCATCATTAACATGTCTTGGCTGAGATTCTTGCCACAATGATGGCATGAGAACATCTGCTCTCCAACTGGAGGTGGGAGTGGGTAGCTTCCTAACTGAGTAAAAGTCATTTGTCCCTCTGAGGCTTCAGGCAGGTCAGTGGCTGCCCGTCCAAAAGGTGTCATAGGTGTGGACTGTGGGCTTTTGAAAGCTACATCTGAAAAAGCATCCTTTGCTGCTGATGGAGCAGAGAAAGTGACTGGGACTTCAGGGCACAAAGAGGCTCTAGCAAGGTCTTCAGCTTTAATGACAAGCTCTTCATCTGAAAGAAAGGCCTCAGAGTTACACCTGTCACGCCTCACACATTCTTACCCAGCTCTAGCAGCTTGCACTAAGCTCTTAACTGCTCAGATAAGCTCAGCAGCAGGCTCTTGTTACTAACTACAGTACCTGTAGGCCTTATGGCAAATCAGCCCAACTTTAAGGCTGTACTTCTTTGATACTCCATTTCAAAAAAGAATAAATAACCTTGGCATCAGTCTTCACCACATTATTCTCATTATGTCTCACCTCTACTCAGTAACTTCCTCTGTTGCCTGGTGTGACAAAGCCTAAAACCACCATTTACTCCTATTCCTATAATCTGTCAGATAAACCCTTCCTATAGTCAGTTGCCTCTAACTTCCCAGAAAATAAAGTACGCATTTCTTCTTCCAAATCTTTGGTCACTCTGTTCTCTCTTTCACAAGAAACTTCCCTTCTCTCTCCCTGTCTTTCCAAATTATAGCTAGTCATATCAAATTGGTCAATCTTCTAGGTCCATTCTGGCTTCTCAGTCTTTTATGGGGGTAGAGGGGTTGAAACAGGGTCTCATGTAACTCAGGCTAGCCTCAAACTTGCTATGTAGCTGAGGCTATCCTTGAACTACTGATCCTCCTGCCTCTATCTCCCAAGTGTTGGGATTACAGGTCAGTTTTTCACATCCTTGGCTATGCCTTATCTAAATACCTAAACTAAACAGATTCATGTTTTCTAACCCCACATGTCTTTTGTCATCCATATAACCCTGTCACCTAATAAAAGACTTGTCTAGCATTGATATGTCTGTGGTGGTGGTTTCCCAGAGAGCAGAAACTCTTATTTCTCACTTGTACTTGTCTAAAGGAATATAGGGCATAGAAGATGCTAAACAAACAAACAGCTTCCATTAAAGTGTTTAAATAATTGAATCCCTTCTGATCTTGAGATACTCTTTTTATAAAATTTCAAAATTACATTTATTTATCTTGTGCAAGGGGGGATGTATGTGCCACACCACACATGTAGAGGGCAGAGGACAATTTGCAGGATTTGGTCCTTTTTCTACCAAGTGGGTCTCAGGGATCAAACACAGGTTGTCAGGCTTGGCAGCAGGTTCCTTTGCCTGCTGAGCTATCTCACTGGCTGAGATTCTCCTTTATAATTCAAGAAGTAAATCACAAATGGTGCTAAATCTCAGACAGAAACTTTCTTCTCCCATCATTTTTCCTTTTAGTGAGGGCAGGCTCTTAATATTCCCATTTTCACCTCTCCAGCATTTAAAAAAATTATTTTTATGTGTATGAGGAGTTTGTCTGCATGAATATAAGTGTACAACGTATATGCAATGCCTACAGAGGTCAGAAGAAGATGACGGATACCCTGGAGCTGGAGTTATAGATGCCATATGGGTGCTGGGAACTGAACTCAGGTCCTCCGCAGGAGCAGCCAGTGCTCTTTAACCACTAAGTCATCTCTCCAGCTCCTCTCTAAAATTTTTGTCTCTCCAACTGCCTGTTTTTCTCTATGCCACTTCCCAATTTGTTTTGTTTTGCTTTTCTGTCTCTTTGTGGCCTCAGCTGGCCTGGAACCCATTGTGTAAACCAGGCTGGCCTTGTTCTCACAGAGATCCACCTGCCTCTGCCCCTGGAATTCAGGGATTAAAGGTGTGTACCACTATGCCTGGCAATCACTCCCCATTTTGTTCTATCCTATTTTGATTGATTCATTGAGACAGATTCTTGTTATATAACCCTGCCTGACCTAGAACTTACTATGTAGACCAGGCTGGCCTCAAACTTGAGGTGATCTTCCTGCCTCTGCCTCCTGAGTGCTTGGGACTAAAGGCCACCACACCTGGCTTTGATCTATTCTCTTTTTTTTTTTGGTCTTTTTGAAGCAGGGTCTCCCTGTAGTCCCAGCTGTCCTGGAACTCACTATGTAGACCAGGCTGGCCTCGAACTCACAGAGATCCGCCTGCCTCTGCCTCCCAAGTGCTGGGACTACAGGCATGCACCACCACACTAGGCTTGCTTTGATCTATTCTTGCTAAGAGATATTCATATGGTCTGTTTCCTAACCCCCATACTTTTAGTTTATCTATATGCACTTACTTTTCTTTTGACAATTATGTTTATTTTTCTTTTCTAAATAATGGTGCTAGGGATTTTAACGTAGGGCCTTGTGCATGCTAGGCACACGATTTATCACTGAACTATACCAGCCCCAACAATTTTTTTCTTTCTTTTTTTTTGTATTGTTTTGGGTCCCCCCAGCCTTTTTTTTTTTTTTTTTGAGACAGGGTCTCACTATGTAGCCCTAGCTGGCCTTGAACTCATTATGTAGACCAAGCTGGCCTCCAACTCAGAGATCCGCCTGCCTCTGCCCCGCTAGTGCAAGGATTAAAGACATATGTCACTACACCCAGCTCTAGCCTAACTACTCAAATTTGCCTCTGCATTTAAGAGTATGATTTCAATAGGGCATGGTGGTGCATACCTTTACTCCCAGCACTTGGGAGGCAGAGGCAGATGGATCTCTGTGAGTTCAAGGCCAGCCTGGTCTACATAGAGAGTTTCAGGTCAGCTAGGGCTACAGGAAGACCTTGTCTCAAAAAGATCCCCCTCCCCCAAAAAAGTGTTATTTCAGAGTTGGTGAGATGGCTCACTAGGTAGACACTTGCCACCAAGCCTGATGACTGGTGTTCAATCCCTGGAACCCACATGGCAGGAAGAACCTACTTCTTCAAATTGTCCTCTGACCTCTGCATGTGCCCTTCCCCGCCCAAATCTAATGTAAAAAATGTGCTTGCTTACTTAAAAATTTATCTCAATGGCCTTTTAGCTGTATTGGTTAGTTACTCCTGTTAGAGCAGGATCTGGACCTCTCTCTTCCCTCTTACTCACCAGCGTAGGTACCTTTGTACAGGTCACTCTCTTTGGACTCCTGGGGGGCTCCAATCTGAGGCTCCTCCTCTTGTTTAATCCAAGACAGAATATCTGAGGTTGAAAGGCCAGGCTCTGTGGAGAAGAAGAAAATGGTCTTCAGGGACTTAAATCAGAAAGTAAAATAATCATGTTTGTCAAACATATCATTTTGCCCAAATACTTTTTTTGAGACATGGTCTTACTGGTTAGCCTGGAACTTACTAAGTAGACCAGGCTGGCCTTGAACTCACAGAGATTCACCTGCCTCTGCCTCCCAAGTGCTGGTATTAAAAGGCATATTCAACTACCTTGAACTTACTCTAAAAAAGTTTTTTTTACTTATTTTTATTTTATCTCTGAGTATTTTGCCTGCATGTATGTAAGTGCACCACATGCATGGACTACCCATGGAGGCCAGAAGAGGATATTGAATCCTTTGGAACTGGAGTAACAGACTGTTTTAGCTGCCGTGTGGGTGCTGGGAACCAACCCTGCAAGAGCAGCCAGTGCTCTTAACCACTAAGACATCTCTCTAGCCTCCATTACTTCTTTTTTTGAGACATGATCTCATGTAGTCCAGATTGGCCTCAAATTTACTATGTAGCCAAGGGTAACCTCCTACCTCACTCCCCAAGTGTTTGGAATATAAACTTATGTCACTGTGCCTTGTTTCTGACTTTTTTTTTTTTGGTCTTTTTTGAGACACAGTCTCCCTGGAACTCTCTATATAGACCAGGCTAGCCTTGACCTCACAGAGATCTGCCTGCCTTTGCCTCCCAAGTGCTGGGATTAAAGGCTTGCACCACCACACCTGACTCGTGACTGTTTTTTAGAGATAGGATCTCACTGTAT
This sequence comes from Nannospalax galili, assembly GCF_000622305.1. NCBI lineage: Eukaryota > Metazoa > Chordata > Mammalia > Rodentia > Spalacidae > Nannospalax > Nannospalax galili. Next base: position 958,552 of record NW_008339068.1, read on the forward strand.
AGCCCAAGCTGATCTTGAACCCCTGATCCTCTTGTCTCTACCTCCCAAGTACTGGTATTTACAGGGGTGTAGCACCACACATTATTATCAACTAACTATAACAAAACAGAGCTAGCTTTTTAAAGTAAATACAATTCTGGAGAACCAATGGATAATGAAAACAAATCAATATATTGTATGTGTGTGCATATGCATGCGTGTAGAGGTCAGAGAAAAACTAATGGGAGTTGGTTCTCTCCTTCACAATGTAGGTCCCAGGGATTGAGTTTAGGTTGTCAGGCTTAGTGGCAAATGCTTTCTTTACCCACTGAGCCATCTCACTGGCCCTGATAAATGTGTGTATGTGTGTGTGTGTATGCGTGTGTGTGCGTCTATTGAGACAGGGTCCCACTGTGTAGCCCTAGCTGGCTTGAAACTTGCTATGTAGACCAGGCTGGCCTTGAGCTCACAGAGATCTGCCTGCCTCTGCCTTCTAAGTGTTAGGATTAAAGGTGTGTGCTACCTCTGCTGGCTCCCTGATTGACAACTTAATCTATGATCAGTAGTACCTTGTATTCCAGGAGTATTCTCATATTTAAAATATTTGCATTTTTTCTCTCAGTTTCCTTGTAAAACTATAGAGCAGGCAATATTTTCTCCCTTTAAATAAAGATACCTATAGAAGTTAAATAAATTGCTAATAAGGATTTACAGTGAAACTCTGTATTAGGGAGAATTTGCTTAATATACATCAAGGGAAAAAAAGGCAAAGAAACAAGACTCATCAAAAAAGTTTTTGATCTTTTTTGTTGTTGTTGCTAATTCAAAGACAAATTTGGTAGGGTATGGTGGTGCATACCTTTAATACTAGCCCTAGGGAGACAAGGCAGGTATATCTCTGAGAGTTCAAGGCCAGTCTAGTCTACATAGAAAATTCCAGGTTAGCTGGGTCCACATAGTGAGACCTTGTCTCAAAAAACAAAAAACAAAAGGAAAAAGACAAATTTATTTCCAGAATTACTAAGTTAGTTCATTTAATCAGAGTCTGACCCCAGTTACATACTTTACGGATTCTCAATTCTGTGGTCTTTCAAGAGATTGTATTATCTTTATTTTGTGTGTGCCGTGTGTGTGTGTGTGTGTGTGTGTGTGTGTGTTATTTTTTCCTGGGCAGGATCTTGCTCTGTAGCCGTGTCCGCTTCCGAAGTGTTGAGATTATAGGAATGTACCACTATGCCTAGCTTATGCCTAGCTTTCTATTTGCTTATTAAATGACAGAGGTCATTGTTTCCAGAGCTTTGGGAGATGAAAACAGCAAGTCCTTCAGGTCTTAGAGATTCTTTTTTTTTTCTTTAAGATATATTCATATTTATTTGATGTCTATGAGTGTTCAGCTGGCATGTATGTAAGTATACTATATGCATGTAATGCCCATGAGAGCTAGAAGAGGATGTTAGATCCCCTGGAACTGGAGTTAGAGAAGGCTGTGGGCCACTATGTGGGTGCTAGGAATTCAACCCGTGTCCTTTGCAAGAGCAGCAAGTGCTCACTGAGCCATCTCTTCAACTCAGTCTTAGGGATTCTTTTGAAAAGAAAACACCACTACTCCAAAAAGTGCTCTCTCTCTGTCTCTCTGATACACACCTGAACAACGGCTGTGCTTGCTATTCTGGCCCACACCTAGGATGGTTGTTTTTGGTCTTAGCAGCTGGAAAGCTGCTAAGATCTAGAGAATAAAGCAAGTCTCTATAGTTGTTTCTTCAAAAACCTTCATGGGGGAATTTCTTTCTAGCAAAAGAAAATAACTGCTTTGCTAAATGTCTTTTGTTTCTTTGGGCAGGGTCTTGTTATGTTGTCTAGCTATAATGTTCATGCTAGCCTCAAATTCACAATCTTCCACTTCTACCTCCCGAGTGCTGGGATTACAGGCATGTACCATCATGCTAGGCATTTCAATACTTTTCAATATTTATTATTTTAATTTTATGTGTATGAGTGTATTGCCTGCATGTGTGGAAGTGTACCCATGTTGTGAAATGCCCTCAGAGGTCAGAAGAAGGCATTGGATCCCTTGGAACTGGAGTTACAGACGATTGTTGGCTACCATGTAGCTATTGGGAATCCAACCCGAGTCCTCTGCAAGAGCAGCCAATGCTCTTACCCACTCAGCCATCTCTCCAACCCACATATATATATATTGTAGGGTAAGAGATAGGATTTCCCTGTAGTCCCAGCTGTCCTGGAACTCCCTATGTAGACCAGCCTGGCCTTGAACTCACAGAAATGCACCTGCCTCTGCTTCCTGAATGTTGGGATTAAAGTCGTGTGCCACCACCCCTGGTACCCTTCAATAGCTTTTAAGTCAGCTAGAGACTACTGGAATCTAAATGTGCCCAAAGCAGAAAGAAGAGCCCTGGAGCTGGACCATAAAAGCCCTTATTGCCCTAGCAGAGGACCCAGGTTTGGTTCCCAGTACCACATGATAACTAAAAACTGTCATAACTCCAGGTCCAGGCTATCTGAGGCCCTCTTCTGGTCTCTGTGGGCACTGCACACATGCACATGGTGCACTCACATGCAGGCAAAACACTCATACACATAAAAAAACTTTAGTTTTTAATGATCACAAGAAGCCATGGTTTTTAACTGATAACTCAATCTCTACATACAATATTGCACAAATTAAGGGTATATCAACAATTCTACTTAGGATACAATCTCATCAACATTTATATAAAACTACTGCTTTGGGGGCTGGAGAGATGGCTCAATGATTAAGAATGCTGGCTGTTCTTGCAGAATACCCGGGTTCAAATCCCAGCACCCACATGGCAGCTAACAACTGTCTCCAGTTCCAGGGAACCCAACAGCCTCTTCTGTCCTCCACAGGCATTGCACAACATGGGTGCACTTACCTACATGCAGGCAATATACACATACGCCTTTAGTCCAGCACTTGGGAGGCAGAGGCAGGCAGATCTTTCTGAGTTCAAGGCCAGCCTGGTCTACATAGTGAGTTCAGGTCAGCTGGGACTACAGGGAGACCGTGTCTCAAAAAGGCAAAAATAAATAAATATTTTTTTTAAAAAAACTATTCCTTTAGGTTTGGGTGCATTTTTGTGGTAGGCACTTTAGGAAACAGTGCAAATATTAAGAACTCACCTACATCATGAGAATTCAACAGAATACTGTTATCTCATGGATTACTTAAGATGTCAAACACAAGCACATGGTGCACTTACATACATGCAGGCAAAACACTCATACACATAAA